>NC_092144.1:37559778-37865472 GCF_043159975.1 Macaca nemestrina
AGACTAGTCGTTATGAGCCCGCACTCGGAGTGTACTGAGTAAAGAAACAAAGAAGGCCATGTTGGGCGCCAGATATTGTGGGATCTAGCCAGCAGCCTGCAATGCAACAGGGCTCTCTCTTTGTTCCCAGACAGATCAGCAGGTCGAGAAATAATAGACACACACAAGATAGTGAAAGCTGGGTCTGGAGGGCCACTGCCTTCTGGTCCCACGATGCTGCCAATGCACTGGAAATACCAGCATATATTATTAAGTTTAGTGAGGGCAGGGGTGGGTTATTGAGGGATTTAGGGTCATTTGATTTTGAGGTGAGATGGTCACATGGGGATGAATTAATTCTTTAACATAACATCTGTTCACAGAAGTACAGTATACATAGATAAGAATTTACAATATAGTGTGTGCATCAGTAATTTCTAACAGAGCCTTAAAACAGAAACACAGTGTTTCTATAACCTATGATTAGCAAGATATTAATCAGCAATAACAGTTGCAGCAAAAGCTGGTTACAAACAAGCCATAGAAACAGAATGTGAAGCTAGACAACTGGTTAGTCCAGAAATTCTCAGAAGGAAGTATGCCTTAACCCTAAAGAGGCCTAGAAGAGCCGTGGCAAGATGAGGGTGTTTATAGCCCTATCTTATCCATATGAACAGGCACCCCTCATGCATTCATTTACAGGCTGTCCACAAGGGTCCCATTCCATTCCCAGAGCTATGAACATCTGCTTTTCTGGGATAGGAATCTTGGTGATGTGGAACTTCCCTGACTGCACGTCCGTTCATAGGCTCTCTGCAGGGGGAAGCACATTATGCACTATTGGTTCATTCTGGCAGTCCAACCTGGCATTGTCTTTACACAATCCTGCATGCATTTTTGTATTTACAATAATCAGGAGCATTCCATCTTTAATTCCATGGCAATAGTTTCAGGGGGTCTCCCTACAACCACACTAGGTATTTTTTAAGTTTTTGTAGAGATAGAGTCTCACTTTGTTGCCCAGGCTGGTCTTGAACTCCTGGCCTCAAGCAATCCTCCTACCTTGGCTTAGTCCCAAAGTGCTGGGATTCCAGGCATGAGCCACCATACCCAGCTGGGCTTAGAAGAAGGTGAAGATTCTACACTGTACCCAGATTTAACAGGAAAACCCAATAGTTACAAGCTCAAGCTCTGACCACAGAAAACCTGGAGCTTTAAGTCCAGGCTCCAGATAAGCAACGTCACTCACTGGGTCTCATCCTCACTGAAGATGGTAAACCATGAGAAAATGCACATACAGAACCCAGCACAGGGCCTGGCACAGAGTATGTGCTTGTGAGGGGCTGCTGCTGCCCTCAGGGACACTTCAGCTGAAGGAGTCCTGGGAGTGTGAGCAGGACTCTGCCGAAGCTGCACAGCTGGCTCCATGAAGGCTCTGGGCAGCAACAGGAGGCAGAGGAAGATGCGCTCTCATTGGGCTTTGGCCTCACTGAAGTGATGCAAAAATAAATAGATAAATAATAAAATAAAACAAATAAACCCCAAGACAAGTTCTTTAAGTACAAGAGGAAGAGTTCAGCACCCTGGTACTGATCAGTCCTGGAAGATGAGGCTCCTGAGGGTGAGGCAGCACCAGGGCTTCCACTTCCAATAACTCTTCCAAACCACTAACCCCACTGACGACTGAGTCGTTGTTGCCGTTGTGTTGTTATTGTTGTGTCATCGTTGTTGTTGTTGCAAAGCTCTGCACTTTACTACCAGAAAGGACTACTGGACCAATTAGGGAGTGTTATAATGTAACATTATCCTCAATACACACCTACGAGGTGACCAATGTGTCTAAGAGACACAGGGAGGAAGGGGTGCACTAGGCTGCCTCTGCTCCCACAGCCTCGCAGTGAAGACAGATGTGTAAACAGCCAACTCTAGTGCCAGATACAGTGCAATGAGTTTTGTAACTCAGGACTGCAAAACGGGGAGTAATTCACTGTTTCTGAAGGAGGAGGCAGCAATCCAGCCAATCCTTAGAAGGTAAGTAAGATTTCAATAGGTAGAAAGGGGAGGAAGGCATCCCAAGGTGAAAGAACAGGAGGGATGAAAGCCCAGAAATGGCTGTATGGGAAGAAGGGACCACAACCATTCTGTGAATTATTAAGAGTTAATTTTTTAAGAAGCAGTTGGATTCCAGATTCCAAAGGCTCTCAGTAACAGATGATACAGGCTCAGGAAACAGCCACTGGCATATCGACATACAGGTCACATGTTCTTCTACCTATTCTGAAGTCCCTTGGCACAAAGATAGACTCCTGTTCAAGTTGTCTGTTCACCTGAGTGTGCCCCAGGAGGCTGCAGGCTCAAGAACTGAGACTGTGTCTAGTTCTTCTTCAAATGGGCACAGAACAGACCATTCAAATAGAGCTGCAAGGCGTAGAAGAGTACATCGTTCACTCCCAGGAAAATGAAAGTAGCCTCACCTTTCCTCCTCCAGAATCATTCCTGGTGAACGTTGGTCTGCTTTAGCATTGACTTCAAACACCTGTAATCACCATGACTACCAACGCTTTTCTCCCCAAGTGGATCAAATCTCACTACTCTGGTTTGGACTATTGCAGGAACCTCATGCTTACCCTGAGCCCTTACACCCCAACCCTGCAAACATCCCTAAGAAAGCAGAGCATGAGACAGCTGCCTACAGGCATCCACACAAAATGGACTGTGAACCCAGGGAACAGGAATGGGGCACTAGGAAGGGCAAGGCAGAAAAGGATGGTCAGCCAATGTGGTGCCACCAATGTGGGCACCTGATTCAGAAATCTGCCAAGATTCTCTGAGGAGCCATTTAGGATACACCACAAATCATTCCAGCCAGAGGACAGGAGGAGCATTTATCCACTGTCTCCAGCCGCCCGTCGGCCAAGTGTGGCCCCCATGGGGCTGCTAATTCCCTCACCATTTCAGGTCACATATGCAAGCTTTCAGGATGGCTCTCACAGACACTTCACAGTATCAGAGAAGCACTGGAAGAAGGAGAAAAAGATCTATATGGCACAGGCAAGCCAGAGGACAATTGCTGTAACAACAGACAATAAAAGGTAGATTGAAAAGTCTGGAGGGAGAGAAGCCTGGCATAGTGTTCAGTATGCCTGTTAACTTGTCTCTTCCCTCTCAGGGTGAGTCTAACGGTGGTCACTGCAGCACGCAAGGTCCTTCCATAGTGAGGCGTCCACCGGGCCCAGCATCTTCTGCTCCTGTGACTCCCAGCCATGTTCCAGCCATAGGTGACTTCCCCAGAGTGACTGCTGTGCTCTGGTAAAAGTGACTCTTTGTGCCCTGAGTGTTCTCTGCTCTCCCTGGAAAATCTCCTATGCAGACTTTGATTTAATTCAAATAGTACCTCAACTGTGAGGCTCCTCTGGTGCTCACATAGACACATCAACACCCCTTCTTTTCTTCAGCAACACTTTGGAGATTGCTCTCAATCAAACAGAAATAGAAATTTAGTTTTATTCATATTTTCATTCCCCAATTTTTAAATAATCATTATATTGAGATATATTTCACATACCATAAAATCTATAATTTTGAAGTATACAATTCAGTGGGCTTTTCTGTTTGTTTGTTTGTTTGTTTGTTTTTGAGACAAGGTCTCGCTCTGTCACCCAGGCTGGAGTGCAGTGGCACAATATCGGTTCACTGCAACCTCCGTTTCTGGGACTCAAGCAATCCTCCAACATCAGCCTCCTGAGTAGCTGTGACTACCGGTGCACACCACCATTAGCGGCTAATTTTTTGTATGTTTTGTAGAGATGGGGTTTCACCACATTGCCCAGGCTGGTCTCAAACTCCTGAACTCAAAGTGATCTATTCGCCTCAGCCTACCAAACTGCTGGAACCACAAGCATAAGCCACCACCTCACCCAGCCACAATTCAGTGTGTTTTAACATAGTCACAAAGTTGTGCAACCACCACAACTATTTAATTTTAAGACATTTTCATCACCCTAATTAGAAACGTTCTAGCAATTAGCATTCCTTCAGCCATTTTTTCCTTTCCCTATCCCCTGAGAATCACTAATCTACTTTCTGTATCTATGGATTTACCTTTTATGAATGCAAAAGGAAAATAAAAACTTGGGACCCCAATTCACTCTACCAAAAGAAAAAAGCAAAAGCAAAAACATGAAGCTGAAAGCTGAGTCATGCAAGAAGCTGCCTTTCCTTTTGTTCCTAAGTGGAGAGCTACGGATGAAAGGCTACAAATCTCAACAGATGGCAACTCTGTGTTCACATTATTTTGTGTAAAGAGCCGATTTACTGAGTGTGAGCTGAATATATAATTGATGATTCCCCCACTGCTTCTTTTCCCTTGTAGCATATGGATTGAGTAATGTGACCATGCCCTCTCTCTTTCTCCTCCAGCCACTTTTCCCATTAAACAGTAAAGCCCTCAAAGTCATCTTTGGAGAAAGGCCCAGACCTGTCTCCTGGGTGCGCGTCCTTAACCTTAGCAAAATAAACTTCTGAATTGATTGAGACCTGCCTCAGATACTTTTTGGTTTACACAGACATTTTTAATTTAATTTACTATACAATGTGTGCCTTTTGGGTCTGCCAGATTTCACTTAGCACATTTTCAAGGTTCATCCATGTGGTAGCATGTATCAGTAGTACTTCATCTTTTTTACTTCCATATACTATTTCATTGTGTGAATATGCTACATTCTCTCTATTGTTCATCAGTTGGATCTTTGGATTGTTTTCACTTGTCAGCTCTTGTAAATAGTGCTGCTGTGTCTTGAGTGTTAAAAGGGGGAACTGTCAAGGGTTTTTCTCCAGGAATTCTTAAACAGGGAAGGGGAGCACGCAGGAGACGCCCTTGGCCTGTCCACCCATCTTGCTCTTCTTGCCTGGGCTTGCCTTTGTTCCTTTCTCCTTTGCTCTCTGTTTCAGTAAATGCTTGTTTACTGCTGAGTTAGTTATCTATGTTGATTTAGTTTTAAGTGCACAGTAGGTAAAGCTATTTGGCAGTTCTGTAATGTTACTCACAATATAGTTCACCAAATTTTTTTCTTAGTGTCATATTTGGTCACTAGCAACTCTCTTAATGGTCTAACAAATAAAAACTCCCTGACTTTATTTCTAATTCAGGGTAAATGAAGAATAAACTAATATTTGAATATGATTATGAAAAAGTCCCTTTGGGATTGCCACAGTAAATATTTATTAAATTGATGCTTTTGTGAGTTATTCTCAATTTTAATAGCACTAGGGACACACTAGATGTTGGATAAATACTGATTCTCCGGCACCCGCTGGGTGTCCTATAATGCAATTCAATTCTGATACTCTATGCATGGAGTCAGCATCCCATCTCACACATTAAGAGATTTTCTCCCACAGGACGAACCCCACTTGAGGCCCAAGACTCGAGCTACCTGTACTTCTGACTGAGCAGCTATAAATGGAGGGGCTCCATGACCCCTTTCTCAGGTAGAATTATTTGATGGAAGGGCTCACAGAACTCAGGAAAACATTTCCAACTCAATGGAAAAGACACTTAGGGCAGAGTGTGGAGGTTGGAAGCAGAACTTCCATATCCTCTCTAGGCACACCACCCTCCCAGCACTTTGGCATATTCACCAATCTGGAAGCTCATCCTTTGGGAGATTTTAGGGAATTGTATTATGTAGGCATGATTGATTAGGTCATTGACCATCGGTAATTGAACTCTAATTGCAGCCCTTCTCTCCTCCCAGTAGCTCAGCAGGGAGGGCTGAATGTTCAGTCAAGCCTAATTAGAGCTTAATCTTTCTGGGGACCAGCTGCTACCCAGACACTCCCAGGAACTGATTCTCAAAGAGCCACCTCACTAGCATTAATGCAGGTATGGTTGAAAGGGTTTTGTTATGAATACAAAAAACTACTCTTATTATTCAGTAAGTTCTAAGGGTTTTAGGAGTTCTATGCCAGAAAGCAGAAACAAAGAAAATATGTGTGTGTGTATGTGTGTGTGTGTGTATATATATAGACAGACACATATATACATACACACACACACACATATATATGCATATATGCATACATAGAGTAAATGGATAAAAGGAGGGGGAAAGAAATAGTGAAAATATAGAAGAAAGGAAAGAGAGAGAGAAGGAAGGAAAGAGGTAGAGAAGGAAGGAGAGAGAGAGAGAAAGGAGAGGAGGAAGAGAGAGAGGAAGGAGAGAAGGAAGAGAGAGGAAGAAAGAGAGAGAAGGAAGGAGAGAGGGGGAAAAGGAAGGAGAGAGGGAGGGAGAAAGGGAGAGAGAGAAGAAGAAAGGAGAGAAGGAGAGAAGAAAGGAGAGAGGAAGAGAAGGAAGGAGCGAGGGAGAGAGGAAAGGAGGGAGGGAAAGAAAGAAGGGCGAAAGAGGGAAAGAGAGAGGAAGGAAGAGGAGGAAAAAGGAGGAAGGGAGAGAAGGCAGAAGGGAGGGAAGGAGAAAGGAGAGAAAGGAAGGAAGGAAGGAAGGAAGGAAGGAAGGAAGGAAGGAAGGAAGGAAGGAAGGAAGGAAGGAAGGAAGGAAGGAAGGAAGGGAAGGAAGGGAAGGGAAGGAAAAAAAGAATAAGAATCCTACCACTAATGCTGCCTCTGCTGTTGGTGGGGCTATATTAAATCTCCCAGATAAAAAATGTTTGCCCAACACTGACTTAAAACTTCCCCTAAAAATACCATTTCATCAACTGAGTGACCACTGAGGCTCCCAAATAAACTTGTACAAAAATAGTCCCCATTGATTATTTCAGCCCACAGCTCAACCATGGCTGCCCAGGGGCTCAAAGCTCGCATAACAAGAAGGGACTTGCGGTAGACATGCTGGCAGCTCAGCAGCTAGAGCAGTTTGGGATTGGATGAGCATTGGCTGCTCCCACCCTCTCTTTTCTCTGAAATGCAAATAAGCCCTAGGTAAAGACATGGTGAGCAAAGCTGCGGGTAATCCAGCTTATTGTAAGGGGCACCAACAGGTCTCCTTCCATCACGCATCTCAATCTAGATAAGGAAGTGATGCTGGTTTAGGAAAATGAGTTGCTTCTTTGTTGGATGTGGACTTGCTTCTGAACATCTGCAAACGTGTCAAGAGAATAAGCAAATTTCTGCTTGCCTGTGTGTATGACAAGTTCCAACTTCTTCACCAATTAAAGTCCAAGCCACCTCTACCCCACCACCATTCATCATTTCCACAGTGGGGAAAATTACACAGTTTGCACTTTTATATGTGGCAGCAATTAAACATCTTCTGGAAGCCAAAATGAATAGCAATGCAGAATGATGATGTAGATAACCCCAGTGCAAATGCTTAATGTCATGGTTTCTCCAAGGGGCTATAGGTGTTGCAAAAATCCAGGAAAGGGGAAAATCTTCTAGTTATACAACAGTTGCCCAGTCAAGTTATTCTTAAACTGCTTTTGTGCCAAGACACCTCTTGATGGAAAATGTCTCCATGCGTAATGTGGACCATGGGCAACAACATGGGCAAGACAGAGTAGAGTTATGTACAATGTGTGACATAGCTGCAGCCTTTCTCCCCCACTCCTGGAAGTGAATCAGAACACATATGGATGAAAGCCATGTTGCTCTAGGGAACAACTTAAATCTGTTTTCTTATTTATTTATTTATTTATTTATTTATTTATTTATTTATTTTTAGATGGAGTCTCACTCTGTAGCCCAGGCTAGAGTGCAGTGGCACAATCACGGCTCACTGCAACCTCCACCTCTTAGGTTCAAATGATTCTCCTGCCTCAGTCTCTTGAGTAACTAAGATTACAGGTATGAGTCACCATGCCCAGCTATATATGTGTGTGTGTGTGTGTGTGTGTGTGTGTGTGTGTGTGTGTGTGTGTGTGTGTGTATTTTTAGTAGAGACAGGGTTTTGCCCTGTTGACCAGGCCGGTCTGAACTCCTGACCTCAGGTGATCTGCCTGCCTCAGCCTCCCAGAGTGCTGGGATTACAGGCATGAGCCACGGTACCTGGCCTTAAATCTGCTTTCATTTACACAAGAACAAAAAATCATTTACAAACACTGCTGCTCTATTATTAATACATTTCCTGGAGGAATCCTCACTGCAGTCCTCACAATTGTTCACAACAGCACCTCCTTATCAAGATGCAAAATTGAGAATTTCTAGTCTGGAAATGTAAAACAGTTATCAGCTAAGGTCTCCCTGACCTCTAAAATTTAAAAAGGATAATCTTTATACCATGCCCTGGGGAAGATCAATCCTAGCCTCACATTCCCGGGGAGCTTCCATCTTGTGATCACTGAAGTCTTCAACTTCCTGCTTCCTCTCTCATGCATCTTGAGGCAGTTACTGTAGCCTCACTCACTCACACACACACACACACACACACATACACACGAGAGAGAGAGAGAGAGAGAGAGAGATGGCATGTGTGTGTAGCATATTAGCAGAGCAAGTAAGTGGTTAAGAGCAAGTTCTAGAATCAGACTACATGGGCTTGAAGATTAATTCTACTGTGTTATAGCGTTGTGATCTTGGGCAGGTCATATTATCTTTCCAAGCCTCCATTACCTCATAGTTAAAATGGGGATAATAGTAATACCCAATTCATATGGCTGCTGGAAAGATTGAACAAGATAATGTATGTAAAGCATTTTGTACAGTATTTGGCACTTAGTAAGAACTCAGTTAACAACAGCTTTATCACCGTCATCATTAGGACTGAAGATTTGAGAAAACAAGGGGTTCCACTGCAGTGAAACACACAAAGCAAACTCTAAAACCGATAAACACTCCTAGTCTTAATCACCCAGCCATGTGCTCAGACATCTTTCCTCTCTCATCCTCTTTCCTCTTCCCTTTTCTTCCCCAATCCATCCTTTGCTCATTTCTGATGCCTGCTAGTTTTTCTGGTTTGAAGCCTTCATTTTCACTAACAAATGTCCCCATGGTCCTACCTTCTTCCACCAGCAATTTATCAAAGTTTTTGGTTAGACAAAAGCAATAGTCTTTCGGTTTCCATGATAATATTTTTTAACTATGCTCTAGAAGTTAAAACCCCAAGAGATGTCAGTTCTATGCAATTTCCTGCCGCTGCACACAAACTCACTACAGTTGTTAAGAAAACAGGTTTTTATTACTTGGTTGTGGTTGACTATTGGCAGTGATGTCAACTGCAGGAGAGGGGAGACGAGTGTGATGTGTAAGACACCACCCACTAATTGCAGAATGTGACCCAATCCTCACTCCATCTTGGACTTCCTTTCACTCTTGCCCACCTGCTGTTTTACCCATGATATAATACCCATTCTATTACCTGGAAGAGATAAGAAGCAGACCACCCTGATGTCCTTGGATTTTCCTGACATGCCTGGACAGAGGCTCTGGTCATGACAGAGAGCCCATCAACAGACAGGCCACGCTCTGCCCACCAGAGCCCTCTACCAACTGCTGCAGCTGCTGCTCATGGTTGAGACATGGACAGAGGCATCCCCTGGTATTTTTTAAATATGGCCTCAGTGCTGATCTATCTTTTAGGCAGCTGTGCTTTTTCTACCCCAATGGTTCATTGTGCCCTGGCTTTATTTGCTTAAAGCCAGATCTCAGCTCTTAGTTACTTGCCAGTAAAGACAGAATTTGCCAGGTGGGTAAGAAATGTGAAGCTTGGAGATCCAGAAATCAAGGCTTTTGGTCAAAACCTGTGCAAACAAATCAGAATTTAGGAAAAGAGTAGAAAGGGGATTGACCCTAAGACCCTGGGCAACCCAGCCTGGAGAAACCTTGCACCATCTTAGCTTCTTAGTTCACCTTCTTCCCCACATCCAATCAGTTTGCAAGCTCCATCCAACCTTCACACATCTCCTAGATCCTTCCTCTCTTCTCTCTCAACTGTTCTCCATTCAATCTTGGCGCTGCAGCAGACACATTTTATGTGTCCGTTCAGACCCTCGCCACCTCCCTGGTCCTCGGGGCTGCAGCCTGACAATGCCCTGCCTTATGCCTAGAGGTTTCCCTGCTGATAAGGCAGGAGATGCGCAGACCCTCTCTGTGCCTGTCCCTGTGCAGTCTGGATGTATGAGGAGTTCCTGCTCCATGGACCAATTTTCACCAAGGAAAAATCATCCAGAACATAAATTCCTTTTCTTTTTTCCCCTCAGATGCACTGTCCTGGAAGCAGTTAGTTATGTCCTTCATAGGAGAGAATGCACTGATACTAAGCTGTGTGCTTGACACAGGGCAGTGGCAGCTTAATGGCACATGCGCTCACTGACTCTCCTCCCACCGCCGCACACTTCCCTCACATCATTCACTCCTTCAACAAACACGGATTACATGTCAGATGTTGTCATGCCTCCTGGTAAGAAATGCTTGTCAGTAATATAGAACACCTGTCTCTTTCAGAGAAACCCAGGCTAAGGCACACGTGCATGCATCGTCTCACATCTGGAGGATTATAGAGGTTTTCCAATCGGTTTTCCTAACTCTAGCCTCTTTCCCTGCTTGCTTTTCCTATGACAAATATTTTCTCCTTCCCATCCTTATTCCTAGTTATTCAAATGTTCCCATGTATATGTGTTTCAAGGCCCAGTCTGGTGGACATCTTCCCAATACTTCTTTATTTTGTAAATTACCACTCTCTCCATCCCCACCCATGGGTATGGGTACAGTGACACTAGGAGCTACCACATTCTTCCATCAGCCATCCCCATCATCCCCCTCCACCACAGTTCCTTGGTGCTGAATCAGGCCAATCAGAATTCTTGGCTGAGATATTTTTCAAGAGAATTTAATAAAAGATTGATTCCCTCTTTAGTCAGAAACTAAAATGTATGAGCCTCCACAGCTATATTTCTTGCTGTGTGGGGAGGGGATCCACCGTGAGGTAGAATGATACCCACACAGAGAGAAGCAAAGGAGAGAGATAGAGAGAGTCCCAGGAGCATTCAAGTCCCTGATAACAGAGGCCCAGCCATCTCTCTGCATTTTCTATTCTTCAAATGCTCGATCTTTTCTGCAATTATATGAGATAACCCAGTATTCCTCCAATACTTTCTTACTTTTGCCTTTGCAAGTTCAAGTTCAATGTTAGCTTCTCTCACATAATTTATTCATTCAACAAACACTTCTATTCAATGTCAGGCAATGTTCTACATGTTAAAGTGTCATGGGGAGCAAATCAGATAAAGTCACTTCTCTAATGTAATATGCAATTTTACTGAGTGGAAATAGCTAATAAATAAGAAAATAATTTATAGCAGTGATAAACATTAGAGAAAAAAAATCAAGCGGGGAATGAAGGAAGGGATGCTATATTTAGCCTGGTCAAAGGAGGCCTTGCTGAGCCAGGGATAAGTCACAGATGATAAAAAAGAAACCAGCCATGCAAAGGTAAAATTGGATGTAACAGCTATAGGAAGGGAACCAACTCGTAGTGCTCAGGGGCAGGATGGAAGCCAGTGCAGCCGGGCACAGGGAGGTGAGGCTAGAAACTCAGGCAGAGGGCAAAGCAGGTGGCTCCTTGGAAAACAGAGTGGGGAGGTGGGTGCTATTCCAACATCAGTCCTCAGCCCAGCACACCCAGAAACCTTCCCAATGCCACCTCCCTTGTCATTTGAACCTGTCAGCCTGAGTGCAGAGTTCACCATAGGGAGAGCCAAGGGAGGCTGGAGTCCCTCTCGGAGATGACAAATTTTGAACCAATAACTCCACAGCCATGTCAGGCCCTGGGGTTTGGCTCCCTGTCTCACCACAGTAAGGTGAGAGGACTTTTTATATTTTATGGTGTTCTTTCCTCTTTTACTGACACATCAGAATTTGATTTTTAAAATTCCTCCAGCTACGTAATGGCCCCAAACTGATTGCAACAAGCAGAAACATTCATGCCTCGTGGCACTTGCCTGGTTCTGCATGTGTACCCATTTAAAAATGAATGAACATTGTGGAAACTTGTAGGCAGACAGGTGGATGGGAGAGCAGGCAGCGAGGGCTCAGGTGGAGGTCACGCATCCGGGCTCCAGGCCCTCTCTGTCTCTCAATGGCCAAGAGGTCCTGCCTTACTCAGACCAGACAGTAAAAGTTATTACAAACATTGAAGTGTGTGTACCCTTTCTGGCAAAGAGTCAGTGCTAGAATGATGATTTCAGCTTCTGTTTACACTGTATTCGTCCATGTGTTGTATGCACTGCGTGCATTATCCTACATGATCCCTTGGACAACCCTATAGAATAGGTGCTCCTGTGCCCATTTCACAGACTAGGACACTAAGGTTCCCATAAGTCCTGGCACCTGTCTGCTTGCCGAGGCCATCTGTGCTGCTCATCTCCTGGGCCTATTTCATAGATCAGGACACTAAAGCTTCCATAAGTCCTGGCACCTGCCTGCTTGCCAAGGCCTTCTCCTGCTGCTCATCTCCTGTGCTCCTGCCATAAAGGTCTGTTCTCTGTTCCTCAAACACTCAAAGCCTGTTCCTGCCTCAGGGCCTTGGCACTTGCTTCTGTCTCCGCCTGGATTTCTTCACCAGGCCAGCTTCTTCATTCAGGTTTCAGTCCAAGTGCTCCTGCTCAGAAAAAACTTTCCCAGGCATCTGGGTGAAGCATATTTCACCCACCTCAGTTGCTCTCTTTTCCCTTTCCTTTTTTTTTTGTTTTGTTTTGTTTTATAAATAGCCTATATCACTACCTAGTACTTTTTTTTAATTTGTTTGCCTTTTAAATTGACTGACTATGCTACTAGTAGGATATGAGTTTTATGAAAAGCAGCACCAGGTTTGTCTGCTCAGCAGCGTGCCCCAGGCATCTTGCATGGTGCCAGGCTTTCACCGGTGCATGATCCTCACCTGTTGAGCGATCCATGAATGAGTCAATGAATGAGAGAGTATTTGTCCAGGGTCACACAGCTGCCAGCACATGAAGCCCTAAGGCTTTGAGGAACATGAGTTTGTGACAAAAGTTGACAGCAATTTAAAGCTATAATTCTGCATCTTATTACCTGATTCATGCATATGTTTACTTATCTATGTATTCAGTGGACATTTACTGAGGTTCCCACCAGATGCCTGCACTGTCCTAGGTGCTTGGGGCTCATGGGAAATGAGACAAAGTGTCTGCCCTCCGAGAACTGGCACTGTAGGGGGATCAGCACTCTGTGAAGGTGTCATCATCTAACTTAACATCAGGCAGCGATAATCACTATGTAGACAAAGGGAGAAGCATTACCTATTTGTGCACTGAGGCCAGAGAAGGCCTATCCAGAAAGAAAGCAAAAGCCATATAAATATTCAGAAGAGAATTCTAGCAGATGGATCATAAAGTGATTTTCTTGGAGTCAGTTTTGGAATGTCAAAGAATAAAAAGGACAGTGTGGGAGGAACTGAATCAGAAAGTGAGAGGGGCAGGAGCTGATGTCATCAAGGCAGGCAGGAGCCCCGCCGTGCAGGCAGAGGTGCCATGAGGACACTGCAGTCACTCTGAGGACAGACCTACAGAGGATTCTCAGTAGGGACAGACGTGATCAGATTCACATGTTAGAGCGACTACTCTGGCTTCTATTTGGAGAAGAGGTTGAGGAAGAGCACCATGGAAACTGGTGTCTCGTCTCCCGAGGGCTGGCCCTGAATCCCACTGAGCCTGCAGCCACTGAGCTGAAGGACAGAGGGCCCCGGGACACATGGCCATCCTAACAGCTCAGCTTTCTTAGGAGGGGAAGCAAGTTGCAGAGGAGGAGTTTGTGCAAGGTCCCACATACAATTGGGGTGTGTTTTGTTATTTATATAATCCACACCAGCTCTCTGTGGCGTTCGGATTTGTTGCTTTAGTGAACACTAAACAAACTACGCTCCCTCCCAATGAAATGTCATTGGAACTCCTGTCCCAGGTGTACGCTGCCGCCTCCTGTGTCACCTTCACCCTCAGTCCTCTCTGCCTTCCTAATACACTGAAACTCCAGGTCACAATTCAGACAGCTTTTTATTTATTCTTTCAATTATTTATTTACTTTTCCTTCTTACATTTACTTTTTCGAAGATTGCCTGTGGATTCTGAGAATATCAGATTCTGAAATGGGGCCTTGGTACCCATTCACAGTCCTGATTCCAATCAGGGCCTGGCTTGGATAAAGACCCCTGTTTCTCAACACTGCAAAGCGGGAATGGGTACACAGAAACTCCCGAATCTCTCCTATCCGTGGCTGTTTTATATCTGCAAATGTCCCCAGGCTTGCAGCCAGGGAGACCAGCACTGTGGCTACGGGCTTATGATTTCCCTCAGGGATCTGTCTACCTGCCCCTTACTTAGTCCTCTGACAAATGTCCTCAGAGCCCCAGACTCTGACTGGGATCCCCACTGCTCCTGTTAACACCATGTAGGGGTGGGGCTCACAGGTGGATCCCTTTGTCTGCATGAACACACAGAAAAAAGGCCGTGTGAGGACTCAGTGAGGAGGCCGCTGCCTGCCATCCAGGGAGAGAGCCCTTACCAGACTCCAACCCTGCTGGCACCAAGATCTGAGACTTCCAGTCTTCAGAACTGTGAGAAAATAAATTTCTGTCATGTAAGCCGCCCAGCCTGTGGTATTCTGTTACAGCAGTCTGAGCTGACTAACACAGCCTTGATCTCCACAGTCCCCATCCTCCACATTGACATGTTTCTCCCACCCCGAGGACTGATCCTTTTCCTTCATTCCCCAAGAGCACCACACTTTCATAAAATCTTGGAAGCATGCTGGGTGACTGCAGCACAGAGCTTGTAACAAAATCATGAATGTGATTGCAGACATAAGTCTTCCTAGAGATGAGGCTAATTGACAACTTTCCCCTGTAGGAAATTTTCTACGGCCCTTATACCAGCATGCTGCTACACTTTTCCCTAGCACCCTTCTTACACCTGTCATTTCCCTTTCACTTCCTATAAGAAGGAAATTCCTTCTATAGGGTCTGGGGCCCTGGGCCCATGTAGGAGATTTTCTCAAGAGGGCCTCGATAATACAAGGAGAAGAAGCTATTGAAGAAAAGCCTAAGATTCAAGTAAGGGTAAGAACTGCAACCTCCCTATCAAACTGGTGAGGTCAAGCTAGCACCCCTGATGGCAGACACCAGGGAACTACAAGGAAAGAATGTGGGCACAAAGTAAAAATTGTGTTAATTTGCCAATGTTTCAAGTTTTCCAGCTGTGGCCATGGTAGCCAAAGCCATCATAGCCCAGCCAAATTCACTGAGCATTTCTGGCTTCTATTTCCACAAAGCCAGATGAAGGAGTAAAAGGGAAGACTTGGAGGCCTAATATCTCTAAGACACTGTAAAGACAAGAAATGAATAACAGTGGTCACCAGGAAGGAGGCAAAACTGGAGATTTGGAGAACATAAATGAAATAAAGACTTTATTTTTCACTCCAGATTCTCAATTTTCACTTAGTTTTCAGGGTTTTTTTCTAATCATAGATTAGCAATTAAACACTTTTAATCAAATGATTTTAAAAGTACTAAATTATATAAGAAAAAAATTTCCAGTGCTATAGAAAATAAACCAATGGCCAATGAACATAGAAAATACTATCAACATGACTCATCATTAAATAAATGCAAATTAAAGGTAGTAACAATAACATGGGTTAGAGTGAGCTTCACAGGAACATCCAAATTACTCCTCAGTGATTTCTCAAAGAACTTAGAATGGCCGTTTGAACCAGCAATCCCATTGCTGGGCATATATCCAAAAGAAAAGAGGCTGTTGTACCAAAAAAACACATGCTCATGTGTTCATCACAGCACTATTCACAATAGCAAAGACGTGCAATCAACCTAAGCACACATCAGTGGTAAACTGGATAATAAAAAAAATGTGGTCCATGTACACCGTGGAATGCTGGGCAGCCATAACACAGAATTAAATCATGTTCTGTGCAGCAACATGGATGCAGCCAGAGGCCATTATCCTAAGCAAATAAACGTAGAAACAGAAAACCAAATACCACATGTTCTCACTTACAAGTGAAAGCTAAACACAGGGCACTCACAGACATAAAAATGGCAACAATAGAAACCGGAGAATACAAGGTTGAGGGAAAGGGCTGAGAAACTCCCTATTGGGCACTGTGCTCACTACCTGGGTGATGGGATCCATCACACTCCAAACCTTAGCATCATGCAATATACTCATGTAACAAACCTGCACATGTACCTCCTGAGTCTAAAATAAAGGCCGAGCCGGACGCGGTGGCTCAAGCCTGTAATCCCAGCACTTTGGGAGGCTGAGACGGGCGGATCACGAGGTCAGGAGATCGAGACCATCCTGGCTAACACGGTGAAACCCCGTCTCTACTTAAAAAAAAAAAATACAAAAAACTAGCCGGGCGAGGTGGCGGGGGCCTGTGGTCCCAGCTACTCGGGAGGCTGAGGCAGGAGAATGGCGTAAACCAGGGAGGCGGAGCTTGCAGTGAGCTGAGATCCGGCCACTGCACTCCAGCCTGGGCGACAGAGCGAGACTCCGTCTCAAATAAATAAATAAATAAATAAATAAATAAATAAATAAATAAAATAAAGGCCGAAATTATTTTTAAAAATATTCCTTACCAGCCTTATAAGTAGGCTATATTCTCAGCTTGCCAGAAAGACTATTTTAAGAATTCCTTTTCAAAAATTCTCCGAAGAGTTAATCTGTCGATCTAAAACTCTTTTCCACTTGTAATTTCATAGCAAAACCAATACATATATATTTCCTGAAGGTGGGGAGAAAAGGAGACTGTGAATTTTCTCTCTTGCAAAGCAAGTGTCAGGGGTTATTACATTTCAGAGGTTATCACACAAATCCACAGACTTTGGGTTAGGCTGTATCTCTGGGAAACAGGACTTCTCTTTTTCCCTCTCTCCACTTTAAAATATAACTTAGAAAAGTAATTTATGTCCTTCTTAAAATTCCACTCATGTTTGCTGCACAGGACTGTGAGCAGAAGAGGCGCCTCCAGGCACCTCACACACCACAACAAGCAGGACCATATTACTTTGGTGACAGTTCTTATATCTGAACTATTGCTTAGAGCAAGGGGGAATGCAAGAAGGCCGCAAAGACTTCAAGTGGAATACATGCATCTGTCTATCAACTTTCAGGCCAAGGGGGAGTAAACAAGAGAAATAGATCCATTAATAAGACAAAAATGTCAAGAATAGACAGACATCAACAGAAATTATAGTCTCTGAAGAAGCAGTAGCAATAGAACTGCTCAGACTACAAGAAAAGGATAGTTTCTGTGGATAACAACGATAAAAGCATTTCCACATGTATTTCCTTCTGTTTGCATCCTTAAGGTGTGCAAAATGTTAAACAATCAATTATTGAAGAATAAAGAACACTTGAAAAAAGAATTCAGAGAGCCGCATCTTCCGAGCTGGGAGGCCTGGCTTCTGCGCTCATTCCTCCCAGTACCATGGAGGCAGCATGGGAAATGCTCATCTGCTGTTGTTCTGGGCAAGAGGGGAGTGAGGTCCCTTGGAAGCAAACACGAACTTCTTCGTTATCTTTCTTCCATCATCCTTTCAGTACCAGCACAATTTTTCCTCCTCTTCTTTTCAGATTTGCTGGTATGATAGTCAGATTTCTCGCATGGATGTTGGCCAGAAAATGTCCTGGTCTCTCAATGCCCAGGAAAACATGCTGACTTCACTTCTTTCCCAAACAGAGAGGCTGGCCAAGGAGGTTAAATCACAATAGCCCCAAATGATTTTTTAATTGAAAATAGATTATCTAATTTTCCCACCCAAAAGCCTTGCCTTAGTCACCCCTAGAGCTAAGCTTATAGAGGTAATTAGTCTGTAACATTTTTAATTACATTGATGGTATCACTAAAACTGTGCTCACTAACATTTTTTATTACATGGAAAAATACTTGTTAACAATATTAGTAGTGAAAAGGCATAAAAAATTATATAAAATACTATCTCAACTTTTTAACAAATTTTTGCATGATAAGAACTATCCAATCTTTTTCTGTTCTCGGCATCACTCTATATGATTTTTCTATTTTTCTCAAATAGGTAGAAGTTTTCCCATAAAATATATATTTTCTCATAAAACATATACTTTTTAATAATCTAATGGAATTTTTAGTATAAAAAGAAAGAAATACATTTTAAAATTGAATTTAAACATGCAGAGAAAATTGCTGGGAAGCAAATTTCTAATTAGAATAAACAACCACTGCAGTAAAAACAAAATTCCTCAATTGAACTTTCTCTTGTCCCTAAAATTACATCCTTCAGCATGAACTAGGGGACTAGGAAGAATCAGAAGCCCAGAAAACCACCACTCGTCTTGCCACTCACTAACTCTCTCTGTGACCTTGGGTAATAACCTAACCAAATATCAATTTCACTGATAAGAATCTGCCAATTGTTATAATAAAAAAATCAAGCAAAACATAGGTATGGATGGCTTTAATTTAATTATTGATTCTCTGCACATGTAGACCTACACTTACATTAACTTTCACTTGAACACCTGAAAGAAAAAACAGAATCAAAGTAGTTTCAAAAATGGACTCTCCCTAAAACACCTTTTACCAGCCCACCATAAATTCCACCCTTAAAGACTTCTGTCTCTGTGTTGATTATTTCTCATCTTGTAAAATACGCACACATAATGTTGTGATAAGTCAACAGTTTTCTTAATGAGCCTCATGCAGTCTTGTGGGGCAAGGTGAGGGGGTAAACTCAAAGTAAAAAGGATAGAATTGAGTGATTAGACCTGAAAGGATGGAGCTCCTTGGAGTGTATGAAGGGAGATGGGCTATGTAGAGGGTGCTGATACAAAGCAGGAAATGGGGGACTTGGAGCCAATCATCAGAGAGAGCAAAATAATAATTTTGGATAACACGTGACCTTACTATTAGAGTTGCCTGGTGATCAGTCAGATTTGGTAAAATTATTTATATCAGCCAAGATCCCTGAAAGACAGAGAATCCACTCAGTTGGAATTGAAGAAATTTAACAAAGAGGCTACTTACAAAGGTGGGGGTGCCAGACAAGGTCCAGTCAGAGAAAGAAACTACAGCAGTAACTGAAACAGGGGAAGCTGATACAAAGAATTATTAACTGGAAAGAGTGATTTTCTTCACAAAGAAGTAAAATAAGTCTCAAGGGTTATAAAAGAAAATGCAGAAAGCAGCTGCCACCTGTCGCCTGAGAGAAAGTGAACCAAGAGGCAGCTTAAAGAGGGCCTGTGATATAGACTGAATTGTGTCCCCCAAAATTCATACATTGAAGCCTCAACCCCAATGTGACTGTATTTGGAGACAGGGCCATTATGGAGGTAATTAAGGTAAATTAAGGGCATGAGAGTGGGGCCCTGATCTGATGGAATTAGTGTCCTTGTAAGAAGATGCACTGGCACTCATCCTCCCACCAGGTACCTACACTGAGAAAAAAGCCATGTGAGCACAGAGAGAGGGCGGTCATCTGTGACCCCAGGGGAGAGCCCTCACCAGACACCAACACTGCAGGCATTGAGAGCTTGGATTTCCAGTGTCTAGAAACCTGAGAATATAAATTTCTTTTGTTGAAGCCCTGCAGTCTATGTCATTTTGTCAGAGCAGCCTGAGCAGAATAATCCAGCCTCTCAAGGCTGAGATTCAGATATTTTTGAAGAGATCCTGGCCACCACCACGTGCAGCCTGCACCAGAGGGAGCGAGCTAAAGCTGGTCCATAGGACAGCCCACCAGCTGACAGAAAAACTTTTCAGAAACTGCTGGTCCAAACTAAGAGGCCAGTGGCTTGTAGAAAACCTTACTAGAGGCTGTGGGTGGGCCAAAGCTGGTCCCTAGAAGACTGCTGAAGACAATGTCTTCATGCCTCCCAGATTCTGATTCACTGTGTCAAAAATACGCATGCAGGAACAAAGAGGCCTTTCCCTTCACTATGGCCATTAAATGCTCTTTAATGCTCTCTATTGACAAAGTCTCACACTGAATGAGCTGGCAAAGGAGAATTGTTTGCATGTTTTATGTTCAGTGCTTCAGAACTGCAAGTTTGGGCTGAGATGCAATAAATTGATAACTGACAGGGAAAAACAAGGTACATTGAGGCACTGTGAGGCTAGCAATAGTTGTAAGATCTACAACTCAGGTTTCAAGCCAAGGTGGAAGAAACAATGTTACTCAAGTTTGGTCATTAATAGAGCCACAGAGCTGTACTCATACGGAGAAAAAGCCCTGACAGATATTATAGTGTGCAAAATCCCTCTCTCCCTCCATCCTGTACTCTGTTCATGGCTTATCCTGTCTAAATTCACCTGGAAGCAAGAGGGAAATGGAGCTAGGTGATGCCACTTATATGCATTTTAGCTTGGGCTCCCCAACCATCAGATCTTGAGATGAGGCTGTGAGTACAAATAGTTCAATTGGGAGAAGATGAAGAGAAGGAACAGAGTAGTGAGATATAGAAGGGAAGGAAGCAAATAAAAGGTACATTATTAAGCAAGGAAAAATTATAAGCAAATAAATTTTCCAAGGCAACTCTGGGAGACAGTGTAGACCATTGCCCTGAGGGGGTTCAGTTATTATTTATTTATTTATATTTATTTCTTTTTGAGATAGAGTCTCAGTTTGTTACCCAGGCTGGAGTGAAGAGATGTGATCAAAGCTCACTGAAACCTCAAACTCCTGGGTTCTAGGAATTCTTCCACCTCAGCTTTCTAAATAACTATAACTACAGGTAGCATATCCAGTTAATTTTTGTACTTTTTTTTATAGAGACAAGGTCTCTCTATGTTTCCCAGGCTGGTCTTGAACTACTTCCCTCAGGCAATCCTCCTGCCTCCCAAAGCATTGGGATTGCAGGAGTGAGAAACCATACCTAGCCAGGTTGATTTATTTATCTATCGACATCCATTTGTCATTAGTTGAAAATCTACCCCCAACAAGAAACCTGTGAAATTTCTCAGGGGCAAAAACCAAGGCTAAAATACAAAGGTATAAAATCTTCAAACTGTGAGAAAAAAAATCATTATTAACCTGGAATTCTATACCCAGCTAAAGTATGATTCATACACAAGGACAAAATACTTTTCAGATTTAAAAAAAAAATTAGGAGATGTGATGGAGGACGGAGCAATATGGCCAAATAGGAACAGCTCCAGTCTCCAACTCCCAGTGTGAGCGACACAGAAGACAGGTGATTTCTGCATTTTCAACTGAGGTACTGGGTTCACCTCACTAGGGAATGCGGGACAATCGGTGCTGGTCAGCTGCTGCAGCCCATCCAGCGAGAGCTGAAGCAGGGTGAGGCATCGCCTCACCTGGGAAGTGCAAGGGGGAAGGGAATCCCTTTTCCTAGCCAGGGGAACTGAGACACACAACACCTGGAAAATCGGGAAACTCCCACCCCACTACTGCGTTTTATCAAGGATCTTAGCAAACGGGCACACCAGCAGATTATAACCCACACCTGGCCGGGAGGGTCCCACGCCCATGGAGCCTCCCTCATTGCTAGCACAGCAGTCTGCAATCTACCAGCAAGGCAGCAGTGAGGCTGGGGGAGGGGTGCCCGCCATTGCTGAGGCTTAAGTAGGTAAACAAAGCCTCTGGGAAGCTCGAACTGGGTGGAGCTCATAACAGCTCAAGGAGTCCTGCCTGTCTCTTTAGACTCCACCTCTGGGGACAGGGCACAGCTAAACAACAACAACAAACAAACAAACAAAAAAGCAGCTGAAACCTCTGCAGATGCAAACGACTCTGTCTGACAGCATTGAAGAGAGCAGTGGATCTCCAAACTCGGAGGTTGAGATCTGAGAACAGACAGACTGCCTGCTCAAGTGGGTCCCTGACCCCTGAGTAGCCTAACTGCGAGACATTCCCCACTAGGGGCAGACCGACACCCCACACCTCACACGGTGGAGTACACCCCTGAGAGGAAGCTTCCAAAGCAAGAATCAGACAGGTACACTTGCTGTTCAGCAATATTCTATCTTCTGCAGCCTCTGCTGCTGATACCCAGGCAAACAGGGTCTGGAGTGGACCTCAAGCAATCTCCAACAGACCTACAGCTGAGGGTCCTGACTGTTAGAAGGAACACTTACAAACAGGAAGGACACCCACACCAAAACCCCATCAGTACATCACCATCATTAAAGACCAGAGGCAGATAAAACCACAAAGGTGGGGAAAAAGCAGGGCAGAAAAGCTGGAAATTCAAAAACTAAGAGCGCATCTCCCCCTGCATAGGAACACAGCTCATCACCAGCAATGGATCAAAGCTGGACAGAGAATGACTTTGACGAGATGAGAGAAGCCTCCAGTCCATCAAACTTCTCAGAACTAAAGGAGGAATTACATACCCAGTGCAAAGAAACTAAAAATCTTGAAAAAAGAGTGAAAGAATTGATAACTAGAATAATTAATGCAGAGAAGGCCATAAACGAATGGACAGAGATGAAAACCATGACACGAGAAATACGTGACAAATGCACAAGCTTCAGTAACCGACTCAATCAACTGGAAGAAAGAGTATCAGCGATTGAGGATCAAATGAATGAAATGAAGCAAAAAGAGAAATCTAAAGAAAAAAGCAGAAAAAGAAATGAACAAAGCCTGCAAGAAGTATGGGATTATGTAAAAAGACCAAATCTACATCTGATTGGGGTGCCGAAAGTGAGGGGGAAAATGGAATCAAGTTGGAAAACATTCTTCAGGATATCATCCAGGAGAACTTCCTCAACCTAGTAGGGCAGGCCAACATTCAAATTCAGGAAATACAGAGAACGCCACAAAGATACTCCTCGAGAAGAGCAACTCTAAGACACATAATTGCCAGATTCACCAAAGTTGAAATGAAGGAAAAAATCTTAAGGGCAGCCAGAGAGAAAGGTCGGATTACCCACAAAGGGAAGCCCATCAGACTAACAGCAGATCTCTCGGCAGAAACTCTACAAGTCAGAAGAGAGTGGGGGCCAATATTCAACATTCTTAAAGAAAAGAATTTTAAATACAGAATTTCATATCCAGCCAAACTAAGTTTCATAAGTGAAGGAGAAATAAAATCCTTTACAGATAAGCAAATGCTTAGACATTTTGTAACCACCAGGCCTGCCTTACAAGAGAGACCCTGAAGGAAGCACTAAACATGGAAAGGAACAACCAGTACCAGCCATTGCAAAAACATGCCAAAATGTAAATACCATCGAGGCTAGGAAGAAACTGCATCAACTAACGAGCAAAATAACAAGTTAATATCATAATGGCAGGATCAAGTTCACACGTAACAATATTAGCCTTAAATGTAAATGGACTAAATGGTCCAATTAAAAGACACAGACTGGCAAACTGGATAAAGAGTCAAGACCCATCAGTTTTCTGTATTCAGTTGACCCATCTCACATGTAGAGACATACATAGGCTCAAAATAAAGGGATGGAGGAAGATCTACCAAGCAAATGGAGAAAAAAAACAAAGCAGGGGTTGCAATACTAGTCTCTGATAAAACAGACTTTAAACCATCAAAGATCAAAAGAGACAAAGAAGGCCATTACATAATGGTAAAGGGATCAATTCAACAGGAAGAGCTAACTATCCTAAATATATATGCACCCAATACAGGAGCACCCAGATTCATCAAGCAAGTCCTTAGAGACTTACAAAGAGACTTACACTCCCATACAATAATAATGGGAGACTTCAACACCCCACTGTCAACATTAGACAGATCAACGAGACAGAAAGTTAACAAGGATATCCAGGAATTGAATTCATCTCTGCAGCAAGCAGACCTAATAGACATCTACAGAACTCTCCACCCCAAATCAACAGAATATACATTCTACTCGGCACCACATCACACTTATTCCAAAATTGACCACATAATTGGAAGTAAAGCACTCCTCAGCAAATGTACAAGAACAGAAATTATAACAAACTGTCTCTCAGACCACAGTGCAATCAAACTAGAACTCAGGACTAAGAAACTCAATCAAAACCGCTCAACTACATGGAAACTGAACAACCTGCTCCTGAATGACTACTGGGTACATAACGAAATGAAGGCAGAAATAAAGATGTTCTTTGAAACCAATGAGAACAAAGATACAACACACCAGAATCTCTGGGACACATTTAAAGCAGTGTGTAGAAGGAAATTTATAGCACTAAATGCCCACAAGAGAAAGCTGGAAAGATCTAAAATTGACACTCTAACATCACAATTAAAAGAACTAGAGAAGCAAGAGCAAACACATTCGAAAGCTAGCAGAAGGCAAGAAATAACTAAGATCAGAGCAGAACTGAAGGAGATAGAGACACAAAAAACCCTTCAAAAAATCAATGAATCCAGGAGTTGGTTTCTTGAAAGATCAACAAAATTGATAGACCGCTAGCAAGACTAATAAAGAAGAAAAGAGAGAAGAATCAAATAGACGCAATAAAAAATGATAAAGGGGATATCACCACCGACCCCACAGAAATACAAACTACCATCAGAGAATACTATAAACACCTCTACGCAAATAAACTAGAAAACCTAGAAGAAATGGATAATTTCCTGGACACTTACACTCTCCCAAGACTAAACCAGGAAGAAGCTGAATTCCTGAATCGACCAATAGCAGGCTTTGAAATTGAGGCAATAATTAATAGCCTACCAACCAAAAAAAGTTCAGGACCAGATGGATTCACAGCTGAATTCTACCAGAGGTACAAGGAGGAGCTGGTACCATTCCTTCTGAAACTATTCCAATCAATAGAAAAAGAGGGAATCCTCCCTAACTCATTTTATGAGGCCAACATCATCCTGATACCAAAGCCTGGCAGAGACACAACAAAATAAGAGAATTTTAGACCAATATCCATGACGAACATCGATGCAAAAATCCTCAGTAAAATACTGGCAAACCGGATCCAGCAGCACATCAAAAAGCTTATCCACCATGATCAAGTGGGTTCATCCCTGGGATGCAAGGCTGGTTCAACATTCGCAAATCAATAAACGTAATCCAGCATATAAACAGAACCAAAGACAAAAACCACATGATTATCTCAATAGATGCAGAAAAGGCCTTTGACAAAATTCAACAGCCCTTCATGCTAAAAACTCTCAATAAATTCGGTATTGATGGAACGTATCTCAAAATAATAAGAGCTATTTATGACAAACCCATAGCCAATATCATACTGAATGGGCAAAAACTGGAAAAATTCCCTTTGAAAACTGGCACAAGACAGGGATGCCCTCTCTCACCACTCCTATTCAACATAGTGTTGGAAGTTCTGGCTAGGGCAATCAGGCAAGAGAAAGAAATAAAAGGTATTCAGTTAGGAAAAGAAGAAGTCAAATTATTCCTCTTTGCAGATGGCATGATTGTATATTTAGAAAACCCCATTGTCTCAGCCCAAAATTTCCTTAAGCTGATAAGAAACTTCAGCAAAGTCTCAGGATACAAAATTAATGTGCAAAAATCACAAGCATTCTTATACACCAGTAACAGACAAACAGAGAGCCAAATCATGAATGAACTTCCATTCACAATTGCTTCAAAGAGAATAAAATACCTAAGAATCCTACTTACAAGGGATGTAAAGGACCACTTCAAGGAGAACTACAAACCACTGCTCAGTGAAATAAAAGAGGACACAAACAAATGGAAGAACATACCATGCTCATGGATAGGAAGAATCAATATCGTGAAAATGGCCATACTGCCCAAGGTAATTTATAGATTCAATGCCATCCCCATCAAGCTACCAATGAGTTTCTTCACAGAATTGGAAAAAAACTGCTTTAAAGTTCATATGGAACCAAAAAAGAGCCCGCATTGCCAAGACAATCCTAAGTCAAAAGAACAAAGCTGGAGGCATCACGCTACCTGACTTCAAACTATACTACAAGGCTACAGTAACCAAAACAGCATGGTACTGGTACCAAAACAGAGATATGGACCAATGGAACAGAACAGAGTCCTCAGAAATAATACCACACATCTACAGCCATCTGATCTTTGACAAACCTGAGAAAAACAAGAAATGGGGAAAGAATTCCCTATTTAATAAATGGTGCTGGGAAAATTGGCTAGTCGCAGGTAGAAAGCTGAAACTGGATCCTTTCCTTACTCCTTATATGAAAATTAATTCAAGATGGGTTAGAGACTTAAATGTTAGACCTAATACCATAAAAACCCTAGAAGAAAACCTAGGTAATACCATTCAGGACATAGGCATGGGCAAGAACTTCATGTCTAAAACACCAAAAGCAACGGCAACAAAAGCCAAAATTGACAAATGGGATCTAATTAAACTAAAGAGCTTCTGCACAGCAAAAGAAACTACCATCAGAGTGAACAGGCAACCTACAGAATGGGAGAACATTTTTGCAATCTACTCATCTGACAAAGGGCTAATATCTAGAACCTACAAAAACTCAAACAAATTTACAAGAAAAAAACAACCCCATCAAAAAGTGGGCAAAGGACATGAACAGACATTTTTCAAAAGAAGACATTCATACAGCCAACAGACACATGAAAAAATGCTCATCATCACTGGCCATCAGAGAAATGCAAATCAAAACCACAATGAGATACCATCTCACACCAGTTAGAATGGCAATCATTAAAAAGTCAGGAAACAACAGGTGCTGGAGAGGATGTGGAGAAATAGGAACACTTTTACACTGTTGGTGGGATTGTAAACTAGTTAAACCATTGTGGAAAACAGTATGGCGTTTCCTCAAGGATCTAGAACTAGAAGTACCATATGACCCGGCCATCCCATTACTAGGTATATACCCAAAAGATTATAAATCATGCTGCTATAAAGACACATGCACACGTATGTTTATTGCGGCACTATTCACAATAGCAAAGACTTGGAATCAACCCAAATGTCCATCAGTGACAGACTGGATTAAGAAAATGTGGCACATATACACCACGGAATACTATGCAGCCATAAAAAAGGATGAGTTTGTGTCCTTCGTAGGGACATGGATGCAGCTGGAAACCATCATTCTCAGCAAACTATCACAAGAACAGAAAACCAAACACCGCATGTTCTCACTCATAGGTGGGAAATGAACAATGAGATCACTTGGACTCAGGAAGGGGAACATCAGACACCGGGGCCTAACATGGGGAGGGCGGAAGGGGGAGGGATTGCATTGGGAGTTATACCTGATGTAAATGACGAGTTGATGGGTGCTGAGGAGTTAATGGGTGCAGCACACCAACATGGCACAAGTATACATATGTAAGAAACCTGCACGTTATGCACATGTACCCTAGAACTTAAAGTATAATAATAATAAAAATAAATAAAATAAAATAAAAATAAAAAATCAGGAGTTTTTATATATGTGCAGGGTCTTAAAGAATGAACTGTCAGAACATTTTCTTCAAGTAATAGGACATAAAACCTGAAATAAAAAAATAAGTGCAAGGGACAAATATAAAACTTTGGCAAGTAGATGGACAAATGTAAATGTGTGTGTGTTGTGTGTGTGTTGTGTGTGTGTGTCTAACACATCATAGGAAAACTGCCAAACTTTTGAAACAAAGAGAAAAATATTAAAAGCAATAAAGAGTGCATTGTATACAACAGAATGTATATAAGATATAATACTGCATATGTATGCTACATATTGTTTATATATGTCTACATACATATATATAGATACATACAAACACACATGTATTATGTGGTAATAATCAAATATTATTAGCTGTTAACAAGTCACCTAGAACTGAAACACTGGAGAACAATAACATAAAGTATGGTGGGAATAGATTGGAGACAAAGTTTTCTAAATTTTTTAACCATTTAAGTTAAAGATGAAAATACTTATTAATTTTAGACTCCATCATCAAGTATGCATTATTAATGTTCTTTAAAGAAGCAAATAGAAGTTTTATTTATATTTTTAACATGGAGCGGGACTTGATATTTTATATGAAATTTAAAAAGAAGTATATATTTATCATCTGCAATATGTTCCTTTGAAGTATGTATACATTATGAAATGGCTAAATCAAGCTAATTAACACACACATTACCTCACATACTTATCATTTCTTTTGTTGTGAGAGCACTTAAAATCTATTTCTTAGCAATTTTCAAGAATATAGTAAGTTTTTATTAACTAAAATCACCATGTTGTATGATAGATCTCTTGGTCTTCTTCCTCCAGTCTAACTGAAATTTTGTATCCTTTGATCAACATCTCCCCAATCTACTCCCCATACATGCCTACCAACTCTAGCCCCAAATCACCATTCTGTTCTTACTTCTATGAGTTCAACTATTTTAGATTCCACATATAAGTGAGATCATGTGGCACTTGTCTTTCTGTGCCTGGCTTCTCTAAACATAATGTCGTCAAAATGTGTCCATGTTGTCCAAAATTTTCTTCTTTTTAAGACTCTTTTTAAAGACTGAATAGTATTTCAGACACACACCCCCCCCACACACACACACACGGGGGGTGGGATACTTCAAAAAATTAGTGAAAAATTAAATTAAAAGATAAAAATTAAAAATATAAACTTTGTTTTTCAATGTAAGCTCCATCAAGTTCAATTAATTTTTGTAAGTGATGACATCAGCCATTAAGTCAATTTCTAAAGAACTGAAGGTCCTGGAAACTTAATTATGTCAATGCAGTCTTTTCACATTATTAACAGAAAATAAGTGGGTTCTCTTTACAGATCTTTTTAACATTAAGAAGCAAACAGAAGTCAGAAGGAGCCAAATCAGCACTTTCAGATGGATGTATAATGATTTTCCATCAAAACTCTCCCCACAGTGTTCTTGCCAATGAGAGAAATGAGTGGGAGCATTGTTGTGGTGGAGAAGGATTCTGGTGAAGTTTTCTTTGGCATTTTTCCACTAAAGCTTTGGTTAACGTTTTTGAAACACTCTCATAATAAGCAGATATTATTACTCTTTAGCCCTCCAGCAACTCAACAAGCAAAATGCCTTCAGGATACCAGGAAGCTGTTGCCATGACCCTTGCTCTTGGCTGTCTGATTCTGTTGGACTGGACCACTTCCACCTCTTGGTAGCCATTGCTTTGATTGTGCTTTGTCTTCAGGATCATACTCATTAAGCCATGCTTCATCTTCTAGTACAATACTTTGAAGAAATGCTTCAGAATTTTTATCCCCCTTGTTTATAAATTTCATTGAAAACTCTGCTGTTGTCTGCAGCTGACCTGGGCACAACAGTTTTAGCACATGTCAAGTAGAAATTTTGCTCAACTCACTGGGTGTGGTGGCTCACGCCTGTAATCCCACTTTGGGAGACCAAGGTGGGCAGATCACAAGGTCAGGAGTTTGAGACCAGCCTGGTCAACATGGCGAAACCCCATCTCTACTAAAAATACAGAAGTTAGCTGGGTGTGGTGGAGGGTGCCTGTAATCTCAGCTACTCGGGAGGCTGAGGCAGGAGAATCACTTGAACCCAGGAGGCAGAGGTTGCAGTGAGCCAATATCGTGCCATTGCAATCCAGCCTGGGTGACAAGAGCAAGACTCCTTCTCAAAAAAAAAAAAAAAAAAAATCTCAACTTTAACTTTTCAGAGAGAATTGTGTAGGCTGACCCGAATGAGATATCTATGGCATCAGCTATTGTTTGTGCTATTAATTGTTGGTTCTCTTCAATTATGGCATGAACAATATGAATTTTTTATTATTGCTTACTTATGCAAATTGATGTGGATAGTCTGCTGTTGCATATTTTATCTTCAACATGTCCCATCCCTTCTTAAAACAAGGCATCCATTTGAAAAGTACTAATTTTGGGGGGGCATTGTCTCCATGAACTTTTTGTAAATCACCAATGGTTTCATCATTCTTTGACCCAAACTTAACCATAAGTGTAATTTTTCTTTGCTTCAATTTTAACAGACTTCATGTTGCTCATATACGGGCTCCTTTCAAACTGATGCCTTAATTCTTCTGCTAGATGTTGTTCATACATATTAGGTATGAGTTTATTTTGTTGCAAAAAATTTTTGTAAACCATAAATGGTTGTTTTTTCATAGTAATCATTTTCCATGAGCTTATTGAAGAGCCCTTGTGTGTCTGTATGTAATCACATTTTCTTTATCTGTTCATCCACTGGTAGACACTTAGGTTGATTTCACATTTTGACTGTTGTGAATAATGCTTCAATAAATATGAGAATGCAGATATGTCTTCAACACACCGATTTCGTTTTCTTTGAATGTATACCCAGTAGTGAGATTGCTGGATCACACAGTAGTTCTATTTTTAACTTTTGAGAAACCTCCACACTGTTTTCCATAATGGCTGCACCCATTTATATGCTCACCACCAGTGTGCAAGGGGTCCCTTTCCTGTACATCCTTGTTAACACTTGTTACTTTCCCTCTTTTTGATAATAGCCCTACTAACAGGTGGGGGGGCGGGCGGTGATATCTCATTGTGAGTTTAATTTGCATTTCTCTGATGATGAGTGACATTGGACATTTTTTAAAATACCTCTTGGTCAAGTGTATGTCTTCTTTTGAGAAATGTCTATTCATAGGCTTTTCTCACTTTTAATCTGGCTATTTTCTTACTATTGAGGTGTTTCAGGTCTTACATATTTTGGCTATTAGCCCCTTATCAGTTGTTTGGTTTGTAAATATTTTTCTTTCATTCTGCAGGTTGTCTCTTCACTATATTGATTTTTAATTGGCTATGCAGAAGCTTTTTAGTGTGACTTAATCAAATTTGTCTGTTTTTATTGTCTGTGCTTTTTGGTTCATAGCCAAAATACCATTGCCCAGGCCAATGTCATGAAGCTTTTCCTTATGTTTTCTTCAAGCAGTTTTATAGTTTCAGGTCTTACTTTTGAGTCTTTCATCTATTTTAGTTGATTTTTATATAAGGTGTGAGGTAAGAGTTTAATTTCATTCTTCCAAATGTGGACATCCAGTTTTACTAACATCATTTATTTAAGAGACTGTCCTTTCCACATGGTGTGTTTCTGACACCTTTGTCAACATCAACTGACAGTAAATGTATGGCTTTATTTCTCAGCTGTTTATTCAGTCTCGGTTTATGCGTCTGCTTTCAATGCCATTAACATGCTGTTTAGTATCTGAGGAAAGCAACCTGATTTTTTTATGTTATCTATTTCCCATAAATGAAATATCTCTGTTATCTATTTCCCATATTTCATTAATGGGAAATAGATAACATAAAAAATTCAGGTTGCTTTTCTCAGATACTTTGTTACATTTATCCTTATTTTTTCAATCACATTACTTTCTTTGTCTTGCTGGAAAGAAGTGCAAAATACCTAAGGAAACCTCCCTGTGGCCTCCATTAATCCAGCTAGCACCTACCAAATCAGCAAAATCAGAAATATGATTTAAATAAACTATGCCTAAAGAAAAAACATTCTTTTTAATTCCTTATTTTTCAAGGTTTACAAAAACAATGAGAACAAAAAGAATCAGTAAATGATATATAAATGTCATTATAATTTTACTTATTCTATTTTTTATCAAGAGGAAACTGTGTGTTCCATGAAAATGTTTAATAATTATGCTTAAGATTTTATCAAATGGAAAAGACAATTCTAAAATTCATGTGAAATCAAAAAAGATTCAAATGAACAAAGCTATCTTGGGCAAAAAGTGTAAGTCAGAGGCTTCACATTAACTGATTTCAAAATATACTACATACCTATAGTAATCTAAACAGCATGTTAAGATGTTAACCATTTACCTTGAATGAGCCAAACTTGTGGCAGAAACAGAAGCTTGGCAGCTGTCTGTGCATGAAAACCTTTCTCCGATTTACTATTTGCAGGTAACAAAGTAGAAGAGTGTCACAGCTTGTCCAGTGAGAAAGCTGAGCCCATTGACAAAATCGGTACTGCAGCCTTTGCTGACTGTGACTATTTATTATCTCAACACACTGGGATATTAATTACTTGAACATTTTGGGGAATGACAACAACTTGAAATTCATATTTTAACCAGTATGTCATGCATATTAACAAAGACAAATTTATAACTGATTTGACTATTTTGTGTGTTTTTGCTTTTAAGAAACTTTTGAACAGTTGGCTTGTGTGGGAATGAACGATAACAAATGACAAAATTTATTTGTTATTAAATTTTCCTCCAGTGGATATTCATGCACCAGACTCATTGCAACACATTCAGTCATCTTTGAAAGATAAGACACAGGAAACCATTTTGTTGTACAATGAGATGAGTTATTTGAACTAAAGATGTGTTTCTTTGCATAATTTTTTGTGAACTAGGTATCACATGTCCCATAAGGAGTAATAGATGTGTTTTCTTTGCTCTGCTCAGCACAGATTTGAACCATTTTTCCAACTCCAGGGGGCTCAGCCACATGTTCACCTTCAAAATCATAACAAGGCCTCCTCTACACCTTTTGCAGCTATGGTCAATACCCAGTGAGTTCAGCCTCTGTGGGCTTTCTGCACCTGCACATACGTACCTCAGTGCTTTGTATCTCTTGGTGGATGCTGCAATTGTACCCTGGGCTGTACAGCATCAAGTTACATTTAAATCAGAGAGCTGGCATATGTCACTCACCACAGCAGGTCTGCGTCAGCTGAATCTTGCAAAGCATGTCTTATCTTCCAGAGCATAAATCAGTACAAGGACTATAAAGCTGCTATGGGATCTTCTCCCTCCCTGTGGAAAGGAACACAGTCCAGGAATGCCCTCAAACAAGCAAACCAATCTCTTCATATCATTTGCTGTCTTCATTCTATTTCTAATTCAAAGACAGCTGAAAGCCACAGACAATAGCAGCATCCCTGCATGGCTGGTAGTCCTGGAAGAAGACTGGAAAGAGAGGTGGAGTAGCTGTCAAGGCAACAATTAGTTAGAGCTCCTGCTCTTTTGATTGCTTGAGAACTCAGAAAAGGATGACTAAGGTCACTTAAGTGTAGCTAAGAGAGCTTTAGAGTCTTATGAAAACGAGAATTCTGAGGAGCCTGCACACCAGTCACTAAGCTGGGACTAAGGATGTTTGGTCAGGGAAGGGTCTCCTTGTCTGAGATGGAGAACCATGGCTCTGACCCATTGGCTGACCCCTGAGGAGCCTCTGGGGCTCCCTGGAAACAACCCAGAAGTGCCTTTATCCAGAACAAAGAGGAAGTTTCTAAAAGGTGCAGACATACTCAGAGACAAAGCTGGCTCTAGCCTAAGTGACAAAGACATTGAGCTTGCAGGGGCCACACCACAAGGTAGGTAGGAGCAGAGTCAGATGACTCTGATCCCACAGACCATTCTCCAGTGTTCACTGCATTTCTACTCCACAAACAGCAAACTCTAGGGAACACGTTTTTAAAAATTAAAGCAGACCTTGTTGATGTTATAGTTTTTTATGGAGGAAAAAAACTTGACATATTATGATATATAATGTAATATTTTATTAGATATAATATATTGTGTAATTATATATTATACCATCACTTATATTAGATATTATAAAATCAAGAGAGTATGTAATCAAGCACTAATACGTGGAACAGGAAGACAGTATAAAGAGTGTGGGAGGCCGGATGCGGTGGCTCACGCCTGTGATCACAGCACTTTGGGAGGCCAAGGCGGGTGAATCACAAGGTCAGGAGATCAAGACCATCCTGGCTAACATGGTGAAACCCTGTCTCTACTAATAATACAAAAAAAATTAACCGGGCGTGGTGGCAGGTGCCTGTAGTCCCAGCTACTCGGGAGGCTGAGACAGGAGAATGGCGTGAACCCGGGAGGCAGAGCTTGCAGTGAGCCGAGATCACAGCAATGCACTCCAGCCTGTGCCACTAAGCAAGACTCGGTCTCAAAAAAAAAAAAAAAAAAAAAAAAAGGTGTTGGAAGCAGGCAGTCAATATGAATGAAGTGCTGATCACTTAGAGATGAGAACAGCCCTGAGAGCACAAGTGTGACTTCACTGCCTTCTGTTCCCCAGCCCCGGCCTCTAGCCTATGCCCTAGAAAGGACACCAATATACTACAGTTAAACATATTAAATGTGGTGAGATTTGGACTGAATCTTGGAGATTAAATTTCATACAAGAAGAAATAGCATTATTAGAAATCTATGAAAAAAATAGAATGTTTCTCTGAAAAGTGACAAAGTGTAAGAGCTAAAAGGGATCAGGAATGTCGCTTTTAACCCACCTAACCCTCCCCTGGACTGTGAATTCCTCACCCCATTCAGTGCCCAGCATTCAATAAATATGTGCTCATTATTTATGCTGTCTTATTCCACATCAGTAGGTTAGCAAAAGTATAATCAATTCATTTTGGATAAGAGCCTTTCTCAAATTGATTATACATTTCCTTCTTACACAGAGTAAGCTGAACATAGCTTAATCTTTTTTGCTGGATGTTGTCCAACATGCTCGTTGAACAAATAAAGAAACTAAGACTTGGAAAGGGGAAGAGCTCGCTGATGTGTCATGGCCCTCGAGGGTAGGCACTGGGTTAAAGCTCAGTGTCAATGTTGTTTTCACACTGGAGACAATCTCCTATTTTCACCAGACGGGTCTTTGTGAAACACATGAAGGAACCCTCAGAAGACCACTTCAGAGACTCCCGTGACCACAGCAGGGAGAGTCAAGAGAAGCTCATTCAATAAAAGGCTGGGGAAGTAGCAGGAGCTGGGCCCATGCAGGGACTCGCAGGCCGCACCCACCGAGGGGTTAAACTCATCCTAACCGAGGCAGAAACCCAGTGCAGAGTGCTGAGGATGGCAAAGGCATGAGGATGAGTTGGAAGAAGTGAGTCTGGCTCTGCTCTGGAGAATGGCTGAAAGGGTAAGCAGGAACAAATGGAAGCAGCCACCGAGGAGGCCATCGCAGGTGCAGGTGGGATGCAGAGGGGAGTGGGGGCAGGCTTGGAGAACAGGGTTGCATGGGAGTGCAAGGCAGTCAGGTGGGAAAAGGAAGTAAATACGAGTGGCTTCTCTTGAATGTAAGCCCTTTCTCCTGCTCCAAATCAACCAGGGCAAAGGCCAGACTCTTAGCCATAGTGTAAAAGGCCCCTGGGAATCACACCCAGGCTGCCGCTCCACACCACACCATGCCCCAAAATGCCTCCATAAAACTTGATTCATCTTCTACCTGGAGCTCTTCTACCCACTTTCTACCTTTGCCCAAATAAGTTCAGTTTACCTTTCAGGTCTCAAGATCGATGCTACCACCCCTGGACCCCTGGAAAGTCTTCCTCAATGCTCGCACCCACCCCCTTGCATCGGCCACATTCCCATGCCATGGGTTCTTTCTCTACCTCCACAGAGGCACAGCTCTGTGTTATAACTGCCTGCTCACCCACCTGACCCTCCCCTGGACTGTGAATTCCTCACCCCATTCAGTGCCCAGCATTCAATAAATAAGTGCTTATTATTTGTGCTGTCTTATTCCACACTGGTAGGTTAGCAAATGTATAATCAATTCATTTCGGATAAGAGCCTTTCTCAAATTGATTGTACATTTCCTTCTTACACAGAGTAAGCTGAACATAGTTTAACTTTGAACACAAGGTCGTCATTATGAATGCAGTCACAATTAAAGAATACCAGAAGCCCTGGGACATTAGATAGTCTATCCCATGCATTTTTAGATGGGTAAATTGAGACCCAGAGAGGTGGAGGGGCCATGATTTGAGGTGGTAAATCTATGATTTGAATCTTAGCACCCTGACTTCCAGTCTAGCCCTGGAGAAAGCTGCATCTGAGGAGCCATGGTCAAATTCTCCAGGTTTTTAAGATGCCTAGACTCTTTGCGCCAGCACCACAGGGCTCCAACTGTTGTATTTTATTTTAGTTATTGTGCCTGTTTTCAAAGCTCTTCTGCCTTCTCCCATGTTATCAACTCACTTCTTAATCCTTTAGTCTATCCAAATCAAACAAACTCTATTTTGTTTTGTTTTATTTTTAAGGGACAAGATCTCATTATGTCATTCAGGCTGGAGTGTAGCAGCATAGTCTTGACTCACCGCAACCTTGAACTCCTGGCCTCAAGTGATCTTTCAGCCTCAGCCTCCCAAGGAGCTGGAACTACAGATGTAACGTACCACCAGGCCTAGCTAATTTTTCATTTTTGCCTGTTGTTTTAATAGAGACAGGGTTTCAGCATGTTGCCCAGGCTGGTCTTAAATTACTGGCCTCAAGTGATCCTCCCGCTTTGGCCACCCAAAGGGTGAGATTACAGGCTTGAACCACTGCACCTGATCTCCATCTTTATTTGTATGTGTTTGGGAGGCAGATAACACTTTTAACTCCCCAAAGCACCATGGTGCTTATGATTATCTATGAACATTGATGCTTTACTACTCGGTCTCCTCCACTAAACTAAAATTCCAGGTCCATTTTACTGTCCCCTCTGCACCTGGTCCCTAGCACAGGGCCCAGCATATTCACATGTGCTGAAGAATTATCTAGCTTCTTAAGCATCATATAAAATAAGCATTATTAGCCTTAGAAAAAATTGTAAGCTCCACTTCACAGGTTTAGCGATGACTGTTTTCTTAGGCTTATTTTCCAATTCCTGGATGTGATTTACGGAGCTTAGTTCTAGTAGGCATGCTGTATTTAGATGAAGTAAGGAGTGATTGGCATTTGTGGAGGGACTGTGTCCTCTTTTGCAGTAATTAGAGGTTGTTGGGACATCCACAGTCTTTGAGACTGTTTTCCTCACGGCTCCCTTTTCATAGACAGTTGCAGCATAAGAAGTTGAAGGAATTTTACGAAGTAGACGTTGAAGCCTCCCAGTGATTGTCCCTTCGGGATTTTGCAGTGGGCATATGCTATTTGCTTGGTCCAGAGTGAAGCGCCTCTACTTTTCTGGAGAACTGTTCCTTCCCAGCTACAATAAAGAGGCTCAAGTTAGAGCGGGTGTCATTCATTTGTTTAATGTAGTTGCTACCTTGGTATCCATTTTTAGTCCTAATAAAAGTTATTTGAAACCCGGTTGTACCATGTGTCACTTTGGGCTTAATTAAAACTTCCCCTACCCATGTGGTTGTTTGCAGCATAGCCCACTTGTTCTTCATCCCACTGACCCAAAATCCAACACCCCCACAGCTACTGACCATGGAAACTCAAGGATCAACACCAGAGTCATGGAAATGAGCTCCCCTTCACGCATGTTTTCTTTAAAGGAGCCAACCGGCAACTTCCCTGTAGGAGAGCCTGAAAAACTACCAAGACCTTAACAAAGACAGAGTCCCACAGGCCTCAGGCCTCTCTCTTCCCTGCTGTCTGAGCTTCCTGCCTCTTCCAGACCTCCCACTGTCCTCTCAGCAACACCTCTAACCTCTCTGTGACTCATGAGTAATGAATTTATTCTGTGTCAGGCATTTTGTTTTCACCTCCTCAGTGTGTCTCATCTGACAGACACACCCAGACCCAACGTGCCCCTGGTCAGAGAGCTCCTAGAGATGACTCTCTTGGCTTATGGTCACTCTTAAGTGGGTAAGACCCTCTTACTCTCTTAAGAGTTTTGTGATTTGTATCATTATGGTTTAACAGCAGGGTCACACTGCCTGGCTAAAGGCAATTGCTTTGCAGTGAACACGTAACTTAAGCCATGTCAGTTAGGGTTTTGCCCTGGAACTTTTGGAAATAAAGCCATGGAAAGAGATTCTTGCAAGGTAAGGTTGGCAGTCATGATTTCCTCCATGAAATGAACAACTTAAAATAACAAAGTCGAGATGCAAAGAGAAGTAGAGACTAGAGGGTACGCTGACTGCGCTCAAGTCCCCAGGGGTCCCAGCACCACCATTCCCCTCCGTGGAATCTGACTGCAACAGCTCTAAGTCACAGGAATGCCACTCTGCTGCACCTAGCATCTGCAACCAGAGGATTCGTAAGTGCAGAAAACACAGGAGATTTAGAGAAGCCCATGGAGAACAGACCTATGATGTATAATTAGAGAAAAGCCAGTGATTTGGAGCTCATTCCTCATCTGGGAAATCTGTTGCCATGATCCAAAACCTAAATGAGTTTTGGGGAGTGATTTTATGGGTTAAATCCCAGAGTTTGAAACAAGGAAGAGAGCAGCCCCCTCCCCTGCTGCCCTCTTCAAAGCCTCCTGTGTCACAGCTCTCAGGTTAAGCCTCGGTGCTGAAACATTACACCATTCCAGAGAGTAAATCAGGCCCTAGAGATGCATCTCAGCCCAGCATAGGAAGCGTTTCCTAAAAAGCACAGCTTTGCACTAGGGGCTACTTTGCAAGGAGATAAGCCTCCTGCAGTGTATGGGGAGTACTCCAGGAGAGTTGTCGGGATCAGGGGGAGTCACAGAGGAAATGCTAAACAAATTTTTTGTGATTCGCTTTGCTAGTTCTGTTCACTTCCAAGAGTCTGTGATTTTTGGCTTTAGTCACAAGGGTCTTGCAAGTCAGCTGGGCAAATTCAAAACAAATGTCAAAACCACTATCTGGTGAGGGAGTTGGTGATTTCTCTTCTGCTCTTAGTGAAACCTCCATCCTGTTTTCCCGAATGTACAGTTGGCCGCATCCTACCCTCCCCTTCCCTGGCTGGAAGAGGCAGCCTCCTTCCTCCCACTGCCTAGGAGGGGCTCTGCCAATATCAGCAACCCCCACTGTCATTTCTGTGCAAATCTCCTATCATCCCAGTAATCCACCCAGCCCTACACATTAGTCAGCCTCGCACAGCTCGGGGCCACCAGGGAGCAGCTCTAGAGCTCTGGATGAACGCCTGCCTATATCCTGGCTCTGAAACCTGCTCCTGCTCAATAAGCAGATGATCCCACCCCTGGCAGACGTGGGGCTGTGTGCCGCTGATGTGCACAACCTCGAAAGCCATGGAGGCCCTGCCTCAGTCACTAAGGCTGAGGGCAAGGGTTCCTATAATCCCAGGACAAACCCTGTAGGTACCCAGTGGGACAAGCTGTGAGTATTTCAGCTTCTCTCATCCCCAGCTATTATACACTGTTGCTTTGAAGTGCAACAGTAAATGGAGGAAATTGACCAGAAAAGAGGAGATCACAGTGTGGATTCTTGAAGGCCTTCACGTGGATCTGCAGGGTTTAGAAAGGAATACGAGGCTCTAATAACATGCATCAGATGTGAATACTGATCATTCACACTACAGATTATTTCCATCAGTACTTCTTTTGTGATGCCAGAAATTATATTTGTAGCCTGACTGAGCCTCTGATGCGCCAGTCTTTATAAATGTTGATGTTCAGTCAGAATGGCTATTATTAAAAAGTCAAAAAAACAACAGATGCTGGTGAGGCTACAGAGAAAAGGGAGCACTTTTATACCATTGTGGGGATGTAAATTAGTTCAGTCACTGTGGAAAGCAGTTTGGAGGTTCCTCGAAGAAGTGAAAACAGAACAACCACTGGACCCAGTAATCCCATTACTGGGTATCTACCCGAAGGAAACTAAATTATTCTACCAAAAAGACACAAACATTCATATGTTCAGTGCAGCACTATTCACAGTAACAAAGACATGGAATCAACCTGGGTGTCTATCAGTGGTGAACGGATAAAGAAAATGTGGTAAAAAATGAAAATATGGTCTCCCCTGTGACTATTTAAAAAATGACACTAATTTAGAAGTCAATAGACTAATTTAGAAGTCAGTAGATGCCATGAGTCCCCATTCATTCCTGTGCTGAAAATCATGACTTCATTCCTCTCTCTTGCATTCTGCACTCTACTTCTTCTTGTTCTTTTCTAGTTTTTGAGAGGATGAGTGTAATCTTTATTAAATTTATTTTTAATTATTATGGGTACATCATAGTAGCATATGTTTGTAAAGTCCATGTGATGTTTTGATACAAGACACGTGTAATGATCAACTTAGGGCAATCAGAGCAAACACCACCTCTAGCCTGTATCATTTCTTTGTGTTAGGAACATTCCAATTCCACTGTTCTAGTTATTTTAAAATATGCAATAAATTATTGTTAACTATAGTCACCCTGTTGTGCTACTGAAAATTGAATCTTATACATTCTCTTTAACTATATTTTTGAATCTATTAACCTTCCCTTTCTTTTTTTTTTTTTATTGAGATAGTCTCACTCTGTTGCCCAAGCTAGAGTACAGTGGCATGATCTTGGCTCACTGCAAACTCCGCCTCCCAGGTTCAAGTGATTCTCCTACCTCACCCTCCTGAGTAGCTGAGATTACAGGTGTTCATCACCACACCCAGTTAATTTTTACTATTTTTGGTAAAGACATGGTTTCACTATGTTGGTCAGGCTAGTCTCAAATGATCTTCCCACCTCAGTCTCCCAAAGTGCTAGGACTACATGCGTAAATCATGGCACCCTGCCTAACCTCCCCCTCTTTATCCTTCCCCCACTTTCCAGCCTCTGGCAACCATCATTTCCCTCTCTGTCTTCATAAGTGCAATTTATTTTTCAGCTCCTTCAAATGGTGAGAACCTATGATGTTTTCCTTTCTGTTTCTGGCTTATTTTATTTAACAGAATATCCCCCAATTCCATCTATGTTGTTGCAAATGACAGAGTTTCATTCTATCATGGCTGGATAATATTCCACTATGTCTATGCCCCACATTCCCTTCATCCATTCAATTGCAGACGTGCTCCACTTGCTTTCAGTTATCCTCCCTGTGTGATTTCCCATGTGCTTCCGAATAGATGCTGTTGGCTCCACGTCCTCATTCTACCCTCGTCAGCTGTCCCTGCTGAAAGCAAGTTTCTGCTGGGGCGCCCCACATGTCTAAGCCCCTGTGGTGTCTCAGGGTCTCAGGGTTTAATGACATGTGCTTAAGTTGCCAATGCCCAGAGGAAGCAGAGCCCAGACATGCCTCAGGATCTTCTCCAGTGCCTACATCCACATCGCCAGAGGCAGCTCACCCCAGCCACCATGACCAGTACAGAGCTCTCCACGCCTCAGCATCTAGCATCTAGGCCCAAGTGCTCCAAAAAGGCCAAGTGTGGGTCTCCTCCCTGACACCTACTTTTCATGGCAGAACACCTACTTTTCATGGGAGGAACTCTCATCTCTCTCATCAGGCTGGGATGATGCCTCATGGCCCCAGAAGTCCAAAGTCTGGTTGTTGTAACATGGATATGTGTTAGCTCTAAATCTCTGGTTGAAATGGAACCTCCAATGTTGGAGATGAGTCCTGGTGGGATGTGTTTGGGTCATGGGGGTGGATCTTTCATGAGTGGCCCACCCTAAAGTAATGAGTGAGTTCTCACTCTATGTCTTTATGAAACAGCTGATTTCTTAGAAGGGTCTGGCACCTCCTCCAGCTCTCTTGCTGCCTCTCTCACCATGCGACATGCCTATTCCTCCTCCACCTTCTGCCATAAGTAAAAGCTTCCTGCGGCCTCACCAGAAGCTGAGCAGATGCTGGTGCCATGATTATTATACAGTTTGCAGAACCATGAGTCACATAAACCTCCTTTCTTTATAAATTACCCAGTCTCAAGTAATTTCTAGCAACACAAAATGGACTAATAAGCTAGGTAACTTCATAGTCAGCAGATGACCACCCTTTTGTCTCATTCCCTCTCTTCTAAGTCATTCCAGATACTTCTACTTTTGTCCTTCAAACCATGGCTAGAGTACTGTGGGACTCAAAACAGGTGGACAACATACTACTGCTACTACTAATAATAACAATGATGGGAGGTACTGAATATCTATTCAGTACCTACTACATCTCAGATACTGTCCTGCCCCACCATGTGGTATGGGAAATAGTGTAGTGAGGACTTGAGTGGGGTTGGAGGAAGTTATGAAAGGGATCTGTGACATGTGAGGGGCTGAAAAAGAAATCATCTTCTTTTCAGTCCTAAGAGTTAAATAACTAGAAGCAATGTGTACTAGGCAGAACTTTCAGGAAGTAAGTAAGGGTTGTTCTTTAAGAGGTGCTGAGTTTCTCATCACTGGCACTCTGTGACCTGGGTGAGTTTGGTGAGATGTTTTTGTGATAGGCATAGGGCAGACAGTGTCACTATCCCAACTGTAAAAGCCCAGCACTAACGTGCTGCTGGCATTCCACTGCACGGAGCCAAGAGTCTCCATCTTAGGGCTCTCTGTCTTCCAGAAGAGCAGGCTGAGAGGTCCACAGAGTCAGCGTCTGCCACAGACCTTGCAGGACTGAACAAAGGAGGACAAATGCAAGAATAAAGCCAAAGACAAAAGAGTATATTTGGAATAAGGAGTCAGGGAGCTCCTTGCTTCTAGTGAACAAGGGCCCTGAGCTTTTATAGCCCTTCATATTTATTGAGTAAAGGAGATAGGGAGAAAGCGGGTGGTTGTGATCAGCTGCTTGACTTAGTGCAGGCCTGCATGACTGCATTCTTTGAACAGTAGTCTCCAGATGTTCCAGTAGATAACCTCAAGGAGCATGGTGCCAGGGAGTGACTGCTCTCTGCATACCTTCTGGCGGCAGGAGCAGAAGCGAGTTTGCCCACATTCTGCATTTGTGATAAATAGTTTTCTGTTTGATCATATAGCCTCCAGTGGAATGCTGAGTTGGTCATGACCCTCAGGCTTTCAGCTCCCAACAAGCATTCCCAGGAGCATTTTTAGCCAACAATGACTGGGAGTTGGAGGATGAACATCCAGCCCCTCACCCCTTAATGAGAGGAACACTGGGGCATGCTCTGCAGTGCTATTTAGGGGCCCACAGCAGGAATGAGCCTCAGTGGCCCACAGCAGCAACCTGTTCACTAATGCAATTGGAATTGGCTTCTTTTCCTCCCATCTCCAGTTCTTTATGGGTGCTCCCTGAGATCACTGCCCACATAAACCATTTGTATTTAATTATCAGGGTAAAATTCCTGCTTGTGAAGAAATCTTGTTTATGCCAAGAGGTTCAAGAACTATGTAGAGTCTCATCTGGATGCTATTTACTAGCCCTTTCATTCTGGGATGTGATAATTGTACTTCGTGTTGTTATACTCAACCCTATACAAAAGCACACCAGTTCAAATAAATAATTAATAGATTCTAAATTCTGTGTGAAAAGAGAGCTAATAACTAGCATAATCTTAGGAACATACTAGAAATGGCCCTAGTAGAGATGGGGCAGAGCACAGGATGTTTTTGAAGGGAGTGAAGGGGAAGACAGCCAGAGCAGTGCATGAGGGACCCCCCAGGACAGGGGTCAGGACAATGGGAGAGAAGGGATCCAGGAAGAACACACTTGGCTTTCTCCACTCCTGAGGTCCATCTCTGAATTTTGCTCTCCATTTACCTGAGTGCATAAAATTTAGAATTAATAAAATCACTTTGATTCCTTTAAATGACCCTTATGAAAATCTTTTGAGAGTCATCCTAAATGTACTTTTCAATTGCATTTCCATGAACGATATTCAAGGTCAGAATGAGCAAATGTCTAGTTAGCCATTGAAGAAAGGACCAGGAGCACACAGATATTTCCAGCATTCTAGAGACGTGTAAAGTACCCTTGAAGAGCCAGCATTTAACTTGTTGAATATTAAATACCATTAATGGCTCAGCTGCACAGAAATTTCCATTTCTGAATATTCTTCTCCAAATTTCTCCCTTGAATTTCTTATTTTAGTTCAGCCTCAATTATACCATAAATTCTACCATTCATAAATGTATTACATTCTGAAAATGTACTTGATGGCATCTTTATACTATGCTATGGAAAAATGTGTAGCAATAAAAAAAAAAATCACAAGTTTTTTTGGAGCCAATTAGCCAAACAAAACTTAAATATAAATCAAGCTTGGTAGAAACCGTAGGTCATGCTCAAGTTTATGAATTCATTAGAGATCAGCACTGCCTTGAATTCAACCTTGCCTAGCTTTGGTCTTGACCACAGCATCACCAGAGTGGTAATAATATCAGTATTACCTGACATGCACAAGCATATTCCCAGGTTGCAGTGCAGGACCCGAGGAAGAACTGAGACTCCTCAAAAAGGCAGTTCAGAGGTAGGCACGCACAGTAGGTATGCATCAGAGCCCCTGGGTCTGGTTCAGGGTCTGAGATGAGTTTCTTGGCTTCCCTGAGATGTAATATTTTTACCCATCAAATCAAAATTACTGTAACTTCTGCCTCACTGGTTTTTTTTTGTTAGAATTCAATAAAGAAATGTCTCAAAGCAGTCACACAATGCCTGATATGGTGAACACTCCATATGTGGTTCTTTATTATATATACACACACTAATATACATAAATACATTTAAAAATTAATTTATATTTTTTCATAACTATAATTTATATTTATTCATAACTATAGTCACATAATTCAATTATATGTAATAGATAATTGTATAGTTATAAAATGTGTATGTGTTTGCTTGTTTGTTTGTTTGTTTGTTTGTTTGTTTAAAATATCCTTGGAAAACAGAAGCAGATAGAGATGGGAGGAGAAGGGCATTGTTTTTCAGACTGGGCTGACATCCAGGGGGCCTCTCTGGCAGCCAACTGTACATCTTCTGAGCAACGGAGAGGGAATGTGGACCAGAGAACGGGCATTGGAACAGAAAAACAGAAAAGAAATTAATTTCAGTTTTCCTGAATTTCTTTTCAAAGTCATTTCAAAGACTAAGAGTGAAGACTGAGGCTGGGTCTGGGACCCCCAAACTTCCCAGCCACTCTGCAAAAAAGACAGGGTCAAGACGATTATTTCTTCTGCACAGACAAGGGAACTTAGGGTGAAGGAGGCGCTCAGGAGGAGTTAGCAGGGAAACCTGGCATAGACCAATGCCCTCTAATGCCCACAAGGTGCCACACGATTGGCCCTCGCCTCACACTCTGAGGCTCCGTTTCCACCCCATGTCCTGTAGTCAGCCCTGCTGGCTTCTCTGTGGTTTCCACACTCCAGGTAAGCTCAGGCAGTGGGGTTTTTGCTCCTGTTGTCCCCTCTGTGGAAACTCTCTTTTTTCAGGGAGCCCCACAGCTTACTCCCTCATATTGTTTGCCTCCGATCTCATTTTGAATTGTAATCCCCACCCAGATCTCATTTTGAATTGTAATCCTCACACGTTGAAGGAGGGACCTAGTGGAAGGTGATTGGATCATGGGGGTCAATTCCCCCTGCTGTTCTTGTGATAGTGAGGGAGTTCTTACAAGATCTGATGGTTTAAAAGTGCTTGACAGTTCTCCCCTTACTCTTTCTCTCTTGCCACCATGTGAGGAAGATCTTTGCTTCCCCTTCACCTTCCTCCATGACTGTGAGTTTCCTGAGGCCTCCTTAGCCATGCAGAACTGTGAGTCAATTAGACCTTTTCTCTTCATGAATTATTGTCTCAGGTAGTTCCTTATAACAGTGTGAAAACAGACTAATGCACTCCCCAACTTCATCCAGGTATTTGCTGCAATGTCACTCTATATGAGAGGCCTTCCTGGCCCATATCATCTGAATAGCACCCCCATTATTTTCTATCCCCAATACTCTTTTCTTTTTCTCTCTTATCACTACCCAACTCATAATAGGGTGATTGTCTACACCACCCATCCCCACCAATTGTAATGTAAGTTCTAGGAGGGAAGGAACATTATTTTATTCTTTGCTATATTCAGTGCATGGAACAGTGCCTGGCATTAATAAAAAATATTTTGAGTGTAAAAACTCTAGGCTTAGCAGCCTGATCCTGAAAATCTGTTCTGCCTAAGTTCTTTATACTCCATCAGAGACCTGAACATTGGTGGGTACCTGACTGCTATTGCTAGCCAACCATATGTTTTATACCAGTGAATGTGGCATCTGGAAAATGGGTTGAGCCCTCTTCTCTTTTTCATTTATCTTGGGCATTGTAAGACTTTGATCTACTGGCTTCAACAAAAGAACACTTTGACTCTATGTTTATAAGTAAAAATGCTTTGGTCAAAATTATTCCAACTCTGGTGAAATTTAATTTGAAAGCATTTTCCAAAACCAATTCCACAAGCCATTTTGATTTGTTAGTGTTCAGTTAATGTTGTCAGGTATTTGGTTGAAACCACCTACATAAAAATTAATATAGGACCATAAAATAAAAGTTGCAGGCATAGTTAAAAGTTAACCAGCCATTGTTTCTAAGCTCACCCCATAATTGCTTACTGCCCAGAAGCTGTGTAGCCAGTGGTCACAAGGGCTGTAACTTCTCCTAATTGCTCTTATAGATAGCATCATTGTTGAAAACAAATGCTTGGTGTCGCAAAAAACAACCAGCACTAAGACAAAGGATCTCTCAGCAAGGCAAATTTTCTTCTGCAGAAGGGTGCTTCTCCCATGTGGAGCAACGGCAAGAGCACACAGAACAAAACAGAGCAGGGGTTTTTATTATCTCTTAATGTTGCTTGTCCCTGTTACTGTGTCCTGCCTCCATTGGCTAGAGTTGGACCACACAGTCTAAGCTGAACCTAGCTGGCTAATTTGAAAAGTGCAGAAATGCAGTTACACCAGTGGGAAGACAAGAAGATCAGTTTCAGTGGGAGAAGTCATTGCAATAGGAGGAGTAATTCACTGAGTGGGTAGCAGATGTGGAATGTGGGCCAGGGGAATACAGAGAGTAAGGAAGTCTGGCCTTGAAAGCAGGGAACAAAGGACAAGAAAACTTAAGCAAGTTAAACCTTTGAAGAAGAATTTCTTACTGTATTCAACAATCATTATTGTAAAACCTACGATTGTTCTTTGAGATATTTTTCAGACTTGGCAATCACTATACCAAATGGCACTGACTGGACCAAGGGCCCACTCCAAGAAATTGATTCAACAGGCTCTGACACCCCTGCCCCATGCAGAAACTGGATTAGTGCAAGACAATCAATACTCGACACCCCTATGAGTTCATCCCCAGCCGATCAGCAGCTGTAATTCCCTAGATCCCTGTCCACCAAACTACCTTAATAATCCCAACCTCTAAGTTCTCAGGAATGTAGATTTGAGAGATTTCTCCTGTCCTCCTTGCTTGGCTGTCTTGCAATTATTAAACTCTTTCTCTGCTGTAACACCTACTGTCTCAGTGTATTGGCTTTTTCTGGGCAGTGGGCAAGAAAAATCCATCAGGCTGTAACATTGTAACCACCCTTTCCCTTGCCCCTTAGGCCTCAGGTCAGCAGTGTTTCTCACTGTTGCTAGCTCAGGGGTTCTATGCCATCTTTTGTTAATTTGATTTAAGCCTACTCACACTTTTGTAAATAGTTCTTTCCTTAAACCCTCTTCAATTACCTAATTTGAATGTGTTAACCATTTCCTGCCTGCTGGTCCCAGACTTATATATATTATTTATAATCAGTGAAGATATTTTCCTGCTTCTGCATAAAACCCTAGGCAGTGACTTTTCTGTTCAGTCTTAGAGGAAAACAAGAAACAAAAAACTATGGGCAGTTTGATTTAAAAACCAAGCCAAATTTCACTAGGTAAAACTGCCCAGTCCCAACTAATAATCAAAGCTCCAAAGTTACTTAGTGCTAAATATTTTTTCCTCCCATAGCAAAGCCTAAAATTGCAGACTAGTCACTTGCAAAGATGGGCCAGAGGAAGGCAAAAATGGTGAAGAATACATTCTTTCTCCATTTCATTATCTAGCATTTCTTCTTTCTCTGCAACTTGCTTATCAACTTTTCAAGCTCTACCTGAGTCAAAGAAAGAGATGAGAAGACAAGAAATCAAGATAAAAAAGTGTAAAACAAAAATAACATTCTAAGCCCCCCTTACTGACTATACAGCCCCCTCTTGGCCAAGGGAATTCCAAAGAAGCCTGAAAAACTAGTACAGTCCATGTTGAGAAGGGAAGTCAGACATGCCTCATTGTGCCACCTCTCTTTGGAGTTTAGTTCCAACTGACCAGCATTAACATTAAAACAGAAATCTTAACACTGACAAAACAGACTCTTTGTAGCAATAGGACAACAAGTTTCAGCTGGCTCTGGTATAGCATCACATGACAGATAACAGGTCCTAAAAGAAATCAAAGTGTTTTATCCTGAAACATATGTATTTGATGTATTTTGAAATGGCTCTGCAAAGTTAACCCTTGTGGAAAAATTTGCATTGCATTCTGTAGAGAATCTCCTTCCCTTTACGTATCTTTTTCTGATCCATGAGGAGATGCAACTAAGAGTTTGACACCTTTTAAGGTTCATTAAAAAAAGAAACACTTGCCATCTATTCTCTCTGAAGTCTGCTAGTCAGAGGCTTTATCTACATAACAACAGCCTTGCTCGTATCTTCCCCTTATCTTAACTCCAGCGTTTATTTTAGCTAACTTCAACTTTCTAGGCAAAGCTGAACTTTTTCAACCAATTGCCAATTAGAAAATCTTTGAATCCACCTGTGAACCACTCCCCACCACACCATGCTTTGAGATGTCCCACCTTCCTGGTTGAACCAATGTATACATCACATGGATTGATTTACGTCTTTGCTTGTAACTTCTGTCTCCCTGTAACGTAGTAAACCAAGGTGCAACTCAATCACCTTGGCCACATGTTCTCAGAACAGCTTGACACTGTATCCTAGGCAATGGTCACTTATATTTGGTTCAGAAAGAAACCTCCTCAAATATTTTACAGAGTTTGTCTTTTCTCATCAACAGTGGTATTTACCTGACAAGTCTGATCCTCATACATAGGAAACATTCATGTTTTTTCCACCTCGACAATGTCTGGAAGAACACATGTCCCTCATGCAGCAGCATCTCTTCGCTACCCAGGCATGTTTTGTTCTCTACACTTCCCAGTGACCCCCTTACTATAGGAGCAGATATCAAACTTTTGGGGGTGTGTCATTGAAGTCCCTTCCACCAGACAGGAGAGACACACTTTCAAGGGCTTGGGAACTCATAGCTATGGAGAACACTAAAAGAAGGGGAATGTCAAGAGATGAGGAAAAAAGCAAACTCTACAGCACTCACTTCCTGCTGCTAACCTGCTGAGCATGGATCATAAAAGCCTGAAGCCAAGTTTGAGAGAGATATGCCCAAATCATAACCCTCTTGGGGCTATAGCTTCTGAGCAGTGAGCAATTTAGGAAGGCAAGCTTAGAAACACTGGCTGGTTAAATTTTCACCCTGCCTGCAACTTTACAGGATTCAGGCCTTCACCACGGCATTTTCTCTGTGACCCTATATGAATTTTTATATAAACCTCACAACCTTAACAGATCACCTTCATTTCTTGTCACTCTTATTTGACAAATACAGAACCTGGAATGCCAGTGTTTAAAGCAACATTACACATTTCCCCCCAATATCCTCATTTTACTGAAATTAGGGCTCACAGTGGAAGGATCACAGACAGGACACATCAGGTAAACTGAATGTCCCAGGCCCCCTGAGCTTATGCATCATCAACCAGATTCACTCAACAAAAAAGAAACTATGCTAGTCCTGTAAACAGTAAGAATCTGACATAAGGAGCTGGTTAAACAGGCCTAGGAGACTGAACAAAAAGCCAAGAGGGAGTAGCAAGGCCACACTAAGACAGTAACTGCAGGGAGAAACATCCCACTCCCAGGCTGGGAGCAGAGTGAGGAAGTTGTGCTTATTAAGATCCTGCAGCTTGAAGGAGAGATCATCAAGCTGGGAGCCACCCTCATGAGGAGGAGGCTGGTGTTAGTGTCTCTAAGGTAATGTGACGAGGCCAGTTCTGGTACTGCAGAAAAACCTGGAAACAGAAACACAGCAACCAACTTCCGTCACTGGGGTGAAGAAGTATTATTGGGTGATGTGAGCAGAACAGGAAAAAACAAGTCCTGTCTTCTTCGCCTAGCTCTCCAGTCTCCATCCAGCATCCTTTATTAGCAGAACAAACAGAGAGAGCCATGGCAGAAGAGGAATGTAGTTTGCAGGTTCCAATCACAGCATCATGAAGAAAAGTATAAGACATGGTTTATAGATGAGAGATAATAGCTCAATAACTAGCAAAGCATCCAAATGAGGCCAAATTAATGTTAATGCCCAAATTTTGCTAACTCATAACACACATTGTCAAGAGAGCTATTTTCTTCCTCTGCCACATTCTTGCCAAGAGCCATGAAATAGAAACTTTCGACCTCTCAAAAGTTTTCAAAAGCAATCTTCTGGACTTCTCTCTACTCACTCACTAATTCCTTCAAATCACAGCTTAGCCTGTGTCTGGGAGCTTTTCAACACAGCCTGCCCTGAAGTCACATTCATGTTCTTTCCTTGGTTTATTGAGGAGCAAGGACCTACTGCAGTCCAGCTGCTCTGCCTGTATCTGGGTGGAAAATAAGCAAGACTCAAATCCAAGCATGATCTACGAACCAACTTTAGCAACAATAAAGTGATACTTTGAGTCTTTCTCACTCTTATGTGCATATCTCAATTCATTCACAACTTGGAGAGGAAAAGAGAGGAATGATTTCTTTCCAAAACATTTTACGCCTGTTTGCTTAAAAGTGAACTGTCACCCACTGTGATAGTCCACTGTGTCACCAACACCCCTCCTCAGCCTCTCTGCCACAGGTCTGCCTATTATGTCTGGAAGGTTTTGGGATGCACACATTCTCAATCCAGTCTCCGGGCTCAGTGCCACCTCCCAACAGCCACCCGAGGAGCTCATCTCAGCCTCCATGAGAACATGCTTCCTTGCCCAGGGCTCTGCTTCCCAATGTCCCACAAAAATTCCTGGGCTCCTTTTAGTTCTCCTCTACCAGAGTTATGCTGTGTTTCAGGCAAACATGGAAAATAGCTATCTCTCCATTTGTGTGGACCTTGTTATCAGAGTCCAAACCATCTAGGTTGTGGCCCTGGTCTCCCAAAGCCCCAAGTTGAGTCCTTATTTTAGCATTGCTTAGAGAGAGAACAGATGTCAAACTGTTCTCACCATGAGTTAACACAGAGTAGCACATTTCTGACCACCAGAGCCCATACTGGAACATCATCCTTGTGGGCCCCTTTCCCTCCCTATCAACTCATGCAAATTCGTTCCTGGGAAAGAAGTAGGATTACTAACCCCTAAATTTAAAAGATATGATGAAGCTTTAAATCCTAGATTGGGCTCAGCTGTTATCACCTTGTATCGAAATAATTTTTTAGTCCAGATTTTTTCAGTTACAAGTGCTAGAAATCTAACTCAACTTCAGACAGCAAACTGAAGTTATGAGCTCATGAAAATGGATCCTGGTGCTCTGATGGTACCATCAGGATTCAGTCTCTGCCTGGCTTCACCTTAAGCTGCCTTCAGATTTAACAGAGTCACATTATGGTGGCAAAAATATCAACAACAACTTCAAAGTTCAATTTCTACCAGTTCAGTGACTCCAGCTAAAAAATAACTGTGCTATTCAAAACTTCCAATAAAATGCCAGCTCTAAATACAATTGGACCAATCTGAGCCACATGGACATCCCTAAATCAATAAGCACTGTGACCAGGGGGGTGGAATAAACTAAGTGGCCATCCTTGAATCAAGCCATTCCCTCAAGAGTCAGGAGCAGAACCAGCTAAGCTGGCCACAGAATAAAGCATGGACCAGGGTGGGCTCTATAGAGGGAAACTCTAGGACTTTCACCAGCAGAAGGGAGAGCAAATGCAAGACAAGCAGGACCACAGCTCTTCCTCCAATACCATTTATGTCCATCTTTTGACTTATTTTTTTGTCTTATATTTATTTTACATTTACTTCTTATGTATTGTAATATGGAAGGTTTTTTGCAGTCCCCAAACTACTTAGCAAAAACCTGACAAATGCTAGTTGATTAGGTTCTGAGAATTATTTGGTACCCATTGCCCTGTAAAAAATAAAACCTCTTTTGGAACTATGAAATTCAGTGAGAGATAGCTCTGTCTCTGAATGGCAAATGGGACAGCCAGCTCCCTCAATTCAGAGAAAGTCTGGTTGCCAGAAGTGTTTAAAATTAAACATTCAGCCATGAGGAATTTCACCAAAAGTATAGCCTGAGAAAAGAAAGTAGAAGTGGACATTTTGTTTGGGAGGTGATCTCAGGAAGCAGGAGTGTAGGAGCTGAGAGAGTGATCAAAAGAAGAAAGATAGACCAATATAAGGATGCACTGTTCAAGTCACTGCTGTGAGCAAAAGCAGCTCAGTTCTGCCAGGGCCCCTAGAGAGACATGGAGAATGGCTCCCAGAATTGTCACCTCAGGACGGGCAGTGTGGGCTTTTTTCTCATTGCTGAGGACTGATCCTTGAGGCAATAGTTCCTGAAATCCCACTTTCGGGCTTTAGCATCAGAGAAGTGCTGAGTTGGAAATAGAGGCAAATAGCACAAGCTGCAAGTTGATGACTGTCAGAGGAGACCCTGAGCCTGGGTGGAACTGTCTGCCATGGCCCCGGCTCTCACTGGAAGAGGGCTGAGGCAAGGCAGACAAAGGTACCACGGTGTGTGTTACAAGGTGTGCCTGCCTCAGGGAGTTCTGCCAGACCATTTCTCAGCTTTGGGTCAGAGATAGACCCAGTTCAGATGGATGAAAATGGGTAGATCAAGCCACCATTCCTAGTAAAACTGTTTAATTACGTTAAAAATCACCACATTTCTGGTCTTGCTAGCACCATCTTCCTCCTCCCACTAACACATAGTTTTTAAGCCATTTTAGGACAAATGTGTGATTTCACACCAGCCCTCACCATTGCATTCAGAACCCAACAGATGTGCTGTGAGACTGGAGTAGCCACAGGTCAGGCATGGTAGAGACTCCATTAAAGTGCCACTCCCTGCATGACCTCAGCATTGCTACCTTCTAGTGAAGTTGTAAGACTAGTAAAAAACAAATACGATTTTCTCCAGGCTTGTTCACTCCTCTCTGGGTATGATGCAGCAACATATCAGACTGAAACAGAACTGGTGGCTACAATCCTAGAAAACTGAGCTCAGTCAAACTGGAAAATACATATTCTCCAACCAAAGCCATAAGGTTCTCTTCTCAGATGCCAACAGCGGTGACAAATCTGCATTTCCCTTGTTTTCAGTCACTCTCTCTGGGCCCTCTTGGATCCCTTGCATACGCCTCCATCAGCCTGTCTCTGGGAATTGTCAACTGCAGTTAGTGGAACAGCTGGGCTGGGTCGAGAGAGGCAGCCCTCTCCAGAGCCACCAAAATCATGAGACAGTGAGAATGCAGCAGACACAGTCCTGCAGCAGACGTGGTCTTTCTCTGAAGGACTAAGTGGATTACCGAGAATGCTGGCCACAGGGGACTCTTGATAGCATTTGTGAAATGGTTACAAACACAAAACCTGCTGTCTTTATTTATGGTCAACCACTGCACGTCTTTCCAAGGCCTAGCCTGTAATCCTCAGTGCTAAAATAATGTTAGGCAAGCTGCGTTTCTTCATTCTAAGAGTCTATGATTCTGTCCTAGAAAACAAAGCCTATAGTTGCTGAGGCAGGATCCTTAGGGTTGGGTTTTCTCCCTACCCCTGATACATGACCAGTGAAAACCAAAACTACAATTCTAAGACCTCCAACTGACTGAATAGACTCCCTCTTGGCTGAGGAAATCCCAAAGAAACCCAAAAATCTAGTTCAGGTCATAGCGGAAAGGAAGGCTCACACATGCCTTCCTTTGGAGTTTAGGTACAACCGGCCAGCATTAACATTAGAACAGAAATCGTAAGACTGACAAGATAGACTCTTTGTAGCAATAAGACACCAAATTCCAACCTGACTCGAGTAGAGCATTGCAAAACAGCAGATACTACTTTGAAGAAAATCAAAGTGTTTTCTCTCCAAATATCTTTCTTTAACATATTTTGAAATGACCCTGCACAGATTTCTCTTGTGGGGGAAATTTGTATTCTGTAAAGAATCTCCTTCCCTTACTATGTCTTTTCCAGAGAGTCTGACATCCTTTATTATTTTTTTAATTGAGATGGAGTCTTGCTCTGTCGCCCAGGTTGGAGCGCAGTAGCACTATCTCAGCACACTGCAACTTCTGCCACCCGAGTTCAAGCCATTCTCCTTCCAAGTAGCTGGAATTAAAGGTGCCCACCACCATGCCTGGCTAATTTTTATATTTTTAGTAGAGACAGGGTTTCACCATGTTGGGCAGGCTGGTCTCGAGCTCCTGACCTCAAGTGATCCACCCATCTCCGCCTCCCAAAGTGCTGGGATTACAAGCATGAGCCACCACGCCCAGCCTGACGTATTTTACCATCTATCCTCTCTGAAGCCTGCTACCTGGAGGCTTCATTTACATTGTAGGTACTTTGGCTTCCACAACCTCCTTTATCTAAACTCAAGCATTTTTTGTTTTTGTTTTTCCTTTCCAACTTTTATTTTAGGCGCAAAGGGTACATGTGCCGGTTTGTTACTGGGTAAATTGCATGTTGCAGGGGTTTGGTGTATAGAAAATTTTGTCACCCAGGTTATCAGCATCATACCAGATAGGAAATTTTTCAATCCTCACCCTCCTCCCACCCTCGACCCTCAAATAGGTCCCAGGGTTACTTGTTTTCTTCTTTGTGTTCATGTGTACTTAATGTTTAGCTCCCACTTTTAAGTGAGAACATGTGATATTTGGTTTTCTGTTTCTCTATTAATTCACTTAAGATAATGGCCTCCAGTTTTATTCATGTTGCTGCAAAAGACATCTTGTTCTTTTTTATGACTGTATAGTATTTCATAACGTATATGTCCAGTCCACTACTGATGGGCTTCTAGGTTGATTCCATGTCTTTGCTACTGTGAATAGTGCTGCGATGAACATACACATGCATATGTCTTTATGGTAGGACAGTTTACAATCCTTTAGGTATTAAGGCTGGCTTCAAGTTTTCAGGCATAGGTTAACCCTTTCAACCTACTGCCAATCAAAAAAAAAAAAAAAAAACCTTTGAATCCATCTATGACCTAGAATCCTCTGGCTTCAAGACATCCTATCTTTCTGGGCCAAACCAATGTATACCTTCCATGTATTGACTTATGTTTTTGCCTACATCTTCTGTCTTCCTAGAATTCATAAAAACAAAGTGTAACCCAATCAATACGTTCCCAGGGCCTCCTGAGACTGTATCACAAACCATGGTTCTTAACCTAGGAAAAATAAAACTCTAAATTGATTGAGATCTGCCTTAGATCGCTTTTGATTTATACCAACAGCACATCCACCAGCTGTTTTTCTCACTAGGTCAACCAGTAAAATGCAATCACTTTCAATTTCCTCCTCACCCACAGATTTCTTCTTTGAGCAAAACTTTGCATGTCTACCATGTTGCTAAGACAGGCTCTTGAGGACTCCTCCCCAGGGGAGTAACTAAGTCAGGTGTAGAGGCTAGGGAAGAGGCCTTTGGGGAGAAAGGGGGAATTTCCTTCTGTGGATGGATTCTGGGGTATGAGCACAGATAAAAGCTGCCTCTTTTAGCCTATTTTTCCCCAGTATCTGTTTTACTTTCACATAAATTCCTTGAACATTCTTTCATCACAGTCTTAACAACAACCTTATCAACAGGAATTCTTAAAAATGGTTCCAATAATGTCACTTCTGAAGAATATTCTCTTGCCTTCACCTGCCTTCCAGAATCCAACAAGCTTTGCTTCTCTCTCCCACCCACACACACCACCAATGTCTCTTGTGAAAGGAAAGTAAATCTTGAAGCCCTCAAATCACTAAGCTTAAGGAAAAAGTCAGGCTGGGAACTGCTTAGGGCCAACCTGCCTCCCATTCTACTCAAAGTCACCCCTCTGTTCCCCTGACCTAGATGCATATCTGATTTGCCTCCTTTTGGAAAGACTAATCCATTTGTCTCACCTGTCTGTGTCCTGAAAGCCCCCTCCCAGCTTCAAGTCTTCCTGCCTTTGCTTCAAGTGTCCCGCCTTTCCAGGCTGAACCAATATACTTTTTACACATATTGATTGATGTCTCATGTCTCCCTAAAATGTATAAAACTAAGCTGTGCCCCGACCACCTTAGGCACATGTCCTCAGGGCTTCCTGAGGCTGTGTCACGGATGCATCCTCAACCTTGGCAAAAGAAACTTTCTAAATTAACTGAGATCTGTCTCAGATTTTCTGGATTTACACTCTGTTTTCTTAGTCTGAGCTCCTCAGAAGCAAGCCCTGAGATAAGGTGTCCCTTGAGTGCCAGGGGAATATTGGAAAGACAATCTCAGGCAGCATTTGCAGATCAGTGGGTTATGGGACACAACGGGAAGGCAGTCAGCGTTGCGCACATTCAGGGATGGTGTGGCCTCAGGCAGTCGTGGCCCCATCCCCTCAGGGGGACCTTTGGGAAATGGTGTGACACAGGCTTCAGGATAGTCCCACAGTAGGCGCAAGGATCCAAAGTGTTTCCCTGCCACTCCTGTTGGTTATCACTGAGGGTACTCCCCAGGGTGTCAATGTCCTGAACCCCCAACTTACCCTGCTTGTGAAGCAGGAGAAAGCCTTCAGGTCTTGGAAAGTGACAGCCACTCACAGAAAGATACCAGGGACACATACGGGAAGCACCGAGGGGATCCAGGCAGGGCACCAACAGCGTCTTCAATTCCCCTAGCTGGCTGGTTTCAGCTGTGCCATGACTGTCACTCCTGTGAGACCCGCACCCTCCTGGGGTCAGAAACTGCCTGTCATCTCTCTTTCTATGCCACCCCTCAGAAGACCCAATTCATAGGAAATGCTCAGCAATTGCTTTCAAAAGAAACAGAAGCAGTAGTATGAGGTAATTGCTGACCAAGAAAAATCAGAAAACATTTATTTGGGCAAGAAAGTAGAACCAAGAAACCCACCAATTCCTCGTGAAGGGGAAGGAGATTGGAGAGGGATCTTCCAGGCCTGGCATAAAGCCTGTTCCGATGGAGAAACCAACCATCCTGGCTCCCCCTTGCTGCCCTGGGAGCCGCTTGGCATTAAAAGGTAGCCTTCCAGGGCAAAGACTTCCCCTGGAGAGACTGCAAAGATCTCCCGTTCTCCCTAAAAATCAGCGAACAGGTGTGACTGTATGTTTTTGGTTTTGTTTATATCTTTCTGGTCTTCCTGACCATTAGAGAACAGAGGACAGGGCTTTCTGTCATTTAAGTTCTAGGCTGTAAAGGCAGTTCCTGAGTAGGCCCGAGGGGCTGTGGTGAGAGAAGAGGGCTTTTGGTACTGGGGCAGCCTGGGTGGTGGCTGCATGGGAAGCAGGCTGATGGGAGGGTGTGAGAAGGTGCCCTGCAGCACAGTTCTTGCCCGAAGACCTCCTGGTCCTCACCTGCTTCCCCATGTCTGCTACTAGCACTGCTCCATGGAGTGCTGACCATCTGGTTGCCTCCAAGGAAACCGTCCAGTAGCCCCTGTCCCCTTCCCCAGGATACTTTTAAGATCAAAAAGTGTATGGCAAGAGATGGAGAAGAGGAGCTTCTGCATTCTGCACTTGGTTGGGGAAAAGAAAGGGAATAAGTGGAGTTTGTGCCAAGGAACCTGGAGCTTGCATTTAATTTAGACTCTGATTCAGCTAGGCTTGGCTCTGTGACTCTGCACTTGTAACGAGCTCCAGGTGATCCCCATGCTGCTGGTCAGAGACTTCAGTGAGCAGCAAGTCACCAGGCACCTGAGCTGGTGCACTGCCGAGTGGACACATCTGTTACAGCCACAAATTACACAAGGCCCTCTCCTTTGGCTAGAAATTACACAGGGCTTTGATTTGCATTTCTCTGATGTGAGGCATTAGTGATGTGAGGCATTTTTTCATATGTTTGTTGACCATTCCTATTATGTCTTCTTTTGAGAAATATCTGCTCATGTCCTTTGCCCATTTTTCTATAGGATTATTTGGTTCTTTTCTTGTTACTTTGTTTAAGTTCCTTATAGATTCTAGATATTAGTCTTTTACTGGATGCATCATTTTTTATTATTTTCTCCCATTCTGTAGGTTGCCTGTTTACCCTGTTGACAGTTTCTCTTACTGTACAGAAGTTCTTTAGTTTAATTAGGTCTCGATTGTCAATTATTGTTTTTTGTTGTGTTTACTTTTGAGGGCTTAGTCATAAATTCTTTGCAGAGGTCAGTGTGGTACATATGTACCACAGACTACTGCACAGCCATGAAAAAAGGATGAAATCCTTTGCCACAACATGGATGCAACTGGAGGCCATTCTTCTAAGTGAATTAATGCAGAAACAGAAAGCCAAAAACACCATGCTTCGACTTGTAAATGGGAATTAAGCATTGAGTATACATGAATGTAAAGATGAGAACAACAGACACTGGGGACTACTAGGTGGGGAGGGAAAAGGGGGAAGGTTGAAAGCTAACTATTGGGTGCTATGTTCTACATACTATGTTATTCGTGTGATGGGTTCAACAGAAGCCCAAACCTTCGTATCACACAATGTATTTATGTAACCAACCTACATATGTACCTCCTGAATCTAAAATAAATGTTTTTAAGGAAAGAAACGATAAAAAGCTTTAATTTGTTATTGTATCAATCAGAGTTCTTGCAGTAAAGAGATGGCTCTTAATAAAGATATCATGTGTAAAAGTGTGGGCAGAGTATAGGAAATCCACAAGAATAGTGCAACGTCCCAGGGCTCAGTAGAGGAGAGGGCCTTTCATGGGAGCCTTGGCCTTTGGCCAAGAGAGACTGCCAGCCCAAATAATCCAGGAAAAACCCAGCTCCCCTCCTTCCCTCTGATCTCCTCTGCCCTCTCATGAGTCAAACCCAAAGCTGGATCAAGGAAACGCTGCCCAGGTCAGCCTTCTGGAGCCTTAACAGAGTGGAGCGGGGTAAAGGGGGTATGAAGGGGCACAATTAAATGCCTACGTGTTGTAAGTCCTTGCTCTGCCTAAGCTTTTTCTGAGCAAGTTCAGGAATATGTTAATATAAACCAGTGATAGGCAGCGCTGTCTGTAAATAACCAGCTAGCAGATATCTTAGTCTTGCAGACCAGACCATCTCTGTCACAGACACTCAACTTGGCCTTTGTAGTGAGAAAGCAGCATATGCAACCAGTAAACCATGAGTGTAGCTGCTTCTAACACAACGCCTTTCACAAAAGCAAGCTTGTGGGCCAAATGCACTTTGCCCACCCTGATAGAAACACACTCACACTTTCTCTCTCTTCTTCCCCACTCCTCCTCATTCTTTCTCCCCCTCCAAGCCTGTGCTGCAACAGGAGGAGGTGAAACTGGATCTGATTTGGGGACAAGGATGGTTTGCAGAGAGGAATTGGTGAATGGTGGTGGGAAAGGAGAGGAAACATCCAGAGGAGATTGGTGAGCAAAAGTAGGAGTCATCTTTGTGTAAGAGGGAAATAGATTTTTTTTAAAAATGGTTTAACTGTGAGGACTATGTAAATCAGGCAAAAACAATCAGGGCCACCTTCAAGAGGCATTAGGGAGACACAGGAATGGGAGTCCCAGGAGGATAGCCCCAGCAAGAGGACAGGCCACCACACAGCATCCCCACATTGGCCCTAGTGAGGGCTACAGAAAAGCTGTTTACTGTGCTGGATCCCACACCAAACTATTGATTAACTGTGTCACAGCTTAAATGTGTCATTTTGTCAGCAAACTTGTATCTTCCTACAAGCTGTTAATGAATTTGTCAGAAAAAGAGACTTACAGAAGTCTTCTCAGTGCAAAACAGGAGCCCAAAACCAACCACTAAGCAGCACATTCAGAAATGGTTCCTGACAGACACGCATGGATATGGAGCAGATGCGATCTGCCAGCCAGTGGGATGGGGCACTAACTGCACGAAGGGCAAGCTCCTTGGGAGTCTCAAGGAATGGCCAGTTGTGCATCATGGAGAGGGGGCCGCAGTAGGCAGAGGCCTAGGATAGCTGTGCTTAAGGCTCTAGGAGACTGTAGCGGAGACAGCCCCCACCCCATCCTCTCTGCGTTAATCACCTGCAGGCATCCTGCCATTGTCCGTGCTGCCCCACCTGGTGCTCTGTCTGCACAGGGGTGGGGTCAGGTTGGATACAAGATGGCTCTAATGTCACTGCCCTCCCCAGTAGCCCTCAGGCAAAGACAGAGACAAGCAGAAGTCAGAAGACACATAACCAGCATTCTCAGCCCTCAGTGGAACAACTCTCACGTGGCACCCATGTCCCTTATTAAAGGTCCCGTGCTAACATTGAACCCCTGCTGCCCATGATGACAGATAATCTGCTCACATTGTCTACGTCTTTGCCCCCCCAACCCCGACCCATCTCACTGTTATAGTCCCTACAAACGCTTGTGCTCACATCCCTGTCTCAGGGCCCGCTCCTTGGAGAGCTCAGCCTCAGGCACTCATGTCCCACTCTCCTAGGGAGGAGGAATCCAGTGCCCTGCTTTGGGAAAGCCCTTGCTTCCCAGTGACGATCAGAGGGAAGCATGCTAACTCATCTGGGCACTGGCATCAGGGCAACCAGAGAGGAATAAACTGGTTCCCTTCCGGAGATCATCGTAAGTTAGGGTTAAGTAACTGCCAGTCATTGACTTGTGGCCAGCATGAATCTCCGTACTCACCACGAAGTCTCCTTGCACTTGTCTGCCCTTTCCTACCTGGCAAATCCCAACCCAAAGCCATGGTGTGTCCAAAATGTCACATTTCTGTTTTGTTTTTAAGTTACCATAATTTCAACTCTGAGCCCACATTCCTCTAGCTTCAGTCATTCTCAGAACTGCCCATTCTTTGAAAACCAAATCCAACTTCACCCAAGTGGCACAAAGGTCCTGGTTAAGTCATGAACCAGAGAGTCAGATGACCTGGATCTTAATTTTGCCTCTGCAAATTATTAGCTGGGTCATGTTGGGTGAGTGGTTGACCTTTGTGAGCCTCAGTTTCCCCATCTGTTTAAAGAAGATAAGAACAATAACTGCCTAATGGGGATGGTGAGGATTGAATGAGGTAATATGCGCAAAGCACTTAAGACAGCACCTGTAACTCGGTGAGCTCCACGTAAGTGTCCATCCCGGGTACACGGCCCCCCCAGGCTGGCCCTTCTGCAGCCGAACTTCAGGTTTATAAATCTCAGGAAACAGACACATTACAAGTCTCTGATTCTGAAAGCCACAAGCCTCCTCCCACTTTCCATCAGGAAGGAATCTAATTTGAGTCCTGGAAAATCCTTTCCACTCTCTGTGTTCCTCCGTGACATCCCTCTCCAGTCTCCTCCCTAGGGTACCTCCCCGAGGAGCTTCAGAGAGAGCAACCAGGACAGGCCACCTTGCCGACTGTGCTATGCTCTGCCCTCCATTCCTCCTCCAGGCAAGAAAGAAGGAGCTGCAGAGCCCTGGGATATGGAATGGCAATAAAAGAAGTAGAGAGAAAGCTCCCATGAACACCACTGAGGGAATTGCCTGCTGCATGTTCGTCATCGTGGAATGGTTATGAATGACCAAGTGTGCAGCAGACACTGTGCTGAGCCCTGGAAAACAATGCCAGGGAAAACAGTGTCGGGTGGGTCCCCTCCCTACTTGTCAGGAGGCAGTGCTGCTTAAATGTGAATGTGCACACAAACCCCCCCCCCAGGGCTTTCATGCCCCCATTCACAGCACTCACTTCAGAAAACCATGAAGTTGCCCAAAATCTTCTTCTTCTTCTTCTTCTTCTTTTTTTTTTTTTTTTTTTTTTGACGAAGTCTCACTTTGTCACCAGGCTGGAGTGTATTGGCGCCATCTCGGCTCACTGCAACATCTGCCTCCCCAGTTCAAGCGATTTTCCTGCCTCAGCCTCCCAAATAGCTGGGATTACAGGCCCGCATCACCATGTCCAGCTAATTTTTTGTATTTTTAGTAGAGACTGGGATTCACCATGTTGGTCAGGATGGTCTCGACCTCTTGACCCCGTAATCCCCCCCGCCTCAGCCTCCCAAAGTTCTAGGATTATAAGTCTGAGCCGCCACGTCTGGCCACACCTTCCATTTTATACCCAGTCATTTTTTTCCCTCTGGAAGCTTAGGGGGATGACCAGCATGCCAGCAAAGAGCAGATTTTCATGCAAGCAGTCAACAAACCCATTTTTTAAATTTCAACATCACATCATCAGAGAAATGCAAACTAAAACCATGGTGAGGTAACACCAATCAGAATGGCTATTATTACATGGAATCAACTAAATGTCCATAAATGGTAGACTGGATAAAGAAAATGTGGTACATACACCATGGAATACTATGTAGCCATAAAAAGAATAAGATCATGTCCTTTGCAGGGACATGAATGGAACTGGAAGCCATTATCCTTAGCAAGCTAACCCGGGAACAGAAAACCAAATGCCGCATGTTCTCACTGTTAAGTAGAAGCTAAATAATAAGAACACATGGACACATAGAGGGAAACAACACACACTGGGGCCTAATGGGGGGTGGAGGGTTGGAGGAGGGAGAGGATCAGGAAGAATAACTAATGGATACTAGGCTTAATACCTGGGTAATGAAATAATCTATACAACAAACCTTCATGACACAAGTTTACCTATCCAACAAACCTGCACATGAACCCCTGAACTTAATATAAAACTCAAAAAAGAATAAAAAACCAACAGATGTTGTCATGAATGCAGAGAAAGGGAAAGGCTCATACCATGTTGGTAGGTATGTAAGCTAGTTCAATCTGTATGGAAAACAGTATGGAGATGTCTCTCAGAGAGCTGAAAATAGAACTACCATGTGACCCAGCAATCTCACTACTGGGTGTCTACCTGAAGGAAAATATATCATTGTATTAAAAAGACACCCGCACTCAGATGTTCATCACAGCATTATTCACAATAGCAAAGTCATGGAACCAACATAAGTGTCAACCAATACATGACTGGATAAAGAAACATGGTATAGATTCACGATGGAATACTATGCAGCCATAAAAAAGAATAAAATCATGTTCTTTGCAACAACATGAGTGCAGCTGGTAGCCATTATCCTAAGTGAACTAACTCAGAAACAGAAAGGCCAATACCACATGTTCTCACCTATAAGTGGGAGCTAAACTATGGGCACACAGAGATACTAGGATGAAAATAATATACACTGGGGACTCCAAAAGCAGTGAAGGTGAGGCAGTGATGGTTGAAAATTACCCATCAGGTGAAATGTTTACTATTTGGATAATGCATACCCTAGAAGCTCAGTTCCCACTAGTATGCAAAATACCCATGTAATAAATTTGCCCACGTGCAGAATCTAAAATAAAATATATTTTTAAAGTACATGTTTAGGCTGGGTGCAGCAGCTCACACCTGTAATCCCAGCACTTTGGGAGGCCGAGGTGGATGGATCACAAGGTCAGGAGTTCAAGACCAGCATGACCAACATGGTGAAATCCCATCTCTACTAAAAAGACAAAAAAAAAAAAATTAACCTGGTCTGGTGGCACACACCTATAATCCCAGCTACTCAGGAGGCTGAGGCAGGAGAATTCCTTGAACCCAGGAGGCAGAGGTTGCAGTGAGCCGAGATTGTGCCACTGTACTCCAGCCTGGGCGACAGAGCAAGACTCCATCTCAAAAAAAAAAAAAAAAAAAAAGTACATTTTTAATGGTGGGAGATGGCCCCAGAATAACTGCTGTGGTTCTTAGAACAACGGAAATAATAGCTGTGGTTCTTAAAACAACAGAAAGAAAATCATGGATGGAAATCCTGAATCTGTTTTTGTGTGTTTTTAATCTCTCCAGGATGCACCTTGAAAGATAAGTCAATGAGTTGATGTCTGCTGGTGAAAGCTCTAATGTAAGAGGGAAAGAAGCTACTTGGGAAAAACAAACTAGAAACCAGAAGAGGAAGGAATATTCTTCCCCAAATGCCACTCTTAGGAAGGGGAAGGAAGGGCAGCATTTGTTGGAAATACCTTCAGATGCTGAGGGTGGGAGCTGTCCAACCTTAACGCTGAGGGAGAGGAACAGTGGAAACGAGCTCTGCACCAAAGAGGGGAGCAGGTTTGCTCTGAAGGGGGTGGGAGAAAAAGGTGAAGGAAAGCAGGTTAAGAAAGAAAAAAGAAGATATTTATGGTAGGCAGCTGTGCAGTGTGCAAAGTTACCATCCCCCATAGCCTGAAATCCTCCAAAAAGCATTAAAAAACATAAAATGGTTTCTGAGTGGATTTTTTATTATACTTCTGAGGTTTTTTTATTTATACTTATAAGTTCTAGGGTACATGTGCACAACGTGCAAGTTTGTTACATAGGTATATATGTGCCATGTTCGTGTGCTGCACCCATTAACTCATCATTTATATTAGGTATGTCTCCTAATGTTATCCCTCCCTGCTTCCCCCACCCCGTGACAGGCCCCAGTGTGTGATGTTCCCTACCCTGTGTCCAAGTGTTCTCATTGTTCAATTCCCACCTATGAGTGAGAATATGCAGTGTTTGGTTTTCTGTCCTTGCGATAGTTTGCTCAGAATGATGGTTTCCAGCTTCATCCATGTCCCTACAAAGGACATGAACTCATCCTTTTTTATGGCTGCATACTTCCATGGTGTATATGTGCTCTGCCACACTTTCTTAATCCAGTCTATCACTGATGGACATTTGGGTTGGTTCCAAATCTTTGCTATTGTGAATAGTGCTGCAATAAACATATGTGTGCATGTGTCTTTATAGCAGCATGATTTATAATCCTTTGGGTATATACTCAGTAATGGGATGGCTGGGTCAAACGGTATTTCTAGTTCTAGATCCTTGAGGAATCACCACACTGTCTTCCACAATGGTTGAACAACTTTGCAGTCCCACCAACAGTGTAAAAGTGTTCCTATTTCTCCACATCCTCTCCAGCCCTGTTGTTTCCTGACTTTTTAATGATTGCCATTCTAACTGGTGTGAGATGGTATCTCATTGTGGTTTTGATTTGCATTTCTCTGATGGCCAGTATGATGAGCATTTTTTCATGTGTCTATTGGCTGCATAAATGTCTTCCTCTAAGAAGTGTCTGTTCATATCCTTCACCCACTTTTTGATGGGTTTGTTTGATTTTTTCTTGTAAATTTGTTTAAGTTCTTTATGGATTCTGGATATTAGTCCTTTGTCATATGGGTAGATTGTAAAAATTTTCTCCCATTCTATAGGTTGTCTATTCACTCTGATGGTAGTTTCCTTTGAAAAAAGGAAGTCAAATTGTCCCTGTTAGCAGATGACATGATTGTATATTTAGAAAACCACGACATCTCAGCCCAAAACCTCCTTAAGCTGATAAACAACTTCAGCAAAGTCTCAGGATACAAAATCAGTGTGCAAAAATCACAAGCATTCCTATACAACAATAACAGACAAACAGAGAGCCAAATCATGAGTGAACTCCCATTCACAATTGCTTCAAAGAGAATAAAATACCTAGGAATCCAACATACAAGGGATATGAAGGACCTCTTCAAGGACAACTACAAAGCACTGCTCAGTGAAATAAAAGAGGACACAAACAAATGGAAGAACATTCCATGCTCATGGATGGGAAGAATCAATATCATGAAAATGGCCATACTGCCCAAGGTAATTTATAGATTCAATGCCATCCCCATCAATCTACCAATGACTTTCTTCACAGAATTGGAAAAAAAACTACTTCAAAATTCATATGGAACCAAAAAAGAGTCCCATTGCCAAGACAATCCTAAGCCAAAAGAACAAAGCTGGAGGCATCACACTACCTGACTTCAAATTACACTACAAGGCTACAGTAACCAAAACAGCATGGTACTGGTACCAAAACAGAGATATAGACCAATGGAACAGAACAGAGCCCTCAGAAATAATATCACACATCTACAACCATCTGATCTTTGACATACCTGACAAAAACAAGACATGGGGAAAGGATTCCCAATTTAATAAATGGTGCTGGGAAAACTGGCTAGCCATATGTAGAAAGCTGAAACTGGATCCTTTCCTTAATTCAAGATGGATTAAAGACTTAAATATTAGACCTAAAACCATTAAAAAACCCTTGAAGAAAACCTAGGCAATACCATTCAGGACATAGGCATGGGCAAGGACTTAATGACTAAAACATCAAAAGCAATGGCAACAAAAGCCAAAATTGACAAATGGGATCTAATTAAACTAAAGAGCTTCTGAGTGAATTTTCAATAAAATACAGGGAAGAACCAGAGACATGGGGCAAAGCAGCAACAGACAGCAGAAATGAGGAATCCAGGTGAATTTGCTAAGAGTTTAGGGAGGAGTAAGTCTTCTCTAAGTTATGAAATTGAATGTACCGGAACAAAGAAAACAAATGAAAAACTCACAGGCAGGGTGCAGTGGCTCATGCCTATAATTACAGCACTTTAGGAGGCCAAGGTGGGAGGATCACTTGAGCCCGGGAGTTTGAGACCAGACTTGGCAACATGGCAAGATCCTGTCTCTACAAAAAATACACAGATTAGCAGAGTGTAGTGATGCATATCTGTGGTTCCAACTACTCAGGAAGCTGAGGCAAGAGGATTGCTTGAGCCCAGAAGATTGAGGCTACAGTGAACCATGATCATGCCACTGAAAAATTCTCTCAAAGGAAGGAAGGAAGGAAGGAGAGAAAGAAGGAAGGAAGGAGAGAGAAAGAGAAAAATTCACAAAACATCATAAACCTGGAGAACTTCCAACACCCAGTATCAGAGATTAGACTCTCGAGTGCATAGGTGGGGCTGCATCCTGGAAGGAGCTAGGTTCCTCAGCATCCTGCCTCCAGGAGGAAGCTGCTGAGAAGGAAAGGCCAGGCCTAGGAGCTTAGGCACCCCAGCTTCCCATGTACTTGATCAATATCACCTCTTTTCCTTGCTAGAGCTCTTTTGATAAGTACATGTCATCAGGACTGTGAGTAGCCTAGAGCTGCCAGGCCTTGTGTCTGTAAGTACTGATAATGTATCATAGGCTGTAGCCTGTCTTTCTCCAGCCTGATAGACACGCCCATGGAAATGTGGGAGCTCAGCCTCCTCTCTTCAAGGCTCCTCCATGGCTGAATCAGAAGTGTGCATCAGAATAACCTGGGAACTGTTTTGGGTCTTACTGCCCTTGCAGGTCCATCCTTTCCACTTCTCAGTGCATTGCTGCTGTGTTGCTCTAACTCACCTTCGAGACACTTGCCCCAGGGAGGCTTAGGCCACCCCCAAACCATGACACCATTGATGCCACCATCATGTTCAGGACAGTTGTTCAGCTGTTCATTCCCTCACTGTGGTATCGTTAGGAAAATGATGCCCCCAGCTGTGTTAGCCTCACTTCAAGAGGCCCGGTAACAGGATGGATCCCACAGGATTACTCTCTCTGTTTAGAACCATGTTCCCCGTTCTCCCCGGGGAGGGGCACACATGCTGCAGCAGGGCAGGGCAGGAGGGGCTTGGAGCCTCGCTCCTGGTACTGAATCCAACTTTTTCCCCAGATCCTCTTCCTAGGATGCTTCTTTCCCAGGGCCTCTGCTGCCTGGGTTCTCGGCTTGATGCTTCCACTGGGCCTCTCTCAACATGCCTGCCCCAAACTGAATGCCCATCCCTGACATCAAGTTTCCATGTTAACAGTATTTACAGACAGAGGAAGTGAGAAGGGCCCCAGGACTCCCATGCCCCCATCCTCCTTAATCATGCTCAGCCGGGACACCTGGTTATGTCCTCAGATACCTATCTCTTCACCCAACGATGAGCCTCTGGGAGATGAGGAACACAGATCCAGGGGCCCAGCAGCACTGTTTTCTAAATCGCCCTTGTTTCCACTCTGCCTTTTACTCTGCGGATGACATTCAGTAAAGGCCTCCCTCTCTCTGCTTCCATCCTCGCGTCTGTAACATGGCGATGCAGTTGATACACAGAGGTGCCAACAAGGCACCCTTGAAACTCTGAGCTCTATATTACAAAACTAAGGCATGATAGATTGAGGTTGGATGGAGTCAAGGACATCTGAAGGACAGGCTGCCTTCCAGAGACCGAGCAAGAGAAGCCACGAGCTCAGCTGGAGCGAAAGGGACAGAGCCATTAACAAACCTAAAGACCATGTCAAAGGCTGGGGTGGGAGCAGCCCTGAGGCACTCTCTGGGTCCTTCCCCAGGTCTGTCCCAAGGGGAGAGTGGTGGGATGTGCCTTCGTGGTGGAGCCTGATCCCGTGAAATTTTGAAGAAGTCCTTCTAATTCCTCTAGCTCTGACTTTATCCCTGCAAATAGACTTCCGATTTCTTTTTCTTTTGGCTTTTTGTAGATGAACTAATGCTTTGTAAGCACTTTGTAAACTAGAAATCATTATGCAAAGTTAAGAGCTCATTATTTTAACATGGAGGATGGAGCCTGACATCAGTCTTTTAGGGCACGTTCACCGTGCCAAGAAGAGAAAACAACCATCTTGTAAAACAGCAGAAGTTTGCTACCAGCTGGCATGTAAAGTGCCCCGAAAACTGAGCAATAGAGATATTTTCGAGAAAAGATGAATGATCCAGTCTTGGGATCCTGACACCGGCATTGTGTGGTTTGAGGGCTTCTTGAGCATTGCTACACCCCAAAGATGACTTGGGACAGTGGTGCACACCTTTTTGGAAGGCTGTTTTACTTAGGGCACTGCTAGCTGTTTAACAAACCCTGAAATGTCCATGGCTTACCACAACAGAAGCTCACTTCTAGTGGGGTGCTACTGTGGCTGTTGTGGGTGAGCAAGCAGCATTCCTCATGTGGAGATTCAGTGGCCATTTCGTTCCATCTGTGGCTGTACCACTCCTAAGGCCTCAGAGGCTTCTGCAGTCAATCAGCCAAAAGAGAAAGATACAGTGTAGGGGGCACGCCTGCTCCCTAAAAGCAGTCGGGATGTGACCCATCTTACTGAGGTAGGACATCAGCACTTGCATCTCAGTCCCAATGAGATGAAGTGAAGAAACCAGCAGAGACCAGCAGATGGCAAGGAAAGGGACCCCAGCTGCCCTCACTGTGCATTAGCACAAGAGCACAAGGCACTCCCACCACTGCCACGATAGTTTACAAATGCATGGTAATAACCAGAAAGCTACTGCCCCTTTCCATGGCAGTGACCTGGAAATTACCACCCGTTTCCTAGAAAGTTCTAAATAACCCACCCCTCAATTTGCATGGAATTAAAGTGGGCATAAGAAAGCGTAAATACCATTGCCAAGAGCTCACACTACGTGGACTCTGGGTGCACTGCCTATGAATTATCCCTACTCCACAAGGGACAGTACCATTCAATGAAAAATTGCCATCCTACACCACTGGCTTGCCCTTGAGTTTTTTCCTGGGCAAAGCCAAGAGCTCTGCCAGGCTAAGCCCCAATTCTGGGGCTCACCTGTCCACCTACATCATTACTCTGCTCATGTGGTACTGCCAAAAACCATTCACATGGCCACATCTGGAGGTAAAGAGAAACGTATCCCTCGCCAGCCAGCTTCACACTATGGAAGGAGGCACAGGCTTTGGGGGACAGCTAGCTGACACTGCCATGGGTCATAATCCCCCTTCAAAAACAGGTGAAAACTGAGAGCTCTCTCCCCATGGAAGGAGAAAAAAACATGGCTCCCTAAGGAACCCATTCATTCCTCAACATTCCATTGATTAAATCTTCTACTGAAGGTTTTTGAGCAAACACATTCATACATTATATTCATATTCCTTCCCCCCAACTCTGTCTCCCCACCTCTTCCCCTAAAGAGAGAAAAATGAATTTTAAAAATAGAAAGAAAGGAGGGACAATTCAGAAACAAGATATTTCAATCAATATTTCTGGAACACCAAATAGAGGGAAAAGTATTTACTGATGTAGAAAGAAGAAAGTTGGTCCCAAGAACTGTGGAAGAAAAGTCAGCTCCTTAAATCAACACAATGCTTTTTAAAATAAGAAATCAGCCAACAAGTGAGATTAAACATATAATTATTGAAATTAAAAACATAATTACTGAAATTACAATGCAAAAGAAAGTTTTGAGGGTTGGGCTGAGTAGAATGACGACAATCTGGAAAATAAAAACAATATGAAAAATAGAAAAAAAAAGAATACTGCCAGTTGACACCATAAGCTCCTAGAGTTACCCCACTGCAAGGGCACTGGTGACTAGTGATGGGTGCATGTCCTTAGCACTGCCATGTAAGCCCAGGAGCTGTTAGAGATTGTGCTGAGGTATTGGAGTCACTAATGGAAATTGGAACATCTGGAAAAATGAGGGAGGGATTTTTAAAACTGTATTTTAAATATGACTTTTCCTTTGTCTAAATTAAAGTATTCAAGTAGTTAAAACTCTGGGGGAGGGAGGGTGATCCCCTGGTTTGTGACCTCATTCTCCTGCCTTAAGCTCTCTGAGAAAGCACATGCTGGTTCTGGTCTCAGGAGGATGTATAGCCATGAGCTTTGGAGCACCCCACCTTTTATCCACCTGTGACTTTCTCTTCCTCTCCCAAGTAGTACATTTCCCCAAGTGAGAGTAGGTCCATCTAGAATAACGCGGTAGGAAGTCTGTGGTTGTGAGTCCACTGTAATCCCCAGGCTACATACAGAGGTGCCCCAAATCCGATCACCTTTAAAGTAGCATGAGGTTCAAATACACTCCATCTTCTGATTATCCAGTAGGTAAATTTTTAAACACGCACACACACACCCACACACATACCACAAGTGTTAAGACACACATCCAAAGAGAAAACTTGAAATCTCAGAGACAGCACAGGCTCTGGGACTACAAAGTCAAATGACTTCTAATGACCAAGTCCAGGCAATTAACCCAGTCACTGTGTGCAGTGGGCAGAGTGGAAACTGGCAGGGCTCACGCCCTCCTCCATCATGTAGAGGAACAACTGTTATTTCACCCCACTGCAAGGCTGCTGTGTATAAGTTGAACTAGGTTTGTCAGATCATATGACTTTCTGGGAAAGGATAGAAATCTAGATTTTTTTTTTAATTAGTCAAAGTATTCCCTCCATTAGTCTTACTTCTTTTTAAGTCTATAAAAAGAGATTTCCCTCTATGTGAAGGTCTGAATTTTTTAAGTATACTTTAAGTTCTAGGGTACATGTGCACAACCAACGTGCAGGTTTGTTACATAGGTATACCTGTGCCATGTTGGTGTGCTGCACCCATTAACTCGTCATTTACATTAGGTATTTCTCCTAATGCTATCCCTCCCCCAGTCCCCCCACCATATGACAGGCCCCGTCATGTGATGTTCCCCGCCCTATGTCCAAGTGTTCTCGTTGTTCAGTTCCCACCTATGAGTGAGAACATGTGGTATTTGGTTTTCTGTCCTTGTGTTAGTTTGCTCAGAATGATGGTTTTCAGTTTCATCCATGGCCCTGCAAAGGACAAGAATTCATCCTTTTCACGGCTGCATAGTATTCCACGTTGTATATGTGCCACATTTTCTTAATCCAATGTAGATTTTTATGTAAAATCTTCAAATATTTGAATTTGTTAAATTCAAACAAAACATTTTGGCCTACATGTGGATGTCTGTTTACTGTTTCCAGTTTTAATTCATTGTTTTAAAAAGAGACAATGTGTGAAGCCTTCTCTGCCTTGGACAGTGGAGTGGGCTTCTTTGTGAACAATGTTTAGTAGCCTTGCTGCTTTCCTGAGTCACTGCTCCCTTCCATGTGGCACAGAGGCCGGATTAAACAGTTGGGGGTGGCACGAGGATATGTCTTTCCAGGGGTTCATTTTTTGAAGTAAAAAGAAAGACACAATCCTGAACTAAAGCAGATGTACATGCCAGACACACAAGTGCAGCACAGCACAAGATGGAAAATGATTCATTCTGTCCTGCAGGTGCTACAGGAATTTGAAGAAGAGAGGTCAGTTTGGACCAGAGACTTTCAGTCGTCCTGGAAGAGGTGGGGTTAGAACGCCATGTCACCCCATGAAATGTGGGCCGGCTTTCAGGACAAAGTTCCTGCCCTGGAGATAAAAAGAAGTGGGGTGTGGGACAGCAAAGAACCAAGGATCTGTGCAGTGAAATGTTAATTACAGTGCTCATTCATTTATCTCTGGGTCTATAAAAGGAATAAAGTGGAAAAGAAGTTGGACAGGAGCCTCCACACTAGCCAAGGACATGAACAAGGAGAAAGAAAAACACAGTTTAAATTCACGGTGTTCAGCAGAGAAAGGAGATCTTGTAAGCAAATGTTAATTAAGTACAATTTGAAAATGAGTTTATAGCGTCAGTGCCACACTGTGGTAGTTCCAATTAATTTCCAACATTCCTTTCATGATCCATGAACTTCTAGGTCTTCACCTGTGATGGAAGAGTATAGCTTGAATATGGTCACTATGGTTCAAATTAAAATAACTCATCTCCAGCATATGAGATATATAAGTCACCCATTTTCACAACTTTAGACTTGATTCTCAACAGCAAAAAACAAATAAAGATGTGATTTGGTGCACTGTTCTAAACCCAGACTCCAGTCCCTATCTCCTCCAAATCATATATCTTGCTGTAATCAACATTTTTATTTTATTTTATTTTATTTTAATTTTATGTAGAGATGGAGTCTCACTATATTGCTCAGGCTGGTCTTGAACTCCTGGCTTCAAGTGATTCTCTCACTGCAGCCTCTCCAAATGCTAAAATTACAGGCATGAGCCACTGCACCTACTTAGCATCCTTCAAAACTGACCCATAGACACTGAAGCTTTGGTTTAGCACAAGGTGGGGCCCTCTCTGAACCAGAAGCATGCGCGTTTGAGAAGGAAGTGGCAGCTGACTATAACATTTCAAATGTCTTACTACTCTAGTTTTTGACGTGCTTTTTTCACTCCAACTCAACAGAAAATGACACACCCATATTATGGGTGGAAAACAATCACTGTGCTAGCTTGCCTTTATTAATAATGAGCATGCATAAGAGCCTTCTGGCAAATTTGGGGTAGGAGAAACACTTGAGAACAGAGATGAGTGATTAAGACAGATAAAGTCCTAGTTCCAAAGACTGGCACATAATGACCTGCTCTGATATTTTCCAGAGGGTGCATAAAAGATGGTGTTAGAGGCTAACAGACCCAGCATTAAATCATACTGAATTGTAGAGAAAAAGTATTTTTAGCTTTTAAGATTTATTTTGTCCTATTTTATTTTACAAATTAAAAAGAGAAAGTTTCCATTTAAGCAAATATGTGGTTAGCAGTACTTTGGCAGAAGTATTTTGACTGCTGTTTAAAAAAAAAAAAAATCCTAAAATCTCAGTGAATTTACACAATCCAAAGTCATTTTTTATTCAGTGAGTACGATTATGGGGCAGCCTTTCACATAGTGACTCATGATCCAGTTTCCCAGACTCCCTTGCTGTGGGCTGTGATTATGGGACTGAGACAGAAGTGATGAGTGCCTCCCACACTGTAACTCAAGGACCATATTTTCTGCCATCCTGTGGCTCTACCATCTGCTAAAGTCTCAGAGATTTTTTATCTGGTTCTTCATTATTCAACTAGCAGATAAGGAGAAGAGAGGGAATGTGAAGGCGAGCATAGAAGTTTATTATGAAAGGTCTTGAAGAGGTACTCATGACTTCTGTCTCATTTCATTGGCTAGAAGTCAGTCACATGATCACAGCCCACTGCAAAGGAGTCTGGCAAATGCAGTCATGCTGCATCCCCAGAAAGAAGCCTTGGAGTAATCTCGTGGAGATGCTCCATAACATGACAGACAGACCTCAGGCGTGGAGCCTTCCAAGTAGTGTCATTTTCACTAGAGTTTAATAACATTGTTTTGTTTTCATTCTACTTATTGTATGTTTTCCATTTTTGGCAATTGAAATTGGTTTTTCTTCTATGGCAGAAATATAAAATTTTCTTTCAAAATGAATTTAAGTTAAAAAAAAGTGAATCTATTTAAGAAAACAGTTGAATAAATAAATAAAAGTAGAATTCAGAAATCACAAAATCAATTATGGGAACACATCAATGAACACTGCATTATTTGATCTACTTTTGAATTAGTTTTTCAGTCTCATTTTCAGAGACTCTGCTTCTGCCCACAACTTCTCACAATAAGTCAACTCTCAAGCCATCCTCACATTGAACGCTGGCTGACCATGAATGAGGAGACCAATTTTCTGCTACCAAAATTAAAACCAGTGACCTTTTCCCAATTCTCGGGAGCAAAATATTTATGTAGTAAACCAAATGTTCTCCCACTTTTAATTTTCCTTTCACTGATTTAAAAAAAATGTTTTGGCACTTAGCTGCTGGATCTAACATGAAGCTTAGAATGATATCATATATTGACTTATTTGAAATTACATTTAATACATCTCAAGTTCATGGTATTCTACACCAACAACAACAACAACAAAAAAGAATAAGGCATCCAGGTAAGCTGTATTCCAAACAAGTTAGAGAATTATGCCACAGTGCTTGCTGATTTCATCCACATGTCTCCCTGTCCCTGGCCCTCCCAAACCCATTCATGTCTTTGTTCTGCCTCCACAAGGTCACTCAGATATGTCTACCTCCCCTTACCGTCCACCACCACTACTGCCTACCTGGACAGCTTCTTGTAATCCTCAATCTCCTCCTCACCCCTACTCTTTTCAGACCCATCCTCCACCTCTGTGGCCTGTGTGACCTCCCTAAAATCAAAATCTCATCATGCTATTTCTTGTTTGAAACTCTTAAATGTTGCTCCATGTCTATTTCTGATGTTGCTCCAAGGTAAACTTCTGACCTTGACCCATCCATCTGGTCCATGAGGACTTTTTTCTACTGACATGGCCAGGCTCACCTCCTCTCAGCTTCCCGGCATCCCCACCATGCACAGCCCCAGCCTCCCCACTCCGTGGGCTACTGCCCAAGCTTCTCTCTCTACTTAACAAATTATTCCTTTCCTTTCCTTCTGCCAAATAGCCGACTTTCACCTGATGGGGCCAGGTGAGAGCTTCTCTTATGAGCTCCCATAGCACACTGTGCTCATCATTTTTATATCAGACATTGTAAACCAGGCTTATTTTGAGCTCCAAGAAGATGCTGATTATGTTTTTTTTTAAATTTTTATATCCCTAGTGTTAAATTGAACTATTTATAGTAGACACTCAAGTATGTGTAAGAAAGTTTTTGTTTTGTTTTGTTTTGTTTTGTTTTTATCTGTCCAGAAACTCTCCTAACTTCTGCCTCCAGCACCTCTTGTTTGGGAGAATTGTTCCTTTCCCCTCCAACTAAGAAGATCTTCAGAGGCTCCCATATGTAGTCTCTGGCTAATCCAAGTCAAGCCAATCGCTGTTCTTCCTGGGGACTTTTCAAACTGAAATTCAGGAAAAAGTACTGGTCCTATGACAGTAACAAAGCTGAGAAGTGTGAGTGGGCCAAGGACAGGGCAAGGTGGGTAGGAAGAAAGGCCACATGCAGAGCAGCAGAGCAGGGAAGTGCAGAGCGGACGTGGGCAGCACTCGGCCCTGGGGTCCGCTTGACTCTAAGGTCGGATGCACAGTTGCTCCTTCTCTGGTTGTTGAGTTTTCTCATAAATTCTCTCTTCTCAAGCTGATGTGTGTTCCTTTCTGTTTCAGTAATCCCACAATCCTGATTTTAAAAACCTTTCCTAGACTTTGCATGTCTTTAGGGCACAGATGAACTTCAACATAGCTGTGTTTCGGTGCCCAGCACAGTGACCAACAGATAAAGGTGAGACCTAGAGTGATGAGAGGTGCCTGAGTCTGCCCTGCTGTCCACTTGAAGTTCTGCTTTCTCTCCAGTTATTTCCTGGTGATACACATTCCCGACACCCTCTGTATTCCCTTAGTGCAGACAAGTCATGTATCAATGCAGAAGATGACCAGCACCAAAAAGATTGTCAGCTCCCCTTCTTTTTAGGTATAAAAATAAAATGTCTATAAGTGGTTCTGTCACACTTTAACCAAATCCAAGCTACTATGAAGTGAAAAAGCAATTCACTGCATTAAAGTAAGAATATGCAAGGTTCACCTTTTGAATATTTCAAACTTTCTCATGAGCTTACCTCCCCAATGAGACATTACATTGCTTGAGGCATAAACTGTCTTTATATTACACAGAACTTAGCGTAAGGCTGGGCACAGAGTGGATGACTTATGAAAAGAATCAGATGGAATGAATGAGTAAAGGAAGGAAGGCACAAATGTAAGTTATATTACTCCAAAATGTTTAAGAGCCATAATGTAAATGTCTGCTCAACCTCGACCGGGATGACCTATGAGATCTTGTTCTCAAACCCTAATTCCACGTTCTATGAGTGCTGGAGCTGGGTGCGGTGCTGCCACTCTCTGGCCCACGCATTTCTCAGCTTTGTGCAGCCATGTGCGCTCTCCAATTCATCCCATATCAATCTGAGTTTCAAAACCTAGAGTCACCACTGGTTTTTAAAAGGAACAGCATCACACTAAATATCTCATGTTTTTGTTTTTGGTTTTTGTAGACTTCATTGAGATTTATGGGAAAGTTCACAACACAGAGTACATCACTCCCACCCTCTCCCAGCCTCTCTTTCCCTCTCCCTTACACCCTCTCCAGAAGACAACAACAACAACAAAAGCCCAAATTCTTCCCCTTGTGTCACGCAAAACACACCTGCCCACATCCAGGCCCTCTAGGACCCCAGTCCTCTACTTTTAGAAGCTTATCAAAGTTCGTTTTCCAAATGCATCCAGCAGCCTCCCCAGAAAAAAATAATGGTCAGTGACACTTTCTTCATTACACTATATGGCTATTCGAAAATTCCAATAGGAAGTGAGAACTTTCCAATAAAGTCTTAGAGGATTTACACAGCCTGTGCAAAAATACTCATGACAGAAAGAACAACAGAACTCAGTGCAGGAACTAAAAATGTTTTTAACATTAATTGCAATTAAAGCAGAACTCTAAGAGATGATGAGTTACCTAACACACATTCATCTGTGTGAAAAGAAACCTTTCAACACATAGAAGCTCTCCGGTATGCTGCCTCATAATACTCAATCAGGGAGAAATTCAGTTCCAAGGAGGTATTTTGATAGATTCTTCCAATCAGTAGACACAAAAACAGGGTGGCATGCCATGCTCATTTTGGGGCTGCCATCCATCTGCAGGTTATCAAAACAGGCCTGCACTGATGAAGACGTCCTGAACCAAGTGGCAGAAACTGCAATCATACTGATTTTCACTCAGAACAAACAAATCAGATTTTCCCCTGGGAGCATCCAAGAAAGTCTGTGTGGCCAGCTTGAAAATAATATGTTACTCTCAGCCCAGCATCCATTAGCAGCCGCTTTCTTCTGATAAAAACAAACAAACAAAAAGAGCAGTGTAGTTGTGTTGTTGGAAAATGGTTATCTGGTGCCCCCTGGTTCTGACACTATATTTTTCCAAGGAGAGTACTGAATCATTGAGTTTCAAATTTCCCAGGTCTTTGTCTTAAAGAGTTATTTGGCCCATGGGCCCCAGTTGAGAGCACAGGTGAGCAGAAGCTGAGGCAACCCAATGGAACAAGGCAGACGTTGGGGAGAAATCAATTCCCAAGCCACCCACAGAGCTACACGTAAATTGCTGTCCTCACCTGGAGAATGAGTGCTTGCCTCAGCCTTGAGAAGAAGTCATTATGCACAGAATGGAACTAACTTTCTATTCTGAGCTCCCCAAATCTTCCTTAGCATGGGAATTTTTCTGCAGATGCAGTGTCTGATACAGAGACACTCCTGTCCCCAGGTGTCAAAAGAATCCTTGGTGTTTCAAGTTGCAGGAAGTGATGAGAAGCCCATGCACAGAAAAGAAATCACTCAACTCTTTCAACAGAAATTACTATCTGCTGAGTACCAAAGATGACAGCAGGCTTTATGAAATCATGGAATATATACACACACACATATATTTATATATTGCATGTATGTGCATATGTAGATGTATACAGACATACATACACACAGAAGTATTGGATGCCTTGATATGTGTACCAAGCACTTAAATGCATTCTGTGTAAGCTCCATGGTGCTTACAGTTTATCAAGTGGACCTATAGAATTATGAATTAAAACAATGCACAATATCTGCCTAAAGAAAATTCCAAACATGGGGTTCTAGATGTTCAGGGGACAGGGGAAAAAAACACAAAGGAGAAACCAGACACTCATGGCAGAGAGAGGCTTTCCTCTCTTATGTGGGAGATGGCATCAAAATATATTTCAGGCCCAGTACAGTGGCTCATGCCTGTAATCCCAGCAGTTTGAGAGGCCAAGGTGGGAGGATCACTTGAGGCCAGGATTTGAGACCAGCCTGGACAACATAGAAAGACCCTGTCTCTACAAAAAAAAAAAAAAAAAAAAAAAAAAAAAAAGGTAAAAATTAGCCAGGTTTTGTGATAGGCACTTGTAGTCCCAGCTACTTGGGAGGCTGAGGTGGGAAGATCACTTGAGCCCAGGGTGGTTCAAGGCTGCGATGAGCTGTGATTGTGCCAATGCACTGCAGCCTAATCAACAGGGCAGCATCTTATCTCTCAAAAAAGAAAAAAATGTGATCTGTGTAAGATGTTTTGCATATCATGCTGTGTCTTTACTGCAAGGGTTCCAATTGTGCCTGAGGTGGTTTGTAGACTCTGGTTCTGTCTAATAAATTGGTGGCCTGGTGGCTTCTTCCGGTGTCTATTTGCATGCGTTGATATCACAGAATGAGGAAGGCCTGGAGCTGGACATTTTCCATTCAGATCCCTGAGGACAGTGGAGGCAGAGGCAGAGAGATGCAGAGGGCAATATCGTCCACAGGGACGAGTGCAGAGAGCTCCTCTGCAGGAGAAAGATGAGAGCATTGTTTCCACAGGGATTTTTTGAGGGCTGAGGCACAAGCAGCCATGCTTTGACTCAAATCTCACAAAACATAAAAGTTCTCAGGAAACAAAGCACAAAACCCAGACTTCTCCTTTCATTTCTTATGAAAGCTGGTACCTCAGAAGAGTGGGCATGGGAAAGGAGACTCTGTTCTCAGAAGGCTACCAGCAGGGAGCACAACAGACTTACAGACTTTGGAAGGAGGGGATAGAACCCCTGGATGCATCCTGGAAGGCAGGTTGACACCTAGGGCTCTTTGTGAGCAGGAGTGGCACAGCTGAGGTGGAGCCCGAGAGAGGCTTTGGCTCTTGTCACGACCTGCAGGGCCAAGAAAGCAGAGCCACAAAAGATGCAGGGATGGCCATGCAGGCTCCTCCCCTGCCTCTCCCAGGAAACCAGACACCCATGACAGAGGGAGGCTTCCAGAGCTCATGCTCATCCTCTCTCACAATGCTTAAATCCATGGTGGTGCTTAGAATGTTAAGAACCAAGGCAAAAGCCAGAAACACAACAAAACCCCCAGATTCACAACTGGACGAATGAGGTTAACAGAATCCAAATTTAGTTGGAGACAGATTTTCACACTTATTTGTTTCCCAAAGTTTAATTTTCATAAATTTTCATTTTAGAATACTACTGTTCTTTCCATGGCCACCCTGTTTGTCCTTCCCAGTTTAATTTGGGGCCATTGTCAACATCAGCCCCAAAATGTACACCTGAACCCACCACACACCAGTCACTACATTGGCCAGAGGAGGACCAGTCATGGCATAGAACTCCTGTCAGGGTGAGGTGGCCACCCAGAGGAGATCCCCGGAACACCTCCTGGTAAGAGGAGATCCCTGGAAGGCTTCTCCTGGCCTTTAGTTAGGAACTCAGGACAGGCAGAAGCCCCTGCACTACCATCACCCTCACTGGCAGAGGTGGTGGATTCCACAGGAATCACCTCCAGAGAGCTTTGGCCATGGGCTTCGGAACTCTTCATGGCACCAACCTGCCTTAGCATCTGTTCCCCTAGGTTTTCTTCTCCATCTCTGCCATTTCTGGAACTGTCAGTTACTTCCCTGGAGGAGACATCCAAGTCTTACCATGGGAAACCTAGATTTGCCTTTTTAACTCTACCTGACTCCCAGGCACTAGAAGAGGGGCTGAGGGAATTGGGCTGATGGCTCATCAGCCACCAGCTCTCCCAGATGTCGCTGCATGCCTGCAGCTAATGCTGGTGGAGATCATCCGGGAGAAGCTGACCGCCTCCTACACCACAGCAGCTTCCCTAATGGGTGCAGGGTCCTCTGGCTCAGCCACTCCCGCAGTACTCTCGAGAGAGATAGTAAAAAAGAGAAGTATCTCCTGCTCCCATTTTAAGTTTATCTTCCCTTCTCACCATGCCACACCAGTGCAATGGTGAATAAATAAAGCAGAATGGGTGTCATCATCCAGAGGAGTCAGCTTCACATTGTCAGAGAAGTCGCTGAGCACCAAGACCTCCTTCTGGGGAGAGGCAGAGGATGGGGGCAGATGCTGCGGGAGGAGTCATGGTGCAGCAGCTGGGGCTTGCAGGCAGGAAGCACAGAAAGTGAAGGTCCGAGAACCCCGCATCACATGCCCTTTTCAACACTCAGCCTCTGTCACTCAGTTTGTTCTTTACGCAGAAAGGAAGCTCAGGAGGAAGAATAGGAGAGGCGAAAAGGGCAAGAAGGTTCAGGAAAATGGCTTGGTGGAAAATACCAAGCTCTTGCTTTGATTTGGAGCTTCTTTCTGTCCACAGCTCATCATCTGCTTCCACCCCAGGGTGATTTTGACTGTCATCCTTCCTTCTGACCCTGCCTGCATTTCAGCTCTGGGATGTCTGAAGCCATGTCTCTTCCAGCCCCAGTCTCTCCCCACCCTTCCCCTTTCTGCAATCCATCTTCACATGAGATGCACACTCTGAGCACCCTTCTAAACAGCTGCACCTTCTAATTCTCTCTAGAGAACATTAGCTCTTTGGTCTCCTCAGCACCAACCATCCCGAGTTGTCTCAGCTATGGAGATACAGAACCTTCCTTTCTCTTAGGAATACCGCTCCTTCCCTATCTATGCATTTAATCAGAATGGGAGTTGTCACATCTTTCTGAGGGGTGGCACCTATCCTGAGATAATTTAAATATTGTATACTCATAATGGCAGGAGTGCTTGGTCCAGAGACGGAGCACAAGGCAGACCAATCGCAATGCTGTCATGAGGATTTCTAACTGAAGCTGAGGCATGAAGTGTGGAAATAAACAAAGATCAACAAAATGAGAACGAAGAAAGCCTATGTATTTAGAACTTTCAATGGAGCCAGCCACCATCATTTGCATTTTAGCATCACTCAAAATTAGACAGAGGAGTGGGAAAGCATTTTAGTAGAAACAAGGGAAGGTTTCATGTGCACCCTGATTGGAGGCTGTTTGCACAGGTAAGCTGTAGGCCCGCTACCTAGAAGAGGGAGTCCTAGGAGTGGGTTAGGGGTGCATATTTGGATTTATCTAATTGGCCTTAATTTGGAAGCAGACACAAACATTAGGAAATCTGTCAATTATAAATCAAGTCTTGACCATTTGGGGTTGATTGTTTTAGAATTTATTGTTGAGCTTCTTGGATTTTCACTAGAGAAAAGCCATCTGACTTTCTATATGTCTGACATATCAGACTGACATCCTGGCTTGTTTATTGTAGATAAGGTGGCCAGTTTCCTGGGTGGGTTGCTGGAGGTTGTAGGTCAGAGTTCCATCTTTCTATATAGTCTGGTCACTGTCTAGTTGTATGTCCAGTGTCTCAGTAGTTAAGGTGATGAGGACCTACAGGTGGCCAGGTTTTCCTGCCTTGTAAAAAATAATCACTGCAAGAATGAGTCCAGGCCAGGCGCAGTGGCTCATGCATGTAATCCTCTCACTTTGGGAGGTTGAAGCAGGTGGATCACCTGAGGTCAGGAGTTTGAGACCAGCCTGGCCAACATGGCAAAATCCCATCTCTACTAAAAATACAAAAATTAGCTGGGCGTGGTGGTGCCTGCTTCAATCCAGGAGGTGGAGGTTGCAGTGAGCCGAGATCATGCCACCGCACTCCAGCCTGAGTGAAGGGAGTGAGATTCCATCTCAAAAACGGATAAAGAATAAGGCCAATAAGCAGAGAGAAGTGAGAATGAAAGGCCAATATAGCCTAGGTGATGTTGGAGTTCTTGATCCTAGCTATTCTAAGGATAGCTATGTTTCTGGCATTCTTTGTGGATTTCTGAGTCAATCCTTACCATTTGTGACTGCTAATTTGAGTTAGGTGGCACCAAGGGAGTCCTGCCCTGCCCCCTCACTGGTGGCTTCCCCACCACTGGCCCAGTGTTCCTTCCCATTCCTCACCCGCCATGATTCCTGACATCTAATGTTGGTAATCATAAGCCTGCATGAATCCACATCTTGGCAGCTTTCCTTCTTCCCTCCTCCAGACCCTCCAGCTTCGACTGCCCCTTTTGGGCTCCTCTGATCAACCCTGTAAATCTCCTGCTGCTTGACTCCTCCTCCCACTTCCCTGCATGCTTTCCCCTCAGGGGTCGTCCACTCACGGGGCCTCAGTGATCACTTCTAAGTGGCTTCCAGGTTCCTGGGCCCAGCACTGATTCTCTCCTACCTGGACCGCAGCATTACTGAACCAGTTTCTCATCTTCCTAGCAGCCTCACCAGGTCTCACAAGGAACTCGGCACCTTCCACAGCAAATGCTGTGGGGTTTCTGTTGGGAAGTAGGCTATAGTTCTGACACTGCTGAGCCTACAAGTGTGAAGTCCTGTCTGGGTTTCGTCCCATCTCCTCTTATGTCTCATCCATAGATAGAGCAGAAATTGTCATCTTCACAGGAAACAGAGACTTTGAGGGCTTTTCCAAGGTCAGAAGACTCATGAGCAGCAGGGCCAGCACATCTAGAAGCTGCGCTATGGTATTTTCCAAGCCACACTTCCTTGGAACCATCTGGAACCGCAGCACAGCTCTCAAGGAGACAGGCTGCCGTAGGGCCTTAGGATACGTGTCCAACTGCTCCAGTAACAGCCTCACTGCCCAAGTTGGAGGGCTGAAGCTGAAAAATCTTATAAATGCCGTGGACTGAGTCTTGTCTTGGTTTTATCCACACATTCTCCCCAAGAATTTCTCCACAAATAAATGTATGTAACCAGATCATCTCTACCAGGTATGTCTCTGTTCAACCCCAATGTAGAGAGTCTTAAAGAGTCAAAGAGAACCCAGAGGCCGCCTCATAGCACAGCACACACTGTCCCATTCCTCAGCATAGACAAATAGCCCGCAAGACTCAGCTCGAAGAGCTCTGTGCTGGGAAGCCACCAGATTAGCCTTCAAATGCATGAGTGACTTTGGTGGAAAGACTTCCTGACACTGAGGTGAATTGGGGTACAGCTTCCGCGCTCTGTGAATTCTCCCTCCGCAGCCACATGACAGCCTTCCAGAAGCACCAAGGCTTCCTCGGCCAGTCCCCACTATGCCTCTTTTCTCAGGCTCAGTATCCTCAGTCCTCCAGGTGACCTGATTTCCAGGCACTTTCCCCCTGGCCTTTTCCCACATAGATTGCTAGTCACCTGCTTAACAGATGCCTCCCTAACTGACTCCACCACCCCACCTACAGGCAAGCAGCACCAGGCAAGGTGGGGCTTTCTCCTCTCTTGTTCTGGACTCTGTGTTTATCAGTTCAGCCAAAAGTTCCCCTCAACTACCTCAAATCATTTCAGATCTTGATAATTTGAACATTGAAAACTTGTCAGTAAGCACAAAAACTGCAGCAGCAGCTGCGTGTCTCTTTCCTGAGAACTGTATAGGGACTCCTTTGGGTGCTGCTTCCAGATAATACAGCTTCTTCAGTGTGACACACAGGAGTCCCAGCCTGTAGCAGGGATGCATCTTGAGCTCTTTGACAGTGCTGTTATCAGCTCTTGGCCACCATCCTAGGCCAAAATACCCAAATTCTGAAGGCATTGGGGTATCAGAGAAACTCCTTACAGTTTCCAAGTTTGAGGCCACTTTTCTTCCTCTTCACTAATAAATACAGGGAGATTGGGATTTGTGTGTGTTGAGCTCATTTTAATAGCAGGCAACAATAACTGCCCCATTTGGCCTCAGCAAAAAGTTCGGAAAGATGCTACAGTATTCCGTGAGTATGATACAGAGGTGATGGGAGATACACAGGAATCTCCTTTTCGAGGTTTACATTCTAGAGTATCCCAAGTCATGTTTTCTAACAGCAAGTCTGAGACAGGGATTCTTGTACAAGTAATCACTTGAGAGATGCTCTCAGGTGAGTTTGCTAGAGAATGAGGGAAGGAGAAACAGCCATGTGCTATCAGCAGAAGTCTCTTTTCCACCCGATTCTATGGGTTCTGTGGAGCGTGAATTTCACCACAGACAAGAGCAAGGTCCATCCTTGTAAGGGGAGAAAAGAGGGACAGTGCCTAACCCTCAGACATCAACAGCAGATAATTATTCTGCTAAAAAGGTGCAGGTGTGAGCCATTTTCATCTGACACCCACAGCAGGCTAGAAGTGGTTGCACTGGCCAGATAAAAGGCTCCTGGGTGGGGTACCAACAATAGCTACTGTAGGGGGAGATCTGTCCCTGAGCTAAGGCAGAGGGAGGGACAGAGTCCTGCAGCACAGCCATGGCCACTTGGGCCTCCCAGTGTGTACCAGGGCTTCTGCATCCCTCCAACATCCATTCAATACCGATTAATGCACCTGTGCTATGTCCAGGCACTGTACCAGACTCTGGGGACACGGCAGTGTTGGCGCCTGATGTGGTTCCTGCGCCCACGCAGCTTACATCTCACAGAAGTGAAAATCATTGAGCATGGACCATCCCAGCAGGAACTTCAAGGCATGGCAGTGGAGCACCATGGCTAAGAGCATGGACTCTGGACTCCTGGTTCCTTGTGGTTCAGCCATGTGACCTTGGATGAGTGACTTATCATTTTTAAGCTTTTGTTTCATCGTGGAGAAGAAAATGACCCTCACTTACTTTTAAGATTTGGTGTATGCATGAAGATTAAACCAGATAATGTGTGTGAGGTACTTAGCTCAGGACATGGCCCAGAGCTGCTCCTTAGTAATGTGAAATAATAATAACAACAATGTTATCATTGTTGTTACAGCATTGGTCACAGCAGGTTACATTCAGGAAGATGGTTTCTCAATGACTGTTTTCTTTGTATTTCTTTGTGCACTGAATCATGCCCCGTGGTGGCCACTGTGGTGGGCCTGGGGTCATGGTGGAGGGCACAGGCAGTGACACCCTGGCTCAGTGTCCTGGGGGAAGTGTCTGACTCCTCCCCATCTCCCTAAATTCACTTCATCATTGCACCAGCCAGCTCTCCTTTCCTCACTATGGCCATTATCAAATTTTGAAAATTTCCAGCAGTTTTCCTTAAATATTAATTTCATTTTTTGCTTCGTTTTCTTTTTCTTCAACTTTTATTTTAGAATCAGGGGGTACATGTGCAGAATTGTTGCATAAGTATTAATATATTGCATAATGCTGATATTTGAGGTATGATTGAATCCGTTACCCAGGTAGTGAGCATAGTACCCAACAGGAAGTTTTCCAGCCCTTCTCCCTCCCTCCCTCCTTCTCTCCTTTCATAATCCCCAGAGTCTACTGTTGCCATCTTTATATCCATGTGTCTGCAGTGTTTAGCTCCCACTTACAATTGAGAGCATGCAGTATTTGACTTTCTGTTCGTGCATTAATTCACTTAGGATTATGTCCTCTAATTATATTCATGTGGCTGCAAAGGACATGATTTTGTTCTTATTTATGGTTGCATCATATTTCATGGTGTGTATGTACCACATTTTCTTTATCCAGTCCACCACTGATAGGCATCTGGGCTGGGTCCATGTATTTGCTATTGTGACTAGTGCTATGATGAAGATATGGGTGCATGTGTCCTTTTGGTTGAACAATTTATTTTCCTGTAGGTATATACCCAGTAATGAGGCTGCTGGGTCGAATGATAGTTCAACTCTTAGTTCTTTCAGAAATCTCCAAACTGCCTTCCACTGTGGCTTGACTAATTTACATTCCCACTCATGGTGCTTAAGTGTCTGCTTTTCTCTAACAAAAGCCATTCTGACTGGTGTGAGATGGTGTCTCACTGTGGTTTCGATTTGCATTTCTCAGATGATTAGTAATGATGAGCATTTTTCATATGTTTTAAGCATTAATTTTAATTTCTGAGAACAAGGCTGGAATGAATCTCAGGAATAACTGATCCAATCCAGCATTTCTGTCATGAACATGGAGGCAGAGAGAGGCGCTATATGTTTCTAAGCAGGTCTGAAACTTTGCTCAGAGACTGAGCTGGACAGGCCTCCCAGATCTTCAGAAAGTATCTGTGGCTCCTTCCCTCTTCACACACAGACAAACACATACACACAAACCCAAGGTAACTTTTTTCCTCCAATACCCAGGGAGCTCTGACCCCAGGTTTGGCTGCCCAATGCTTATGAACCATGTCTCTGAGGATTTTATAATCTCCTCCATTAACTGCACTAACATCTTTTTTTTTATTATTATTATTATACTTTAAGTTCTAGGGTACATGTGCATAACATGCAGGTTTGTTACATATGTATACTTGTGCCATGTTGGTGTGCTGCACCCATCAACTTGTCAGCACCCATCAACTCGTCATTTACATCAGGTATAACTCCCAATGCAATCCCTCCCCCCTTCCCCCTCCCCGTGATAGGCCCCAGTGTGTGATGTTCCCCTTCCCGAGTCCAAGTGATCTCATTGTTCAGTTCCCACCTATGAGTGAGAACATGCAGTGTTTGGTTTTCTGTTCTTGTGATAGTTTGCTGAGAATGATGGTTTCCAGCTGCATCCATGTCCCTACAAAGGACACAAATTCATCCTTCTTTATGGCTGCATAGTATTCCATGGTGTATATGTGCCACATTTTCTTAATCCAGTCTGTCACTGATGGACATTTGGGTTGATTCCAAGTCTTTGCTATTGTGAATAGAACTGCACTAACATCTTAATGAGTGTTGGTATTAAGTAGTTATCTGCAGATTTTCTGGTAAACATGCAGTAGAAAAGTTAATTTTTTAAAAATCACATATTTTTTCCTACAAAACTCAATGTAAGAAGAATCTGAATGATCTGTGCTTCTAGAATACTTTTCTTCATGTCAGTTTATTCATATTGCTATTTGCTTTTCTCCTAGGACTTTATTGTGGCAGGGTGGAGTTTTTAAGACCTCTGTATCGCATCGTTTTCAGGAAATGTATCTATGGAGAATGCAGCCCCTACCTCCAGGAGCTGGAGCCTGTAAAATAGGCAGGCACTGACAAATTGCAGCAGGAAAAAAATATAAAACATAAATAGAAAATGATTATCTCATCAAGTAGCCATGCCCAAGTCCACGATGCATTGGCTCAGGTCTGCTCCCACATCCAACAGAAAGTTTCTTGCTTTTCATGAAAGAGCTGCTTGTGCAGTCTGATCATTCACAAGACCACTTAATTCCGAATCCAATTCGGCCACTAATTTCAAACTGCTATCAAATGTGACAGACAGGTTTGTTTTTAGCTCCCAGTAGATGAATGGTCTGCTTTAAAATTGAACAGATAACAAAGGAAATCAGGCCTGAGAGGCGCTGGAAAAATGAAAACATTTTCTAGCTCCCAGTGACCAAGCTAAATCTTTGCTTTTTTGGCAGGTTACTCCTCAGTTAAACATATAAAGGCAAAAGAGCCAGCAGGACCATCCTGAACCAAACTGGATTTGTGCCGTTCAGCTGTGTGTCACAGCCAGCCCCAGGGGCCAGGGACTCCTAATCAACATTCTCCCATGCAGACATGGGCAGGGCTTTTATTTCAGAGGGTCGTAAAGAACTAGAATTACATATTCCTTTTTAGAAATATCAAGTGCATCTTTCCTCAGGTTCTCTGCACCAATATTTTTTCTTTCCAACTGGAAATTTTATACACACACACATATATATATATATATAGAGAGAGAGAGAGAGAGAGAGCAGAAAAATAATCAATCTGCCTAGAATTCCCACTGCAGTTGTATTTTGACTGACCGGAAGCACATTATCATTGACAGCCTAGCTTTGTCTGAAATCCTATCTGTTTTCAGACAAACAAAATCTCTACATCTTTAAGAGACCTGATGCTAAAATACGAATTACAGCTTTTGGGACAGCCATTCCCAACACGCAGGCACAAAAGAAACTAATATATAGCATATTCAAAACTGATACTCCTCAACCTTTCTTCCTTGACACAATGTCAGGGAGCCTCAGCATCCCTCCAGGGTAAGGGGAGATATAATGGGGTAGAGATAGATCGCACTGTGTAGTGTCAGTATCAATTTGAACCACCTGCTGTTCCTTATTTATTCTTATCATTGATTCTACACTTTTTGCCCATATCATGCAGTTAAATTCTTTCTAATATGACAAGCCCTTAAGGATTTATAGACATTTTCACATGCTATAGCAAATTACCATTCTTGCTAGAGTTCTGGTAACAACCCCCAGTGGAAAATGGTACCAAAAAAACTGAAGATACTATCAAAGTGATCCCCAGCTGCTGAGATGGAAATGAACATGAGTCATTTTTAGTTATCATCAAATGAAAAACTTAAGTCACAGCCACATCTCAGAGTGTACGAGAAAAACGAATCTTAGTTCTCTTCTATGCTGCTGGCTCTTAAAGATTAACCTTGGAAGGAAAGGGGAGAAAACAAAAAGTTTATACTACATACAGTACACAGTGCCCTCCATCACCAATACAGGGACTCACTTATTTCTTGGTGAGCCTGCGTTTCCTTCTAGGTCACTCTATTCTGCCTCAATTTTTACTTTAATATTAATATCCATATACACCGACAAACACACCGATGTTCTCCCACACAAGAGTGTAGATGTGTGTGGAGAGTGACCTAAACCTGCTTCTCTTTCCTTGCAGGTGTTCCCGAGACTGTGAACTTGAGCCTTGCCGAGGTTGACACTAGAAATGACTGCACGTATTTAGGAGTAAAGAGCACAGGAACAGAAACCAAATACCATATATTCTCACTTGTAAGTGGGAGCTAAATGATGAGACGACATGGACACACAGTGGGGAACAACACACACTGGGGCCTATCAGCGAGTTGTGGGGGGCAGGAGGGAGAGGATCAGGAAAAACACCTAATGGGCACAAGGCTTAATACCTGGGTGATGAAATAATCTGTACAACAAAACCCCATGACCCAAGTTTACCTATCCAACAAACCTGCACTTGTACCCCTGAAGTTAAAATAAAAGTTAAAAAAAAAACTTTAAAAACAAAACAAAAAGAACAGGACTTATAGGAGACCCATCACCACCATCACCCGGCCCTACACCACATGCCCCTCTTCTTCCTGCCTCCATCCATGGCCTCTCCTTCCAACAGGCCCACCAGGTGCCCCAGGTGAGGTTCACCTCCCTAAGAACACATGTGCTGCAGCTTGGTCATGGATCTTTTGTGACTGGCTTGAGCTTGGTGGTTTCTGTGAGCATCTGGAGGGCAGAGCTGAGGTCTGATTAAGTCATGTTTCTTCCCAGGTCACCCTACACCAATATGGCAAAGGTAGCCTTTAGTTACCTACTTCAGTTTTTTTGTTGTTGTTTAATATTAGGTGGAACCCCGTAAAGTCAACAATATTCAGCCATTGTTGACTCAGTCCATTGAGTGTCACTCAGTCCCAGACTGAAAGTCTGAGAACCTGGGGCCACTGGTGCAAGTCTCAGAGTCAAAGACTAGTGGACACAGACTATCAAGGACAGGAGAAGAAGGATGTTCCAGCTCCAGGAGAGAGAGAGAGAGAGAGAGAGAGAGAGAGAGAGAATGGCTTTTACTCTGCTTTTTCATCGTATCCAGGTCTCAGCTGACCAGACAGTGCCTGCCCACATTGAGGGCTGATCTGCAAAAATGGCAATTTCATATCACTTATTTTAATGGATCAAACAAATGAGTCCATGGCATCCATTCCTTGTAATGCTAACTTTCTCACATGCCCAGAGTCAAGTTTCTTCTAGGATCTATGAAATTTTACACAGGTCCTAAGATTGTACTCATTGTCTTTTATTTGCTTGACTAATAGGTTGCCTGGTAATGAGGACTCATTGGCCCAATAAGCTGCCAGTGAACCAGAATGCTTTAAACACGTGGCAATGGCAGACGCCCACCCTAGCTCAGAGAGGGGCTTCTACTCAGCCGCCTGGAGCTTCTTGACCTTTTCTGCCTCTTAATGGCAAAGGTACAAATCTCCACTCTGCTGTTGTTGCCAAAAAACACAAGTTCCTTAATGAACTTTTATATTTTCTGCTTTTTCTCTACCTTCTCTCCATTCTTAGAGCTAAAATGAGAAGAGAAAAAGCTTTTCTGGTTGAAGGCTAATAATTTAAGTTTTCTTCACTATTTTTATTATGTAAATAGAGATATATAATTGTTGCAGGTTTGTTTTTGTGGTTTGTTTGTTTTAAATGGAGTCTCACTCTGTTACCGAGGCTGGAGTGCAATGGCATGATCTCAGTTCAATGCAAACTCTGCCTCCCAGATTCAAGCGATTCTCCCGCCACAGCATCCCAAGTAGCTGGGATTACAGGCACCCACCATCATGACCAGTTAATTTTGTATTTTTGTAGAGACGGGGTTTCACCATGTTGGCCAGGCTGGTCTTGAACTCCTGACCTCAGGTGATCTGCCTGCTTTGGCCTCCCAAAGTGCTGGGATTACAGGCATGAGCCACCACACCCGGTCTACAGCTTTTAATATTATCACGACTAATCAGTCACCTAACACATAGCACTTCACAGCACTTTTAAATTCGTCGTCTCATTTGATCCCTTAGATCACTTGATCCCTAAGTGATCTAAGGGATGACTCTTCCCATTTTTCAACTGAAGAGACTGAGGAATTGAGAGTTTCAGTGACTTTCTAAAGGCCACTTCAGCAAGCAATGCAGCAGGAGGCCTTTCAAGGCCAGTGCCCTTTGGGCTGGCCTCACTGTCTCATCTGGGAGGAGGGTGAACACTCCAGAAAGAGTCTCCACATGAGCATAGACGTGTGCCCACGACTCAGGAGCTTACGGGGATCAGCAGGTGCCAATTCAAGAAGACAACACAGAGCAGAGAGCTTGGAGGTGAACCAGGGGGTGCATGCCTCACCTAAAGTACCGATTATCCTGAAGAGTCATCAGATGTACACCTGGTCACTCAGATGCCTAATTTGACCTGACACATTAAGAAAAAAGAAAAAAGAGCAAGGCAAGCAGCAGTAGAAAAAGAAAAAAACAAAAAGGAAAATCTCTGAGTCACAAGAAAGTAGCTGGAATTCATTATCATCAAAGTGAGTCTGAGGCCAGCCCTGCTCCCCCCACCTCAAGACTGCACCTCTCCATCACAGACACTGGCCCCAAGCTGGTTCCAAATAACTCAATTGCCTGGAGGAAGGTACAGTGTAAAGTGCAAAGTTACAACTCTGTGTTTGTTTTTTCCTTCACTGTACAGCTTACCAAACCTACAGGCCCAGGCCTTATGAATGCCTTCTCTCAGACCCAGCAGCTTGCCAGGCAGGGTTTCAAAGGGCTTCACCATCAAACTCCTTGCTCAGAAAATGAGAAAAGCTTGTTATTTTAAAGGCTTGTGCATCTACCATGACATGCTTAGGCAAAGCAGACACCAAGAAGCACCCCATGCCCTGAAACTCTAGTGACTGCATAGGGACTATTTCAACTCGTAGTTTGTATTTGTTTAGAGGCTGCAGGGAACTGGCCTTGGTGTGAGGTCTAGAAAAGTAAAAAGAGGTTCTAATTGTATGTCGTATTGTAAATTTTATTTCAATCTCAGAAGCTTTCTTAAAGCTCAGAAAGCTTTTAAAAAGTGTAAGAACGGTGAGAGGTAATTTAGATATTTTTGCTCTTTTTTTAATCTATTAAAGCAGGACCCTCCAACTTAGATGCCTATAGAAATGTAATGTGAGTAGACGAAGTGGTCTGGGGATATTCTTTCAACAGATACATGTGAAAGTAAAGTCTATTTCCACATGTCCATTAAGCTAAGAAAGGCATGGTTTCATTCTAATTTTCTTGAAACATGTGGTTCTCACAATCTTTCCTTCACTTCTGATAGAAAGAAGAGTGTTAGTTTGGGTTTCCTAAACACAGAAATCTGAGACGAGGGTTTGATAACAAGTCATTTCTCTGGGAAGTGATCCTCTGGTGGGGAGAAGTCAGACAGGACACGAGGGGAAAGGAGGCACTGAAGAGCGTGCTTTCAAGCACTGTAGGCAATCAGGCTCCACCTGCTTTCTGGAAGCTGGGGGTTCTCTGGGAGAAAGAATGCAGCTTGCTGCAGTTACTTCACCTGCGGGCAAGGCGGTGAGGACTCCTATTTTTACCCACCAACTTCTGTCTGTCGTTATTTGTTGGCTGCTCTGGACAGCATTAACTTCCCAGCACTTCTGGCCTGCCCCGGTGTGGCCATGGCCATTAATAAACTGCCCTGGGCATGAGAGGGGAGCATGGAGCAAACACTCAGGGCACCAAGAGCATCTGCTACAGCGTCAATGAAGAGTCAATTATCCTGTCTCTCTTACAGTCAAACCCAAAGCACAGGAATAACGGTAAATGCACATCTGATGCTCCACTTTCATACCAGGGATCAACAGGGAGTGGTGTAGGCTGGGACAACCTGGTGAGTGTCTGAACTGTCGAGAAGGGAAGTGACAGGTCAGCTTCAGCCGACGGCTTCCACGCAGGAGTGCAGGTGAGCTTTCCCAGGTCTTCTCTTTCTCCAGAAAGCTGGGAATCTGGCTCTTTATGCAACATTTGTAACTTATAAATGATGGCAACTAACAAAAACCATGTTAACATCTGCAGGGATATGCATCTCAGGGCTGAATTTTCCTGTGTGTGGCCAGTTTCTGTCTTCTGATATAAAGTTTTGTTTTGGTACCTACTCTATGCCCAGCATTTTCTTGGGTGATATGAGGAACTTAGACCTGTTTCAGGTCACTTACAGATGGCCTAGTGGTTGGCAAAGATAGTTGCAGGATGACTTAGAATATAGCATGCATCCATGCAACAGACAGAAACAAAAGGCTGCTAAGATTGAAGAGGCACAAGATTTTAAAGAAAAACAAAACACAACTAAACCTTTTATTGTTGAACTTAAAGACATCCATCAATACTGCTTGACATTAAATACTATTGTTGAATATATACGGGAGCTTACCGTGTGTGGAGTACGGTACCATCAAATTCAAAACCAACTCAAAGACCAGAGCATCAGGCAGAAGAAAGAAGGTTTAGCTCACATGGCAAGGGATAGAATCCCTAAAAATATGAAGTCAAAATTGTGATACAGGTGAAGGGTTTTTTTGACACTTTCACATCTCACAAGTTCTTTTCTGAAGCCATGCTCATGTCAGGAATTTGGTAACCTCACGGCCCACTCCCTGCTGATCTCAGAACTCCCTTGACCAACATGCGGTCTCTAAGCCTCCCCCCTGTGGTGTGTGTGTGCAGGGTCCTCAGATCCAGGTGGGGGCTGAAAGAGTCAGACATTTTCTCCAAAGGAATTACATGCACCTCCAGGGATGCACAGGACCATCCACTGGGTGCAGGACGAAAACGTTGAACAAGAAAAACGTGTTAATACATGATTGTCTCTGGATCTCGCTCTCAGATATTTTATCAGATGAACACATGTCCCATGTGATCCATGAGGTCCCTTGTGAGAGGGAGGAGTTTCACAGATCAGAAGAAAGTAGGTTTTTGCAGGTTACTTGGCTTGGTTAGTGGACTTATGGATGGTGACATCTTGTTATAACCAAACCAATATTCACCAATGGAGAGGAAGTTTATGAAGATTCCTACAGAGAAACTGCAGAGGGGAGATAATATTGTTTCTGAGCTGAACTGAGGTTTGCGCAGTAAAGCCAAATATCCACACTGAGGCTTTGCAGCAGGAGAAAGGAGGTCATTTATTTGCAGGGCACCAAACAAAAAAAAAATCAAGCAGCTCACACTTAACAACTGGCCTCCCCAGTGACTCACAAGCATGGGGTTTTAAAGGCATGAGCTGAGTGGAACTTGAAATGACTTCTCAGAAATAGAGCTTTAAATGGGTTTTTAAATTTCAGGAAAGCAGAAGTTATAGTCAAAAATTATAAATAAATACTGGAGGTAATACATTTATTTGGACTGAAAGATATCTTGAAGTGAGAGTTTACAGGTCTTAGGTAGATTCAAGGATTTTCTTATCTGCAATTGGTTAAGGAAGAGAAGCTTTGTTTAAAATGTTGAGGTCAGGGAAAAAAATGTTAACTCTGGCCCACAGCCATGACTTACTCCGGGAAGAAATTTAGAAGAAAGAAAGGTGGTCAGAGCTTAGTTCTCAGTTTTCCTCTCTCCAAGGTCTAATGCTTGTGGATCTATTTGGTGGGGGTCCTCAGTGGGGAGCAGAGATTTTGAAACACAACTCAGGATCATATAAGATATTATCTTTAGTTTCTATAGAAATCAAACATCTCCTGACTCTAACTTTCTTGGCTATTGTTTTAAGCTCCTATTTATTACCTTCTTGCTTATCAGGTTGTTTATTTACTTCTCATGGATCACTGGGCACCTTGAATTTTCCTTGAAGGAACACAGGATTTTTATTTATTTCCATGCTTGGGGTGGTGGGGCTGGCAGTCTCCTCAGAAGGGGTTCCTGTTTCATCCCTTTGCTGAAGATATGAGCACAATGGAACGACAGCAAAACGAGGTGACAGAACTCCATCTCCCAGTTTGAGATCCATTTTAGCCACATTATGAGGTTAAAAACCGTGACTATCTTATTAGACAACTGGTCCAAAAAGGTCAGAAAAATGAACAAAACACTCAAGAGATTTTATATCTGTTGTCATTAATAATGACAGGCCCTAAGTGCCAATTGTGCCTTTAGTAATTAAAGATAGTAGTAGTACATATATATAATTTACAGATAAATAAATATTGGTCTACTGGGAGGACAGGCTGAAAAGTCTTTATTAATGGAGTGCATGAAGAAAACTGAACTAGATAAGTAAGTTAGTTGGAACAAATAAATGAGGAAGGAAAATAAAGTACTATAAAAGAAAAAACTTCTATATCAAGGTTATTTCATCATGAGATTCAAACAACAGAATTAATTACACAAATTTAACATATCATCCAAAATAGGAAACAAAGGAAAACTTGGACTTGAAATTACTGCTTCTACCCTTATCAGCAGGAAATAAACAAACAAATAAAACCAGAATCGTATCGGAGCTTTGACACTAGTCTGTGGAAGGTATTATAAAGAAATCGCCATTCTCAGTTCCTGAGCCTCGTCCTGACCGAGGCAGATTAGAGAGTTGGTGCAAAAACAGAGAAACCATCCAATGAGGCACTCATTTTCCACAGTGTTTTCCCCAAGTCAGTCACTGACTTTTCAAAACACCAATTCAAGGCAAAGAGGCACTTTTGCGGCAGAACTGGGTCACGCTGCACTGAAATTCTTCTTTGCACCTGGCTCTGGCTGCCTCTCTTGTCCTGCTGATTGGCTTTTTAAAATAAGCTCTGTGAGGCTGGTTAACTTTTCAGTTTGAGTGATGCACACAAGTTCATCTGAGTGTTAACAGCGCATTCCTATTCCTGGCTTCACAGCAGCTCGGAGCTGCAATGTAAAGCGCTCTCCACTGAGCTGAGTGGAGCTTGAAATGACTTCTCAGAAAGAGGACTTCGGGTTTCTTCAACCTATTTGCTACTGTTTCTCAGTTTAACTAACAAATGTCTTCCCGTTCCTCTACATGTGAACGTTTTTGTTGTTGTTGTTGAAATGTATCCAGTAAATCAGAAAAGGCCAAAATAATCTTCAAGAAAAATTATCTTATTTCAGAAAATTGCAACTATCATAAGTGTGTATGTGTGTGCATGAAAATCTCCATCTCTTTATTCTCAAACAAAAAAGTTAAGGTCAATTATATGTCAATAAAGCATTTTTTAAAAATTTCATGACTTCCTAAGAGCACAGTTTCAAATAGGACATTTTTCCCAGAGTGACCCAAAAGTGAACAGAGGAGGATCCAGCTCAGCTGACCTGACCAGGTCCCATTGGTCTCCTCTCCCATCTTTCAATGGGTCCACTTCACCAGTACCCACTGAGAGGATGCCCTGAGGGCTAGAGGCTCACCAAGGCTTGTGCTATCATTGTGATTCTCCAGTTCTCTAAAAGCCTGTTTTCAGGAACGTCTAGGTGTTTGACATAGTTAAGTGTTTGCTGAAATGCAGTCGTTTCGGATCATCTGAATAGAAATTAGCAGGTAGTGATCACATTTTATAATATAATTTTTAAGAAGTATAACCATTTGCTTTCTTCTATTTAGTTTTTTAAAAAATCAACTTCCTTATGAGAAGCAGGTTTCAAAAGATATTCCACACTACAGTTATTCATTTCTCTGGGATGCCTCCCTCTTCCTGCCAGCTTTGAGCTTCTCAGTGCTGTGATTGTGTCCTGCTGCTCTTTGTACCCATCTTCCCTGGTGAGTAACAGTTGCCTGAGAAGTGTGCAGTGACTGAAGAGGAAGTAAGTGGGTGGGTGGCTGATTTCCATTTTAACCTATCTCATTGAAAGCTGCGTAGTGGGAGAGAGAACAAAGCCTTTGAAGTCAGTCTGAACCTGGGCTCTGGTGCTCACTAACTGAGTAACCTCTGGCTGATAACCTTGAGCCCTACCTCATAGTGCTGTTGTGAGGAGTAAAGCATGCTTGTAATAGCTTTCCCTGAGTCTGCTCAGCTCCCTGACCACCTCCTGGCCTGCCATGTGAACCCACTGTTTATGGAGGCGACTGCAGGTCTGATCGCCTAAACTAATGAAAGGGGCTATGGGCCAGATCCTAGGGAGCCACCACAGGGCAGAGAGGTGTCTGAAGAGAAGACAGTAATGCTCCTCTCTGCTTACCTTTTTTTGAGTTTCTGTCAAATGGGCCTGTTTGCGGGTGGATACAGTACCTGCCCAAGCCCCTGCCCAGTCCTGTGCTAGGCACTGGGTGCACAGTGCAGTCCCACCCATGGGTAGCTCATGTTTCAGCCAGCACAGCAAGCCACCGTCTGGCAGTGAACACACCGGTCATGTCCCCTTGCTGGGACTAATCATGGCAGCCACAGAGACACAAAGCCTGGCTCGTTGAACTGAGAGGAGAAGAGTAGCTCCCTCTCACACATCATGTGCTTTGATGAGAAGACAGGAATGCCTGTCACCTGCCCCACCCAGCTCCAAGGGCCCAGCTGTGTTGTGCAAAGGAAGGCTTTAGAGGAAGCTGACGAGCTGGCTTCAGAAGGAAGCCCCTGGGCCTGAAGCAGCCCTGCCTCTGATCTTGAATTTGACCAACTGTGAACCATATTGGAGAAAGGGGGATGTTCACCAATTAGCTGAAAGTAAAACTCAACTCAAACTTCAGGAGCCCAAAGTGGCACTACCTTGAGCAATCCCCTGGCATTCTTCCCATGGGTATGAACAGTGCTGTGAGAGTGGGTAACCACTCTTGAGGGGCTCTGACTGCCCTGGAAGAAAAGAAGAAAGAAATTCGAGAGCTGAGAGTGCAGTCAGAAACTCCAGTGAGCCTCAAAAACACAGGAAGTTGAGATTCAATGTAAAACAGAAGAGGACAAAGAACATTTGAATCTTTCACTCCACTGTATCAGTAAGTCCACATTTAGATCACACTTCCTGAGAGGAAGGCTATGCCTTATATATCTTTTCTTATTTCCCCCATCTAATAATTCCCAGGGTCTGGCTGGTAGTGACTGCAGTGACAGTAACAGCCATTGCTTACAGCTGTGTGTGAGTGCTTTCTGGATATCATCTCATTCAATCTTCTCCGTAATCTAGAAGTAGGTACTATTTTATCCCTACTCTGTAGATGTAGAAAGGCAATCTCAGAATGGCAGAGTGAATGGGCCAGGTATGGGGGCTCACGCCTACAATCCCAGCACTTTGGGAGTCCGAGGCAGGTGGATCACCAGAGGCCAGGAATTTGAGACCAGCCTGTCCAACATGGTGAAATCCTGTCTCTACTAAAAATACCAAAAAAAAAAAAAAAAATAGCCGGGTGTGGTGGCAGGCACCTGTAATCCCAGCTACTTGGGAGGCTGAGGGAGGAGGATTGCTTGAACTTGGAAGGCAGAGGTTTCAGTGAGCCAAGATCATACCACTGCACTCCAGCCTGGGCAACAGAGCAAGACTCTGTTTCAAAAGAAAAAAGAAATGGCAGAGTGAATGGCTCAAGATTACATAGCCAGGAAGAAGCAGAGCCAGCTTCTTCCCAGCCTAGCTATAGTGACTTAGTCTCTGCCCTCACTCACCATTCTGCCACCTTTGATGTAACTAACTACCCACCATCTCTGATATGACCTCCCCTTCTCTGTGAAGCCTTAAATGATGTCTGCTTCATTTCCAGTGGGTGTGGCCTCCAGAAAAGGAAATTGGAAAGAACATGGAACTCTCAACAGGAAAGCTATAAATCTGCCTTGCTTAAAGAGGAAAGGATGGTGGTGACCATGTTTCCAAACTTTCTGGGTGGGACAAGGGCAAAGGGGAGCACCCTTCGCTCATGTGTAGAGCAAATGGGATGCTTAAGGGCACAGCTCTTCTCCCCGCCGAGGCGAACTCATTGTGCAAGCGGCTGTTTCCAAGCACCTATGATGCTGAAACAGCAAAGTTATAACCGGTCAGAAATTGCACCTTTCTAAAAAGAAATTATGAAAATTAACCCAGGTAAAAACATTATTTCCTTCATCATAGCCTTCAAATTCAAAGCCACTATACTATAATAATTTATTTCATTTTCATCGGTGCAGTAGTTATTGCACTAGAGATAATGGGGCCCACATTAGAAAGCAGAAACAATTGCCCTGGTTTAAGAGCTTATTAATGAACAATACAGCCGTAGTCAATTAAGGCACAGTAAGGAAACGTGGCTTCTGGGGACTGTTGGGTTGGTCGCTAGATTTAATTTTTGTTCTTGGGTCAGTAAAGGCAGGAAGAAAATACTTCTCAAGTGGGAGGGAAGGAAATTACAAATTTGATGAAAATAAATCACCTTTTGAGCTTTTGAGTCTTTTCAATTGAGGCTTGGTTAATGTAGGTGACAGCCCTTTCTGCCTGTGACTTGGCACATGGTTATTGGGAGCCATTTGTAACACTCCCATTCTGTCTGTAAAAAGACATTTTAATTGAAAAATCATTTGCCCATAAAATTATTATCATCAATTTACAGTCCACCAAAGGGCTGCATTATGACCATAAAACAATTTGTAGTAGATTCATTTTACTCACTAAATCACTTTACATTATACTGTGAATAGAATGATTAAAGCAAGTTAGCATTTTGTTGGCAAAGTAATTACATTATTATGCATTTCACCCACAGAGATACTTCCACTACTGAGTCCATTTGTCTTGTTGACAGAATATCTATATGCATTGGACAGAATGCATTTTATTTAGTTGATGCAATTAATTTTATTCACCTGACACTTTTAAACCTAAGCTAAATTTTTTTTTCTTTTGTCACAGAAAGAGATTTGATTGGGGAACAAAATTAATCTTGCCTACATGATTTGTGCTCAGAAAGGTTCTTCCAATAACTGTGCAAATTTGCAAACAAGTAAACAGGGAGAAAATAACAAGCAAGAGCAAAACAAAAGCCTCAAAAAGCAATGTTCTTCCGGGGTCTGCTTTTTAAAGTCTTCTATGTACCCAGGCAGGATAAAAATCCAAAGACACCTTGAAAATGTGGAGCTGGAGATGGTGGTGAAAAGAGAGGGGCTTCTCCACTGTGAACAATTTGGCTGGGAAAATAGTGAGCACAGGTTAATCTTTTACAAGGACCCCACATAATTGCTTGAGAAGCACCTCAGCTAGTGTCTTTTTTCACCAACTTTTTATCCAAGTGGTAGAAATGGCTTTGGACTTTCCTGGGGCCAGTGCCAGGCTCTGAGTGTAGTCAGGCTTGTGAGGCAGAAGTGAAGATCTCAGGAACCCCAACTGTGTCCCATACAAGATGTTTAAATGGGTTGTCTAAAACCAAACATGAGAAGCAGAAAATAGCTTGTTTTGCGCAGTGGGCTTTGGACCCACCTGTTTGCCACTGGAAGTGCCAGGCTTCGAACTGCAGTCCCCTCCTTGCAAGAGGCCCAGGACCTCAGTCACCACCAGAGGGCAGGAAATCTCACTCTCATCTCACTCTCCCTGAAACCCCCACAGGACAGGGCTGGGCATGTGCAGGTCATTCTGGAAAGACTTTCAGATTCATTCCCTCATTCTTCAACTCCTATTTTCTGAGCACCTACTCTGTGTCATAAAAAGTTCAGCAGTGAACAGAACCCTGCTCTGAGCAGGCTGACCACCTGCTGGAGAAGTCAGACAGGTGAAGAGGAAATTAAGACACAGACAGTATGGGGAGGAGGTTACTTTTGGTGAGGGAACAGTTCTGTATCTTGATTGTGGTGGTGTCCACACAAATCTTCATACAGGTGACAAAATGTCCTAGAGCTGTGCACAAAAACGTGCACACACACACACACAAGAAAAAATGAGTCCATGTAAAATCTGGTGAAATCTGAGTAGAGCAGGTCAATTGTTTGAGTTCAGGAATTCGAGGCAGCAATGTGATTGTGCAACTGCACTCCAGTCTGGGCAACAGAGCAAGACCCTGTCTCTAAAATTAAAAACAAATTCCAAAGTGTAAACAAAAACTGAACAAATCAGCAACTTATTTGTCCATCGTCGTCTAGTAGTTAAGCACATTGTGCCAAAGCCAAGTTCCTGATTTTCATAATGCATTATGGTTATATAAAATATTGCCATAGGTGGAAGCTGGGAGATGGGTATAACTCTCTGCACTTGTTTTGCATCTGCTCTGGTCTATAACTATTTCCTAATAAATGGTTTAAAGAAACAGCAACGTGGGAAGCACTGATAGAAAACACAGGAGGCTGCAGAAGTCCAAAGAAATGCTGGATTCTTGGGGGCAGCAGGGAAGGTTTCCTGGAAAAACTCATGTCTTCCCAAAGGCAACCCAGTTAAGTGCCTAGAGGGGTCAGCAGGCAGGAAAAGTGAAGCTGGGGGTGACAGGCAGTAGGAATGGAGGTAACTGTAGCATAGACCCAGTCCCAAGACATTCAGATTCAAATTGTATTTAAATGCTGGAGAGTTTTGGCTAAGCTGAAATTTAAAAGATATTTAGGACCCCTAAAGGGGAAGATTGGCTAAGAGGAAAAATAATCCTTCAGGTCTGAGGAGTGTTGGAAGGACACGCTGGAGGCCCCTCCTTTGTAGTCACGGGGTTAACAGATACCTGCAAGCTGAAACGTGTAGGCTGGAGGGGCTGCAGCAGTGACACATCTCTGCAGGCCTGGCTGACCTTCCTGGTTCACTGGCTCCACCCAGCTCCATGGCACCCACGTTTCTGCACATTTTCCCCATAGAACACATGCATCTTATTCTCCCAGGATTCTGCCAGGTAGCTCTGGGCTTCATCAAGACAACTACTGCCTGCTGCCGCACACTCCCGCACATCACAATGGTGAAATATGGGACCCACAGGAAAGGTGGAGGGATGAGTAGTTTGGCTGGAGAGGCTTTGTTCCATCAAGCCCCCACTATTATCCATCCATCTAAATCATACAACTCAGGTTATCAACACTCCATGAAACACCCACTCCAACTTTCCTGCTCCAGGAGTTTTTATTATGAAGACCATCGAAGCCTAAGCAACAAGCAAGACCCTGTTTCTACAAAAAAAAAAGAAAAGAAATTGAAAACGTGTTCTGGCATGGTGGCACATGCCTACAGTCATGACTACTTGGGAGACTGAGATAGGAGAATTGCTTGAGCTCAGTAATGCAAGGCTGCAATGAGTTGTGATTGCACGACTGCACTTCAGTCTGGGCAACAGAGCAAAAACACTGTCTCTAAAAATAATAATAAATAAATAAATGTCCAAGTGTAAACAAAAACTGTACAAATCAGCAACTTATTTGTACATTGCAAAAACATCATGGCTGAACATTGATAAGGTCCACTGGGAAAGAGAAGCAGGGTCTGCAGCCCCAGATACAATAAGAAAAGTGACTGCTGTCTGACACTGAGTATGCAGCTTTATACAGATTCCCGTGGAGTGCACACAGCAACCCTGTGGAGGCTGATGCTGTATCATCGTCATGCACATTTTACAGATCAGTGCATGCACAAAAAGGTTAGATAACTTGCCCAAGGGTATGCAGTCAGTATGTGCTGGGACCAGGACCTAAATGCAGGCTGTTCCGTTTTCTCTTTACTCAAGCACCAGCTCCTCCACTGTTGCCATGAGCACTTCCACTCACCTTGCACAAGACTGACCCCTTTCTAGCTCCCCAGACTGGAACTAAGGAAGCTTGAAGTAGCTGAGGACTGTTCCCTGCAACCCCTCCAGACACACCTCCGGACCTTTATGATACACTTGAAATCCCCTTGGACCAAGACCAAGATGCTTCAGTGGCCCTTGGTCTTTCTGGAGATACAGAGAAGTTTTGTAAGAGTTCGATTAATGAAATATTTAGGTGATACTTCTCTCACTTCAGAAAACAAATGAGAAAAGGAGTTTTGCTTACAGTATATTAGTTACTTTAAATTACTGGAAGCCATTTGTAGATAACTTCCTGGAAAATTTGAATATGGATAAGGATATGTTACTCATCAGCCTGACACTTTCATAAAATACCCTCCAAATAGAACAGCAGCAAGGAAAGAAGCATATGTTTTCATCTCCATATAGGCATTCTATGAAATGTAAGCACTGTATCATTACTGATCCCCGAAAAACTGGGTCATAATGAGTCTTGAACTTAGAAAGTCAAAAATTAGGTCTAAGAAAAATATGCTCCTCTCGCCCTATCTCTATCACTGAAAATTAAAAAGAGAAATTTCAAAAGCCAAAACATATGACCCAAACTCTTAAGCATTCTGTGAGTCTAATTAGATGTGTGGTTGTCTTGATTTTTGTGGAAATAAAAGCAGGCATCACAGAAAGAATTGAAAGGTTATATTATTTGTGAAAGTAGATTTATATAAAGTTAGTGGTTAAGACTTTGTGACATCAAGTCATCTGATCAATGCATTCAAAGGCCCAATCATCCACATGTTGGACAGATGAGACAATGGCAAAGACTTTCTTCAAAGGTCACCGCTAGAGGGGGCTCTAGTGACATCCACTCTGGCTATCCATCAGCATCATCTGGGGTACAAGTTAGAAGCAAGATGCCTGAGGGCCATTCTCCAAAATTCCGGTTGAGTCACCTTAGGGCATAACCAAGGAACTGACATTTTCATGAAGCACCCAGCTCATGCATGTGCAGACATCTCTGAACCTGCGAACTACACCCCTGTATAGCTAGTCAATCTACAAAGAGGAAGCTACACTGGAACACCCGCCATAGAGCTGTTTGCCTAAGTCCTGTCTTATCTGGGGACAGTCTCCTTGATGGCTAACCCTGTCCTAACACACCCTGTCCACTCCATCTATTTTAAATTGCTACTGTTTTTGAGTCTATCATTATTAAAGGATTTAAGTTTTTATATTATTGTAGTACTTTGCATTTGAATGATCTTTTCTACAGCCTCTCATCTTTAAAAAAGAGATAAAAATACTGCCTATGTTGTAATCTGTAAATGAGAATGAATGAGGTAGTCCAGGTGGAGTTTTGCACAGGCTTGAGACATAATGTGTGTTTAACAAATGTTGGCTATTATGGTGTCATTCTTGCCTATGACCCATCATGTATAAGGAGGAATGAACTGTCAACATTGCAATGGAATACATTTTGGCCGCCTAGATTAGATAAATTGTTCAACTGTGTGCAAGGTCCAGATATTATCATTTCTGCTATATGGAGGGCTGCTGGGAACCAGAGGGTATGATTGACTCAAACTTTATGTTAGAGACTTTGGTTCCAAGTTTCAATCCCCAACCCTCCTTGCTACCCACAAAGAGTCAAGAAAATATCCAAGCATATTTCCAATATTTATTGGAAACATTTATTTTGAATGTATTCGTAATAGCCAAAATTGGAAGCTATCCAAATGTTCATCAGCAAGAGAATAAATGAATAAATTTAGTATATTTATATAATGGAATACGACACAGAAATTAAAAATAATAAACTGCTAAAAAACGTAATAACATGGATAAATCACACAGACATTGTTCTCACAGCTGAACACAATAAGCCAGGCTCAAAAGACTACATAATGTATGAGGGTACAGTTCAGGACAGTGGCTCCTTCTGGGAGATATTAACTGGGAAGGGGCAAAAGAAACTCTTCTGGGGAGCTGGAAGTGCTTTATGTCTTGTCTGGGTGGTGATTTTAAAAATAAAAATTAATTGAGCTGTACATTTAAGATTAGTGCACTTTACAAAGTTTACTGCATACATTATACCTTAATTAAAATTTTTTAAAGCATAAGATGCATCTTAACGCTAGCTTCAAGTGAGATTTCACATCCTTTTAAACTCATCTGTGTGTGAACACAGCTTCTCTTTGAAGTGGGGGTGGCCCCAAGTGGATGGTGGGAACAATGCAGAATGAGAAAACTTTTTCTCACCTTGTCCTTCAATTTCTTACTCTCTCTTCTCTCACTACTTCTAGCTTCTTTTAAAGCACCAAATGATTATTCTGTGATCGTTAATCAGATCGCCCTACTGCCTGATTTATCTGACAAAGCAGTTATTTCTAAACACCTAAACTCAATCTATCCCTTTCCGATGCTGGCCCATTACTCCTCCTCTCCGCACCACTGTCCTGTATACAAGATAAATCACTCTTAGCTCAGGGCTGAATGCAGTTTCCATCTAGAAGCTAATTAGGGAATTGCATTTGTTAAGTCTCCGGACAACCAAGATCGACCGACCGCAGACCCTTTGATGACTTGTAAAATAACCCAAGTAATGGGCTTGACGATGTTGCCTTAGGAAAGATTTTCAGTTGAAGTTGAGAGAAGCAGTAAAAGTCTCCTTTTATTCACCACCAAGCTCTATCCCTCTTGACTTTATTCAAATCTTGCCTCATCTTAGGCTTTTCTGGAAGAGATAATTCTGGGTTTCACTCTCAAAATCTGCCAGCTAAAACAGAGGGAAGGCCCACCTGATTAGCTGCCTCTATAATGGATTTCATTAATTTGCTCACTTATTCGTTCACTAAAAAATCATCTGTAGAGTACCCGTTATGCTCATCAGACAGCAGAAAACAAAACCGAGTCTCTGACCTCATGGAACATATATTCTAGCTGGAGAGACATAAAATAAATGAGGTAATTTTACAGAATAACAAATTACATGAGTAAATAAAATGAGAAGGTATGAACAAGAATGCCCAGGAAAGTAGAGACGTTTTATATAGCACTGCCAGAGAAGGCCTCTTCGAAGATGCAACACTTGAGCAGAGACCCAAATGATGAGACACGGTCAGTTATGCACGTGCTGAGAAAATCACCCCAGGCAAAAGAATAATCACTTTCAGGGGTCCAAACACTCTGTGCAAGCTCTAGAAACAGAGGGAAGGGAAAACCATAAAGCAACCCCTAACCTTGTCCTACCACCTGTTCTCTCTACAAGGAGAGAACAGGCCTCCTCCTTTGCTATTCAGCAAGGACCCTTCCTAGTACCATGGCACTGGCTCTTTCTGAAAAAATGCCAATGAAAATATCAGCAAACACCATGATTCATTTTCCAAAGTACTGTTGGGGTAACCCACCTCCCTTGTTCCAACCGAGGCTGAACTGAGATTCCTGAAGCTCTGGGAGACCAACAGCAAGACTCCAATTAGGCCTGACCATGCTCAACATAAAAAGAGCTGTCCCTGAGAAGGAGGTGCTGATGGAGACAAGCTCCAAGGCTGCAGCGAAGACAGCAGCGCAGATCGATAAACACAGCACACATTAGGATTTCATTTTCAATTCTTTTGTCAAGCTAATTGCATGCTCACTTTGAGTAAGATACCCTTTCTGTTCAGAAGCGTTACTGTCCAGGAGAAGGTAACACGCTGGGGCTTCGAATTGGCATTTCACATAATGAGGATTTCACAGTTCAAACAACCACTAAATATTTTATTCTGGAAATCGAATCTATTAGTCAACTAAACAGTCCACATCCTGAGCTATGAGCATGGGGAGACATTAAGCAAGCATTTGGTGGCATCAGTGATTCAAGTTCTGTTTTTTCTTCCCAATTCTCAGGTACCACAGAAACTAGCTAAATCAAATTTTGATGATAACAGCCACTGGATCCCCCGAGCACATGGAAATTCCCAGAACTTCACAGATGCTCACAGATGCATCCCATGATCTTGACGTTTGAATAATGGAATGAGCAGATACAAAGGAAACAGAAGGGCCGGGCTGGATGCTTAGAGAATTCTAGGAAGAGCAAGAAGCACTAGAAGTCACGGCAGACAGCATAGAGCAGTAGGTAAGTGCACAGACCTGAGGACTAGATTCAATTTCCACCTCTCAAGAGCCACCTGGCCTTACTTAAGTCACCTTGTATCTCTAAGTCAGTTTCCTGATCTGTGAATAAGCCAGACACAGGAAGAAAAATACTGCTTGACCTGACTTATGTTATGGAATTTCAAGAAGTTTTCAAACTCACAGAAACAAAGAGCAGACAGTGGTTGCCAGGGGCTGCAGGATAGGGAAAATTGGGAGATATTGGTCAAATGGCGTATACTATCTGTTATGAGAATAATAAGTTCTGAGGAACTATTGTACAGCATGGTGACTATAGTTAATAATGTTGCATGGTTTACTTGAGATTTAAGAGAGATCTTAAGTGTCTCTCCACAAAAAAAGGTAACTAAATGGTTTACTTCAATTAGCATAGTCTTCTTGGGGTTCATCCATGTTATCACATGTGGCAAGATTTCCTTCTTGTGTAGCTGAATAATTTCGTTGTATATAAACACCACATGCCCTGTATCCATTCACCCATTGCTAGACACTTAGGTTGCTGATTCCATAATGTGGCCATAGTGAATGATGCTGCAATGGCCATGGGAGCCCAGATATGTCTTTGATTTTGTTTCTTTTGGGTGTATACCCAGAAATGGGATTGCAGATCATACGGTAGTTCTATTTTTCGGGAACTTCCATACTGTTTTCCATAATAGCAGTACAAATGTACATTCCCATGATCAGTGCACAGTGTCCCCTTTTCTCCACATGCTTGCTCCACATCCTTCTTTTGTCTTTTTGATAATAGCCAACTCACCAGGTGTGAGGTGATGTCTCATTGTGATTTTTGATTTGCTTTTCCCGATGATTAATGACATTGAGTACCTTTTCTTGTACTTGTTGACCACTTGTACGTCTTCCTTAGAAAAATGTCTATTTGGTTCATTTGCCCATTTTTAAAATCAGATTTGTTTGGTTGGTTGGTTGCTATTGAATTATATGTGTTCCCGATATATTTTGGATATTAACCCTTTATCAAACATATGATTTACTTTTGTCTCTCAGATGAGGCATCCAGCCTAGCTGTGTAGGCACCAATGGTTACCAGCAGGTATTGAAAGCCTCAGAGACAAATGAGAGAGACTGGTAAAACAATGGAGAAGAAGAGATGAGAGAAACAGGCCAGGACTTAATTCAGAGGAATTCAACATTAGAGGTTCAATTTGATATTTAATGAATATTATTTATGTGCAAAGCTTAAATGTCACTGTACAAATTATTTTATCACAACTATTTCATGCATCTTGCTATTTAAACTATCCAACATTTTTTGGCTACAAATATATTTAAACATGAATATCTGAATGCCTGAAATATCTAGATAACTTCTGGCATCCACACCTTTCATGATGACTGTGAATTCTCTTACACTCTTCTGGGAAGTAGCAAACAGATGTGTTGCTCAGTGTGACACAAGCAACCATAGGAATGAGGCTGAGAGGAAGATCTCTGCCTCCATCCTGGGAGGTATCTTTTCAGAGGGACCCCACTGACCAGATGGTGCAATATTCATCTCTGCCTAAATGGACACCCCAGGTGTGCAGCTCAGTTTGATAAGCCTTGAAACCTAGTACAGGTCAGAGCCTGTGGCTCTCCCCTCATTTACTGCTCCCCTCACCAACAAGTCCCTGCCTGTCTCAGATGCTTTCACCATATGGTTTCTGGAGGTTCCTATACAGAAGGCCATCTGCTTCTTGTTACCATGTCATTAGAACAATTACGGTAAAGGTGAAACATGAACTTGCATGAATCAGGCCTCTCTCTCAGCTTCCTCATGGAGAAATATGTACTGTCTTTCTGGTAATTTTTCATGGCAAACCTCTATCTCCAAGCTTCTAACTCCAGACCAGCTGGAAAAATCACTAAGAAACTTCCAAAATTCAATCAATGTCAGAGTAGGACCTAGGGCAAGAGTGAGGGGGAGGTACGTGGGATCAAAGAGGTTCGTGTTACCCTTTCAAATGCATTCATAGCCTAGAAGGAGGCAAAAAACTAAAAAGAAAAATAGAATTGCAAATGGAAGACTTTTAAGCATCAATTAGGCAGGGATTTGAGATTAAGAATATTATTTAGGGCTGGGCAAGATGGCTCATGCTTGTAATTCCAGCATTTTGGGGGGCCAAAGAAGGGAGATCCCTTGTGCCTAGGCTTCAAGACCAGCCTTGGCAACATAGTGAGACCCCATATCTACAAATAATAATAACAAATTAGACAGGCATGGTGGTGCATGCCTGTATCCAAGCCGCTGGAAAGGCTGAGATGGGAGGATCTCTTGAGCACTGCCATTTTAAAGTGTTTTATGAGATAGCTATAGAGGATCAGTAGCCAACCAGGCCTTTCTCCTTATCTCTGTCTTATATGACATCAACTCCAAGGCCATTTTACCCTATGTTTGTCTATAGAAAGAGATTGGGCATCAAATGTGGAAATGAGAAATGATATTTACATATTTTGCCAGCCTGGGCAACAGAGTAAAACCCTATCTCAGAAAAACAAAACAAAACATCAGAGACCACCAACTCTCCAATTAAGTTGGGCTCACAAGCAAAGAACTGGGCATAAGACCCATAGAGGAGCCACCCTCCCTGCCCATCTCTCCTGATACCAGCAGTTTGGAGTACAGAAGGGGAAATGCTAGAATAGACAGCTCACCTTTATTTCTTACATACTTATGATTTACAAGACTTCTCTGACCATTCAAGAGTTCTCAGTGCATTCATTCTACATTGGAGTAGAATAATATGCAAAGAGATTTTCACAAATATTTTGCTAGCATGGCAGCCCTTCCTCCCCCATCAATTTAGTCTGAGACCAGACACTAAAATACCCCAGCACCTGGGAGCAACCTGCTTGCCAGTGGAGAAAAGTTTGATACAAGATGTTTTCTTTTTTAAGAGATGGGTAATCAAATTAGGCCTTAATTATCTAGATTTCATGCATTTTAGCATAAAATTAATTAGTTTGGAGAATTACGCAGCAGATAAACATACCAAACAGCTAGGCCTCCCTAATTGCATGTTTACATTTTTACACCCAGCTTTTTTCATTATCCCAAGGAGCTGCCTGTAGCATGACATTCCCATTAAGGAGGAGGAACCCACAAAATAATTTCATTTTTATGTCTGCAGAGTTTCTGATAAACTGACAGTGGCCTCCAAGCTCTCCAAATACATTTTATTTTCATTAAATGGCTAATCTAAAACCAATCAACCAAGACATATATAGAATGTCTGCGCAGAATAAGAATGTGTAGCTTCTCCAGAAAACATGTTAAAACAAATCCACAGCAATTATTCAGGCAGACAGTACCTGATAAAGGGAATCTGACTACTGCAGTAGACACCACGGCGTGGGTACAGTAATGATGGACAGACTGTAAGCTGGGACCTATCTCACCAACATGGTGGCGTTAGAAACGTAGGTGTTGTGCTTACATTGAATTACTCAGTGGAAATAGTCCACATACAGAGAAGATTCACAATCCTGGAAGTATGAATCAAACCTCATCACCTAACACAGACCGGCTACTGCTGTGCCTGAATGAACCCAGGCTAAATCTATGGAAGAAATTAGTAACGAGAAGTGAGGCATCAAACTAGGTATCGGTGGTGTGAGTTGGTAACTGGTTATATCAATAGAAAGACCACATGAACAACCATGCTTAGGGACAAGTTTCCAATAATAACTGTCGTTGGCCATCATTTACAAATGGAATTAGATTGTTCCCTTTGAGGCGCAAGTGAAACTCTTTGCTCTCAGGGGCTGTGTGCTACTAAATGGACCTAGCACGCTAACATGGCAGAAGCAAGCACAGGGAGCAAAGTGACCCCATTTCCCACCTAACAGGGCAGCTGTGTTCTGCTTCTCTCAGCTGTGCCCAGTATGAGACCCAGAATTTCTGCAAATGCTCTTGTATTCGTGCCAGAAATGGAGGCATTTACACCATTTCCAAAATTTCTTAGCCCTGAGTAAAAATGCTTCTACAAAGTCAACCCCATCCACCCTTTTCATGACTGTGTCAACCAAACAGGCACGTTTATGGAGCACTTATTCTCTCTGGGAGTGAGTTGTCCCTAGGCAGATCACCCAAGAAGAAGGACGAAGGAAGGGCCAGTCTCCCTCATCACGCTGACAGGTCTACACACCATTCTGCTTGGCTTGAGACCCAGCCAACTTCTTTGCTCTCCCTGACTGTTTTCAATAATAAAATCAAAAGAAACCTCAGTGGAACAATTAGGTCTCTGAATATATGAGATGCTTTAGGGGAAGCCACATTTTATATATAAGTCTTCCCTGCCTAGGTCACACTCTCTTTGATCTCTGCAGATCATCTGAAATGGATTTTGTGCTTCAATATTTGGAAAGAATTATTTATGTTCTGACATGAAGCTAATACATGTTATAAATAAAATCTGAATGCACTTTTCTTCCTGTTGTTGGTAGCCCGTGCACCTCCCAGGAGCCCAGGAATACCCCGGCTGAACTAAGGACAATCAGGCTTGTGGATGAAACAAGTGGCACACTCACTCCATGGGATCATCTGGCCCCTGTATCACCTGAGATGTCCTGGTTTGAGACATGTGAGATGTTAGCTGACTTATATGTCAGCTTTTGCTGCCTAAAAAAAGTCGCCACAAACCTACTAGCTTAAAAGCAACATGCCTTTATTATTTCTCATGACTCTGTGGTCAGCTGAGTGGTTCTGGTCCAGACTAGGTTGACTGATCTCTGCAGGACAATCTCATTGGCAGTAGGTCCTTAACAGTTGGATGGTTTAGTATGACCTCATGCAGACAGTTGGCAGGCTGGAGGTCAGGTCCCCTCCTTGTGGCCTCTTGTCCTCAACAGATGAGCTCAGGCTCATTCACGCAGTGGCCTCAGGGTTCTAACAGCAGCAAGAGAGTGAGCTGCAATGACAAGTGCTTCTTAAGTCTCCACTTGTGTCATTTTTGGCGATATCCTACGACCGACAACAAGCTATGTAATTTGTGGCCATTTTTGTGATTTACCATAGATAATTCTAAGATCACCTGCTTAGAATTTAAAGAGAATTGGCTAATTTAAACATGAAATATTAAAACTATATAAGCCAGACAGAAAAGACTGGCCCAGTCTATGTCTTAGGCTGAGTTTCCCCAGAAGCAGACTCTGAGACAAGGACCTTTGTGCAAATCATTTTCCTGAAAGGAGACCCCAGAAAGTACCTGTAGGGAAGAAGGAAATGGAGGAATGGAAGGGGAAAGTATGCTGATGATCAGGTTATTACTGCAGAAAGGGGCTCAGTCCCACTGGGGACCTCTGGGAGGTGACAAAGAAAAATGCCTTAAAATTCTCCAACCCAGGAGTCTAAGAGAGCTGGGTATCAGTCCACCACCTCCTGTCCATCACTAGTTGAGGGGTGTTCCAAGGCCATGACTCCCGAGAACTTCTGGCCAGGCTGCACATGGCCCAAGCATTGTAGTGGTCAGAGAAAGCCCTCAGGCAGGAGGTGCAGGTGAGACACTGACAGCATCTGCCACAGTGGAACGACCTGGACAAGGCCACCCAGGTCCACACCCAGCTTCAGTCATTACGGTGTGACCTCGAACAAGTTTCTTTATCTTTCTGTACATCAGTTTCCTCATAATAGTACTCATCTCATAAAATTGTTAAGACAATTAAATAGATGCTATTCGCTTTTTTAAATATCATGATGTCAACACCCACCAGGCTCTGCTCTCCTGGAGCAGGTTGCAGGAAACCACTTCAGGAGCGCAGAGAAAAAATAAATTCAAGGGTGCTTTTGCTCTCAGAGCTGAAAGAATTTAACTCTTGAGTACAGGAACTGGCAGGACTTTTATTAATAAGCATTCTGCAGTGGTGAGAGACGAATCACAGAGCACAAGTAAATAAGTAGGGGAGAAAACCTAAAGCCAGGGGAAAACCTGAAATTAGATTTCAGTGGAAATCCTCATCTCAGCAAGCCTCCCTGACCAGGCACCTCAGAGAGTGCTGCATCAGAGCAAAGGGCTACCAGGGAGAGACATTCACCTGTGCCCCATCCCTAGCCCATTGTAGCTTACCCAGCTTTACCCCTTCTTTCCTTGGTCTCCTCCAGAAAAGTCTTTCTGAGAGAGGGATCCATTATCACCCAAGCACCTCAGCACTTCACCCTAGTTAGCAGCCAAAGCTCCAAAAGTCCTCCGCATGTTGTTCGCATTAACTTGGGTTTATGGGAATTTGTTTGGGATGGACGAGTCTGCAAAACAATCAGCATCAGCCCTGAAATTGGAAGCACAAAGGACTGTAAGGAAAACCTGTTTCCAGGGCTTTGCTACTGAAGCCTTTCCTGCTTTCTCCCCACCTCCTCAGCTCCCTGCCAGCCTTTGTAGGGTCAGAAACCCTGAGCCTGGCACACCCCATTGACTCTCTCTTTTCTAGCAACAGTAATCACTAGGATTTAATGAGCGTTTTCCATGTGCTGACCCCTGTGCTGAATGCCCATGTGGTTGTTGGCACTATGGTCTCACTTTACAAATGCGGACTGTGAGGCACAACCAATCAAAGCAGGCAGAAAGTAAAGAGTCAAACCCAGGCAGACAAAGTCCTGTTGCCACCTCTGACAATCTGACTGCATTGTACCTTTTTCCATATTAGTGTGTCTGTGCACCTTCCTTATCCCCCCGGGCAGGCTGTATCTCTGCTTCAGGGCAGAGTCTCTGCTTCAGGGCAGAGTCCTTGGAATTCTTATGTGTGAGGGACTCGGTGAAATAATTTCATTAAATTAAATCCAGCCTCTGTTACCAAATGAAGGCATCTCTTTTCTGTCATCATTTACTTCTTGCTTGAGTAAAGATAGACTGTCCTGTTGGTAAGCAGACCTCATTGCTGGGAGTTCTCCTATATTCTTAGCTGACAGCCACTCCTCTGGCTCAGAATGATTCCCTCTTCCATGTGATAGGCCTTCCAGTATGAGAAGACAGCATTCATGGCACCTCATGGTCTTTTCTCCTCTATTTCAGACACTCTCCTACACTCAGCTATGCCACGAAAGGCAGGTCTCCTCTGTCCTGGCCACTTGTCTCTGAACATCATCCCAATGACCAATGTGACCTTTTCAAAGCTGGGTGCCCAGACCTGGACAAGCCAAATGTGGCCACCCCAGGCATAACATGGTGTCTTGCCAACAGGTCTACCACCATGACTGGCCCTCAAAATATCTTTGTAGAATAATAGCCCAATGTGTTGAGTAGCTGGGCAAATGACAGACATGACCTGAACCTCATCATTAACTTTCTGAGACTATGTCCTTATTTGAAAAATGGAGGTGATAATCTCAGTCTTTCCCACTTCAAGGTTGGTGAAGAGGAGCAAATAAAACAACACATATGGAAACTGCAAAACATAATTAGAAGTCATGTGATGTATCATTTTAATCTCTTCACTATCACAACCAATGGAGGACCAAACTTGCCAACAGCTTGAGGGGAAAAAGAAGGTACGTTCATTCTCTAACAACAACAACAACAAAATCTATGATTCAATCAAGACCCAAAGACCTGACCAGCAGTTGGTGGAACCGACAAGGAGCTCATCCTCTATGCCTACAGTTGACATCAGTCATTTTGGCTGCCCATTGCCCTTCTATCCTTCTTTTGATAAAACTGTGGCTCAGCAATTTTCTGGGTAACCAGCCCTCCCTCATTTTCACACCCTTTCCATTAACTCCATGCCCCAGTCCTAGGGGAGTGGGCCCTGATTGGCTTTCACCAAATAGCATATTCCACCTTTTTGGCCACAGAGATTGGTTCGTGGATGAGCATTTCCACTGACATCTCAGGCCAGTAAAAGTCCAGCTGAAAACTTCTTTTCAACAATTGAAAATAGTAACCCTCTCTCTTCTGCCGTATGTGCACAAGGAAGGCTGTAGCCCCTGAAGTACTGACAGCCACCTTGAGACTGAAGAAAGAGCCTGCCAAAGAAATGAGCAAACATTCCTGAAGGTGAGTCAAGAAATAGATAAAGAAAGTAAATCCGGGGTATAGTGTTTGAGGCTGGATCAAGCTGTACCTGACAAGACAATCCCTGTATTTTTCAATTACAGGAGCCAACGAATTCTCTGTATTGTTTTACCAACTTAGGTCAGATTTTCTGTCACCTGAAATCAAAATGATTCTTCTGGATAAAGTCCTCTGTGTCACTTCCAACCTTTTCTGTTTTCTTGTATAACTGCAAGTATTAAAATGCAGGAAACAGCCATTCAGCCATCCCCAAACAGTGGGAAAGACCCCATGAACCTGGTGCAAACCACAGAGTGCCCTTTCTGAGAAAATGGAGATGGTAGAATCTGCCTTACAGAGCTGTTTTGAGGATTAAAGAAGGTAATGTGTGTAAGTTACTTTGCACATTGCACACCACACATTAAATATGCAGCCTATTTTTCTTTTATTATCCAAAGGCACTGTTCTACTGTGTCCCCAGTCCTTCACAAAGACTTCTAACTTTAATCACAAGAGTCATGGGTGCACAAACGCACTAAGTTACAAGTGTAAAAAGAGAAGTAACATCTGACCACAAAGAAGAAACCTGCAGGGAGGGGCCAATGAGGAAAGGCCCCTGAGCCCCTGTGAGTGTCAGTGCTGGCTCCTTGAAGCTCATCCAGTCACCATGGAACAGCTGCTTTTGAGGATGTGTTAGGGTTCCCCAGAGAAGCAAAACCAATACACATAAACACAAACACACACACTCACTAAGTTACAAGTATAAGATGAGAATTAACATCTGACTACACACACACACACACATATTAATTGGCCCACAGGATCATGGAGACTGGAAAGTCCAAGATATGCTGTCACAAACTAGGGAGCCAGGAAATCTGGGGTGTCATTCAGTACAAGTTTGAAGACCTGAAAACCAGAGGGGCCAATGGTGTAATGTCTGAGCACAGGGAAAGATAAGACATCCGAGCTCAACAGTGAAGCAGAAAAATAAATGTACTTCACTGAGTCCACCAACTCCAACCCCCACAGACACACCCAAAAATAATGTTTAACCAGACATCTAGGCATCACCAGATCCAGTCAGGATGACACATAAAATTATTACAGGCAGTCTTTGAAAGACTCAGCAAATTTCCAGAACTTTGGTTTTACCATCTTCAAATAGAGTGAGTAAAATCTTCCTCATCAGAGTGCCCTGGAATAGAGGAGCCTGTGCAGCCCTGGGCCAAGAAACTAACACTCATCTGCCCATCCTTCTTTTACACTAGTTCCACCCCAAGCTAGGAGATGCTCCAAGTCCAAATATGTCTTCAGCATACTTCTTCCCCATCCCAGCAGTCCTCCTTTTCTTCAGAGGCTGCTTCTGGTACCCAGACGGACAGTAACAGCCCCTGCATAGATGATGGACATATCACTAGATAACCCCCTGGCAGAATACATTTATAGAGGTGTCTAACCCTCTTCCTAGGTACAGAGAGCCATATCCTTTATGCATTTGTAAAAATGTTCAACATCGTAGGTGCTTAAACAATAAATTTTAAATGTATCTTAACATCCTCAAGCCACCGTAGTTTCAGGGTCTCAGCAAATTCTCTATCATCATCATCAATAAAACCACATGCATTGAGCTTCCCAGAACTGCTTCTCAGTTTCCAAAAACTGCTTTTTTCCAGCTCTGTCTGAAAACATCTCTTTTAGTTTTCATTTGCTTTAACCCGCTTTGCAAAAAGTGTAGATTAACTTAACCAATTCCCTTAACTACTTGACCAAATCTAAATTTACTCTCCAACAAAAGATGTTCAGCCTTGTCATTTCATTTACATCTTTTCTGGGTCCTTAGAAAATAGAATCACATTCAGTTATGAAAGTTGTTTTCTCTATCTATGGAAATTTGTTCCTGAAGTCTGCAGCCAAAGGTGCAGCAGACAGGGGGAAAAATAAAGGAGAAAGAAGGAAGAAAAAGAGGAGAGGAGTACAGAGAAATTATTTTCTTGAACACTATTGTTTGATGAAAGGTTTATAAATGCGCATAATTTTTGAGACTATATTTTATCAGACACACTCTTACGTAGTCAATTGTAACAATGGAAATGTTGCTTGCTTTCATGGGGACAAATAATAAATTTAACAATTTAAAAAGTTATCAAACAAGAGGATAATAATGCAGATAAGGCCGGGCACGGTGACTCACGCCTGTAATCCTAACACTTTGGGAGGCTGAAGCGGGTGGATCACCTGAGGTCAGCAGTTCGAGACCAGCCTGACCAACATGGTGAAACCCCATCTCTACTAAAAGTACAAAAATTACCCAGATGTGGTGATGGGTGTCTGTAATTCCAGCTACTCGGGAGTCTGAAGCAGGAGAATCGCTTGAACCTGGGAGGCGGGCATAGGTTGCAGTTAGCCGAGATGGCACCATTGCACTCCAGCCTTGGTGACAGAGCGAGACTCCATCTCAAATAAATAAATAAATAATGCAGATAAAAGAATATATTCTGGAATGTCGTTATCCAGTGACTCCAATCTCAGAAATTTCACCGTTAGGCAAATTGAGGAGCAGATTGTTAGAAGGTCTTAACTTAATCGAAAAAAAAGAAAAAACTTGCTACTTTTGGGGGACTAGGCTTCTACCCCTCCACGCACTGCTTACCTTCCAATACCTGAAATTTAGACCCACATGGCCAACCCAATGGTCCACACTTGCCTTGAGCTCAGGGTTCTCCTGGTGAAAGAAACTTCTTATAGAAATATGTAATTGAGGTAAAGCAAAGAAGCCTTACTCTTTACAGGGACTGGTTCTCAACTCTCGAAAGCAAATGTCCAAGGGCCTCCCCCATTTCCAAGCTGGGGTTGGCAGGGACAGGCCCACAGTCAGCCTGATGAGCCCACTCCACAGCACCAGCCATCTGGAAACTCCCCACAGAGGATTCACTTTCCGACTTCATTGTACAGTGAAGACATCTGTGCACTCAGAGCATCTCAAGGCAAGCCTGATAAGCATTTGTGGGTTTTGCGGTTTGGGGGATTTTGTTTGTTTGTTTGTTTGTTTGTTTTGTGAGATGGAGTTTTGCTCTTGTTGCCCAGGCTGGAGTGCAATGGCATGATCTCAGCTCACCGCAACCTCCACCTCCCGGGTTCAAGAGATTCTCCTCCCTCAGCCTCCCAAGTAGCTGGGATTACAGGCATGTGCCACCATGCCCAGCTAATTTTGTATTTTTGGTAGAGACGGGGTTTCTCTATGTTGGTCAGGCTGGTCTCGAACTCCCAATCTTAGGTGATCCGCCCACCTCAGCCTCCCAAAGTGCTGGGATTACAGGCGTGAGCCACCACACTCAGCCTGCGTTTTGTTTTTTAATGAAAAGGTTTGGATTGTTTGCGTTTTGTGTTTTTTGTTTGTTTGTTTTGTTTTTTTCTTTTTCTTTTTTTTTTTTTTTTTAGACGGAGTCTTGCTCTGTCACCCAGGCTGGAGTGCAGTGGCTGGATCTCAGCTCACTGCAAGCTCTACCTCCCGGGTTTAAACCATTCTCCTACCTCAGCCTCCCGAGTAGCTGGGACTACAGGCGCCCGCCACCTTGCCCGGCTAGTTTTTTGTATTTTTTGGTAGAGACGGGGTTTCACTGTGTTAGCCAGGATGGTCTCGATCTCCTGACCTCGTGATCCTCCCGTCTTGGCCTCCCAAAGTGCTGGGATTACAGGCTTGAGCCACTGGCCCAGCCTTGTGTTTTGTTTTCTAAGCAACTCAGGATGAGAAAGGTCAGACACTATTTTAAGCCTTTAAATACCTCTTAACTAAAGAATGAAGTAAATGGAAACCACAAGCACCTGTTACCAGCCCAACGCTCGGCTATTTTGTATTGCCCGAAGCCAGAAACGAAACGGCAGGCAGATGGGGAAACCAAGGTATACAGCAAGGTGCAGGGAATTGTTTAGGTTCCCAAAATTGTGGCTGGCATAAGCAGGATTGGAATCTAGGTCCACTACACCCACCCTGAGAGACGAGAGCAAGCAAGCAGTGTGGCACCATGAGGAGAGCTGGATTCTAAAGAGGCACAGGGCAGTAAAAATCCAGCACAGGGCAGCCAATGTCACCAGAAATGCAATCTCCTCTTTAGAAGAGGCACGAGCTCCCTGCTGTCACAGAAAGGATTTTCCATCCAACAAGCAAGTATGGAGCCGCATTGATTCCCGTTTGGAAACACGTAAGGAAGAAACTTCCTATGGTGAGCTTACAGATGCCAGGACCCAAGCCAACTTTGTGAACAATGACAGCTCATGGCATGTGAGATACTGGTGTATGTTCCAGGAAGGAGACAAATGCTATGGTTCCTCTGGAAAAAGAAAATATGGCAGCATTCCACAGGGAAAAAAAAACAATAATGACAAATACCCTGTCCAATGTATTACAGTTATGGTAATTTCAATGGCATAGTATTGACATTGAAATCAATAAAAGAGATCAGTTGAATACAGTTAAGAATCCAGAAACAGACCTGTGGGGAATTTAGAGTGTGACAAAGATGACATTTTGAATTGGTAGAAAAAAGAGTAAATTCACATGACAATATTCTATCCACTTTGGAAAAGTTAAATTCGATCAATTAGATTATATACCCAACACCATGAACAAAAATATTCTCTGCATGGCTTAATGAACTAAATGCACAAAAACCATATAAGTGATAAGTAATAGAAGAAACTAATTTTTAAATATTTTGTAATCATTTATGTTAGTGTAGGGAAAGGCATGGCATGAAAGCCAGAAGCTATAATAGGACAAAACAGAGTGATGGTTTTACACTTTTTAATCTTGCATATAGCAAGTATACTAATAGAAGTCAGCTCTTTTTTTTTTTTTTTTTCCTTTTTGAGACAAGGTCTCGCTCAGTCACCCAGGCTGGAGTGCAGTGTGCAGTGGCACAATCTCAGCTCACTGCAAGCTCTGCCTCCCAGGTTCACGCCATTCTCCTGCCTCAGCCTCTTGTGTAGCTGGGACTACAGGTGCCCGCCACCAGGCCCGGCTAATTTTTTGTAATTTTAGTAGAGATGGGGTTTCATCATGTTAGCCAGCACGGTCTCAATCTGCTGACCTCGTGATCCTCCTGCCTCGGCCTCCCAAGGTGCTAGGATTACAGGTGCGTACCACTGCACCTGGCCAAAGTTAGCTCTTACTATTGGTATTAAATTCTGAAAACAAGTCTGTTTGGAACAGACTCACTAATATCCAATAGCTGCTCTTACTGATAAAGGATCTGAGGCTTGGAGAGACTGGTGTCTCAGCCAGGGCATTTCAGGAGAAGGCAGGCAGGCAGGAAAGAGCCCAGGTTCTGTTCCCTCACTCCTCCACTCCTCTTGGTAAAAGTAACTCTGAAATCAGGGTTGAGTAATAGGGATAAAGGCTTGTGTTTCACTCTGTACTTTTCAAAGCAGTTTCTCTCCCATTACCTCACTCAGTCAGCAGAGCAGCCTGTGCAATGAGAAAGCAGGACAGCTTCGATCATCTCCATTTCTCAGACAAGGAAATTGAGAACTGACAGCGCGTGGCTGGCCCTGGTCACGAGCTCCTGGAGCAGGGGTGTGGCTGGACTCCACAGTGCTCTGTTCCTGGTCAGAAGCATTCTTCGTTCCATCCTGCGGTCTCTTGGGAGGCTCGCCAACGTTTCAGTGCCTTCAGCAGTGAACAGCAAAATGCTTCCAGTTCCCAGACATTTCAAAGTAAACTTGCCCATCTGACAGGAGAATAAGAATCAAATCCTCCTTGGAGGAAATCCACCTTTCAGCTCTCCGCTTAATTCCATGCATAGTGCTGCCAATAAGCCAGCCTTCAATTAACTGTCAAGAAGACAATGTTTCAGTGGCATTCCTAGGAGTAGGCGGGAGGGAGGAGAGGGCTATGGACCGTGGGTGGGAGCAAAAAGAACACAGGACCCCACATCCGTGCTCACTGTTCATCTGCATCTCAACCCATTTCATTCCCTGGTATTTTCTCTTCCTGTATTCATTCCTGGCATGACACATGCATAAATTCTAACAACTGATATAACAACCCAGTCAAGTGTGTATATAAATTCCCCATAAGGGTACAGGCAGCTCCGCTTAGTTTGTAATCATTTTTATTTCATTGAAAGCCTCAGAGAGTGTCGTCAGGTACTATTAACTTAAGTGCTCTATGGAGTAGACCCAGTTTATTGGAGATAATGGGAAGAGACAGTCTCTGTTAGAAAATTCAACACTACAGAAGACCCTTTCCACTCAAAATGATCGGACACATATATGAGATGGCCTCATATAATCCACCACAATCTCAACATAATGATGCTTTATGAACTTTAAAGTTATCCTGGAACCTGCCCTTGGTGCTTTCTGAAGGTGCTTGATCATGAGAAAGAAGAGTGATTAACTACTGGCTTTTGTAAAACTTGTGAGATGGCTGAGCCAGAGCCCTCTGGCCATAGAGATAGAAAGGCCGGCCCCAAGGTGGGGCTATACAGAGGCCACCAGCTCAAGTCCCAGGTCATACAGGCTGCTGTCAGACCCCAATCTGCCACTGATGTTGGTCAAGTGTAAGAACTGCACTGAGACAATTCACTTGCAAATAGAGAAAAATCAAAGTACCTATCTCCTTGAGTTGTGTGAGGATTGAGTAAGAAAGTGCTTATGGCACATAAGAAGTATTCAGTAAGTGTTGAGCATTACATTATCAGTATTTACTCTCTACTTTTAAAAATAGTTTCAACTTCTATTTTAGATCTAGGACTTATATGTGCAGATTTATTACAAACTGTGCATCCAACAAAGATCTAATATCCAGACTCTATCAGGAACTTAATTCCACAAGCAAAAACCAAATAACCCCAATAAAAAGTGGGCAAAGGATATGAACTGATATTTCTCACGAAGAAGACATGCAAGTGGCCAAGAAACATTAAAAAATTCTCAACATCACTAATCATCAGATAAATGCAAATCAAAACCACAATGAGATACTATCTCACACTAATCGGAGGGCTATTATTAAAAAGTCATAAAATAACAGAAGCTGGCAAGGCTGTGGAGAAAAAGGATTGCTTATGCACTGTTGGTAAACATGTAAATTATTTCAGTCCCTGCGAATAACAATTTGGAGATTTCTCAAAGAATATAAAACAGAACTACCATTTGACCCAGCAATCTCATTACTAGGTATATACCCAAAGGACAATAACTCATTTTACTCTCTATATTTTAGACTGCGAATCTCAGCATACTTGCCTGGTTAAAAAGAAAAGACAATAAATTCACAAGCCATCTTCTTCCTCCATGGTGAAACCGTGGCTAATGCATTTCACCTTCAAGTTTTTATGGAAAGAGACATACATCTGAACATTAGTACAATAGTTTTATTTTTTTCACTTAACCAGACAAAGCAACGAAAAATTTGCAAATATTTCATGCTAATTGTTCATAAATCAGATCCACACACCTTTTTTGTGATTTTACCTCACTGTTTTTGCCTTCTCTGTGCAATGCCCATCACACTCGGGGCCATTGTTCCCCTGGCTCTTTTGCAGGTTTACATGTGGCCTGGAACGTCTTCTGTGGTATCCTTAAGAGCTCTCCCTCCTCTCCTCCCTGCTCTGATGATGTGCTGTAGGCTCCCAGTCTTCTACTTCTCCAGCAAAGAAGGAAACTGAGGTCTGGTAGGAGCTCTTGGCTCCTTCACCGAGACTGATGCATCCCTCATTAGGGGCCTTACCCTTATTCAAGGAAATCTTCCCTACATCATTCTTCTTCTAAGTTTCTAGCCACTGCTGTCTCCTTCTCCCTTAGGCTCTGGGGGTGATAGGCACATAGCCATAGCAAGACTAAGCAAAAAGAACAAATCTGGTATCATCACATTACCCTCCTTCAAATATACAAATATACTACATATATATACAAATATACAAATATACTACAAGGTTATAGTCACTGAAACAGCATGGTACTGGTATGAAGCAAAAAATATTGCCCTTGAAATGTTTGTTTTTTCTGTGGTTTTGTTTTGTTATATAAGCATGAGCAAAACTATAATCAACTTACGTAATTTAGAAGTATTCAGGAGGGTCCTTTAGTTCTATTATTTTATGAATTTATTATTTAATATCTTGGTCTCACTATTTTAAAAAATGCCTTATGTATATAGTTTTAAAAATCTATATAATTGGCCAGGCATGGTGGCGTATGCCTATAATCCCAGCACTTTGAGAGGCCAAGGCAGGCGGATCACCTGAGGTCAGGAGTGCCAGACCAGCCTGGTCAACACAGTGAAACCCCGTCTCTACTGAAAATACAAAATTGGCCAGGTATGGTGGTGGGCACCTGTAATCCCAGCTACTCGAGAGGCTGAGGCAGGGAGAATCACTTGAACCTAGGAGGTGGAGTCAAGATCATGCCATTGCCCTCCAGCCTGGGCGACAGAGCGAGACTTCATCCAAAAAAAAAAAAAATCTATATAATTAATTATCATAAAAGAATTGAAAAATACAGCTGAACAAGAAGAAAATTAAATCATCCACAGTCATGCCACTTCTGTATGATGTCTTTGAAATCAAACTTCTATACTCATAAACTCGTATTTCCTTTTCATTTACTTTAAAAAATTTAAAAACATTTTTGTGGGCACATTTAGGTGCATATACTTATGGCACACAAGAAATGTTTTGATACAGGCATGCAAAGCAAAATAATTACATCACGGAGAATGGGGTATCTATCCCCTCAATCATTTTGTTGTTGTGTGTGTGTGTGCATGTGTGTGTGTGCTACAAGGAATCCAATTATAGTCTGTTATTTTTAAATGTACAATTGTATTATCACTGACCATAGTCATCCTGTTGTACTAATAAATAATAAGTCTCACTACTATACTTGTCATCCCTACTTCTCTTCCAAAATTGTTATTCTCAAACTTGCCACTGCTTTTCACTCTAATAAAGCTAGACACAATTACTTAGATCTCGTTTTATTAAACCTGTCAGCAATGTGTGACCCAGCTGAAAACTCTCTCCTCCATAACACTCTCTTAACTTGGCTCTCAGAGTCTCCTGGTGTTTTCCTCCTGCCTTTCCCATCCATGTACCATCATCTATTTTGCTTGCTTCTCCTTGTCCCCCACCTGTCTCACACGTTGAAGTGTCCCAGGACCCAGGCGGGTATCTTTCTCATGACTTTTAGCACCTTGTACATGCTAATAATTTCCCAACGTATATTTCCAGTCCAGGTTTCTTTCTTGGGTTCCAGACATCTATATCAAACTGCCTACTTGACATCTCTTTTTAGTTAGTTAGCTACTGGGTATTGCAATGTTATCAGGTCCAAAACGGGGCTGCTGATATTTTTTTTTCTTTTTTTTTTTTTTTTTCTGAGGCGGAGTCTCGCCCTGTCGCCCAGGTTGTAGAGCAGTGGCTCCATCTCGGCTCACTGCAAGCTCCGCCTCCCGGGTTCACGCCATTCTCCTGTCTCAGCCTCCCGAGTAGCTGGGACTACAGGCGCCCGCCACCACGCCCAGCTAATTTTTTGTATTTTTAGTAGAGATGGGGTTTCACCGTGTTAGCCAGGATAGTCTCGATCTCCTGACCTAGTGATCCGCCAGCCTCAGACTCCCAAAGTGCTGGGATTACAAGAGTGAGCCACTGCGCCCGACCGATTGTTTTTTTTTAGACCTACTACTCATGTAGTTTTCTTGCATTCATGGTAACTCTTCCAGCGGCTCTGCCAAAAGTCTTGAGGTCATCCTTGATTTCTCTCTCTCTCTCTGACACCTCACACCTAATCTGTCAGCCAATCTAGTTAGGTCTACATTCAAAATACAACCAGAAGCCATCTAGCCACCACCATCTGCTGCCTAGATGAGTGATGAGTGAGTATACTGTTAATTGGTCTTGTTTCTTTATTTTTAATCCTCTTCCCATTTATTCTTAAACCAGGGTCTTATTAAAACATGCCAGATTATGTCATTCCTCTGCTCAAAACCTTTTTTTATTATTATTATACTTTAAGTTCTAGGGTACATGTGCACAACGTGCAGGTTTGTTACGTAGGTATACATGTGCTATGTCGGTTTGCTACACCCATCAACTAATCATTTACATTAGGTATTTCTCCTAATGCTATCCCTCCCCCAGCCGCCCACCCCCTGATAGGCCCAGGGATGTGATGTTCCCCGCCCTGTGTCCATGTTTTCTCGTCGTAGTTCAACTCCATCGATTCCCATTTAAAATTTCTTTCTAATACCCAAAAGGCAGCACATGATCTAACCTGTTTTCTCTATGACTTAAACGTTTGCTATTCTGTTCCTTTCACTCTACTCCAGCCACACTGAACTTCTTGGAAACTTCAAAGCATGCTCAGCATGTTTCCCTCTGTACCTGGCAGCTGTATGAAGGGTTTTTCCCGCACATCTCCTCTCAGCTCGCTCCCTCTGTTTCTTCACTTCTTCAACGGAAAGTCACTTTCTCAGCAAGGCCATATCTGGCCATTCTAATATTTCCACCATCCCTCTCCTCCAATACACATTTCATTTTTCTGCTTTGATTTTTCTCCTTTAACATACATATTTTGTTTGTGCTGTTTATTGTTACTGTATGTTCACTTCACTCTCATGATCAGGATTTTGTCTGTTCCTTACCATATCCTTAGTGCAACTCAATACATATTTATTAAACAAGTGAATAGAGTTTACCCTGGTGTATTATTTTAAACATAAATTCTCACTTAAGAAACAGTATGACATGGGCTAATTCTGAAAATTTTACTTGGCATTATGCACATTTGCAGGATTATTTTAGTTATTTTTTATACTCTATTTTCTCTATATTTATATTCTTCCATTTAGGAAGGAAAGCCCAATATTGCGATTAATATTTTTTCTTTTACTGGTTATTATGGTAGTTTTAATTATGGTAAAATGAGTCAACAGAGTTGCAAACTTCACTTGTATTTTATTAGAAATAATAAAATATAAGGGTGGTGAATGCAATTAATGTAAAAAATTTTTTCAAAAGATTATGAGCCTTCAATATCTGACAAAAAAGACAAAGTTTGAATTTACTGCTTTTCATAGTAAGAAAGCTGTTCTTGTCAGGCACAGTCTGTTCTGATTAAGCAGCTGCTGATGCTGTACAGATTTGGGGGAAGAGTGGAGTTAAAAGCTTGGCCAACTCTCACAGGCGTCAGTGGGTTGATGCCACCTGCCTGGTGCAGCATAGTTATCTGAGGGAGACTGCTGTGGAATGGTTGGCATTCCCAGACATGCTGATTAAGGTAGGTTTGTCTCCAACTGGCTATCTTTCAGAAGCAAGCAGCTGACATTGATTGGTTGGGGAAAGAGGCTAGTGCTCATTGATTATGTGTCTAGATTTAAAATGACTTTTGTGTAGCTGCTTGTTATCGGGGCTGCAGATCAGACCTTCCCTAAGTTTGAGGCAACTTTCATTAGACGTTTTCTGTTTCAAAGTTGCCTTCCATCAACTATGTTCAAAGTAAAAAGTTTTTATATTCCAGAAATGTAGACGTGTTTTTGAAGTTTGGATAAAGAGGAATTGTTTAATAACTGCTCTCAGAAAGATTCCCCCCTCACCTTCTTTAAGATGCTTATTCTTAACTGGGACAGTTACCTATATAGTTATTTTTCGATAAATAATTGTTAGTTTTACGTGTGTGTGTGTGTGTGTGTGTGTGCGTGTTAGGGGCTGAGGCTGAACTCCTAACATCATAATCTCCAGTAGGAAGTTTTAGTCTCTTTGCAAATGAATGTAGGTTATACAATAGTGATATAACTATGCATGTGTTTATTTTGTAAAAATGTAATTACAATTTTTTTCTTAAATTCTACATTTTAATATTAGGATTAGATACAGGGCTAAAACTGTACAAAGGCTTCAAAATTACTTTGTTTTCAAATAATCATAAGTAATCAGAATAGTGCTATTTTTGAACTATACATAATGACATATAAATGTTTTTAAAGTTCTCCCACACAGTATATTTTCATTTTTTTCTTTTAGGTTATAAATTCTAGCTTATTTTTAAGAACTTGCTTTAAATAAAACATTATTATATTTTAAAACAAAACAAAAAATATAACAAAAATCCAATTATGACTCTCACGTCTACGAGTCCTTGCTTGTGGGCAGTGAGCTCCAGCCTTTGAGTGTGGCATTCAAGTTTAGGGTAGCATTCATCTTGCAGTATTTGCTTTCATGTGTTTCACACAATTTTTTGAGTTCCTAGGAAACACCTAGATGCCTCGTGCCCAACCTTTGTGTTCACATTATATTCTCTAAGTAGAATGGTTTTCTCACACTTTTTTTTTTTTTTTTGGCATCCTAACTCTGATGTATCGCATCATATCATAATTGTATATTTACCCGTTTTTAAAGCAGATAATATTCATTTGCTTGTATATCATTGGAACAATATATATTGTTCATAACAGATTTTAAATAGTGAGTTAATTGAAATGGAGAACATTTTGAATTTTACCAAAAAAAAGTTTTTAAAATTCTTTGTCATAGAGTTATTTTTAAAAGATGGACTTTTTTTTTTTTTTTTTTTTTTTTTTTTTTTTTTGAGACGGAGTCTCGCTCTGTCGCCCAGGCTGGAGTGCAGTGGCCGGATCTCAGCTCACTGCAAGCTCCGCCTCCCGGGTTCACGCCATTCTCCGGCCTCAGCCTCCCGAGTAGCTGGGACTACAGGCGCCCGCCACCTCGCCCGGCTAGTTTTTTGTATTTCTTAATAGAGACGGGGTTTCACCGTGTTAGCCAGGATGGTTTCGATCTCCTGACCTCGTGATCCGCCCGTCTCGGCCTCCCAAAGTGCTGGGATTACAGGCTTGAGCCACCGCGCCCGGCCAAAGATGGACTTTTTAATGGATTTTTTTTAGAGTACTGATACTTCTTTGCATGTGAATGAGGTAGAGAAACATGAAAATAAAAACTGTACCTCAGAAGACCCTGGGATTAAACAAATGTTTGGGAAGGCCAACTCCCTGTTGGTCTGCTACAAGTGAGTGATGACAGCAGTTTAAATAAAATAATTGAAGATGAAGGAAGGTAAAACTTGTAAGTTCATTTCCCTGTGAAAGAATGTTAGCAATAGTTACTTTCTCTAGAAATAGAATAGTTTAGTCAGCCAAAGCTGGAGGATCCTCAACTGTATCAAAGCTGATGAAAGATTGAATATTCTAATGTAATTAAACATGAAAATGATGACCTACATGTTAAACTATCATACATAGATTGTTAAAACTTACAATAAACATACAAACACTTTTGTATATCAATAAATGTGATATATCAATCAACAGAATTTAATATATATATATATGTATAACCATCTCAATAGATGCAGAAAAAGGCGTTTGACAAAATCCAGCATTCTTTATGATAAAATTGTCTTATTTCACTTGGTAATATGCATTTAAGTTTCCTTCATGTCTTTTAATGGCTTGATAGCTCATTTCTTTTTAGCACTGAGTAATACTCCATTGTATGGCTGTAGCACATGTTACTCATTCACCTATTGGAAGGTATCTTGGTTGCTTCACAAATTGATTGAATTTTTATATCTACGCTTATGAGAATTTTTTGGTTTATAGTATCTGTGTCTGCTTTTGGTTCGTGGTGATGCTAGCATTATAGAAGTTTGAATATACTCCTTTTTATTTTGAAGGGCAAAGTTTGTGTAAAATGTTACTATTTTTTCCTACCATGTTTGGAAGGATACACCAGCCTAGTTGTTGGGCCTGAAATTGTATCTGTAGAAAGGTTTTCAACAGTTATTTTATTTTATTTTATGGATATGGGAGAATGTAGGCTATCTATTCTTGATTTATGTTTGGTAATTTGTCATTTTTCAAGGAATTTTTCAATTTTATTTAACTTGTCATGTTTATTCACATAAATTTAACAATATTACCTTTTTATAGTATCTGTAGACTCTGCGATAATGTCATACTACTCAATTCTAAAGTTAGTAATTTGTATCTTCTTTTTTTCCTGAGCAACCTGGCTAGACAGAGGTTTATTGCTTTTATTGATCTCCTCAAAGTGTTTGGTGTTGACTTCCTCTACTGTTTTTCTTCTCTATTAATTTAATCTCTGATGATTTGGTCCTTTAGGTTCATTATTTAAAAAAAAAATCATAGCCTGAGTAGCTTATTAACAAAATGGTTAATGGTTCTGGAAGTTGCAAAGTCCAAGATCAAGGTGCTGTTAGATTTGATGTCTGATGAGGGACTAGTTCATGGTTCATAGATGCATTCTTTTTTCCTGTGTCCTCACAAGGCAAAAGGAGTGAAGGGGCTTTCTGGGGTCTCACATGTAAGGGCATTAACTTATTCATAAGAACTTGGCCCCCATGACCTTATCACTTCCAAAAAAGCCCCACCTTTAATAACATCACCTCTGTGATTTGGTTTTAGTACATAAATTTTGAAAGGATACAACATTCAGATCACCAGAGATATTTTTTTTTCATCTGCATGCTTTTAATTTTATCTCCTTTTTACTGGTTTCTTAAGGTAGAAGTGAAAGTCATTGGTTTGAGACCCTTCTAATATAGACATTCAGTGCTAAAGATTTGTATTTAAGTATAGTTGTAGCTGTATTCCACAATTTTTGATATGTTGTATTTTCATTTTTACTTAGTGCAAAATATTTTCTAATTTATTTTCCATTACCTCTTTGACTCAGGATGTGTATTTGAATATGTATTACTTAATTTCCAAATACTTGAGTATTTCCTAGAGCTGTTTTTGTTACTTATTTCTGATTTGATTGATATGTTTGTCAGGACACATACTTTGTATCCTTTTGATTTAATCCTTTTTTGAGAGTAATTGTATGGCCTAGAATATGATCTATCTTGGTAAGTGTTCCAAAGTTACTTGAAAAGCCCAGTGTTGCTCAAGACTACTCTATTCTTGTTGATTTTCTGTCTCCTTGTTCAGTCACTTATTGACTACAGGGTATTAAAACCTCAGGTTACTTTAAAATTGTCTTTCTGTAGTTCTAGACATTTATGCATCATAGATTTTGAAGTTGTTATGTTACTAGAGGCATAAACATTTTGGATTATGTCTTCTTGATTAATTGAATGCTTTGTCATTGCGACATGATCTTGTTTATTGATGGGAATATTTTTTGCTATGAAATCTGCTTTGGTAGTAAGGTGGCCACTCCTGCTCAGCCTTCATGTAAGTGTTAGCATTCTCTTTTATCAAGCTTTTGTCCAATTTGTGTCTTCAAATTTAAAGTGTATTTCTTATCAGCAGCATCTGGTTGGGTCCTGCTTTTTTTTTTTTAATGGAGTCTGACACTCTGTGTTTCAACTGAGGTTCTTAGACCAGTGTCATGTGTGATGTGATTATTGATATCGTTAGGCTTACCTGTCATCATGCCGTTTGATTGCTATTAGCCCCAGCTATTCTTTATTCTCCTTTTCTTTTCTTTTCTGCTCTCTTAAGGATTAGTCAAGTAATTTTTCTAAATGATTTAGTTTTACATTTCTGTTATGGTGTATTAGGCATAACTCTTTTTTATTTTTATTTTTGCTTTCTTGGTATTTTAGAATTTACGCAATTTTAACTTATCAGACTCCACCTTCAAGTAATATTATACAACATCATACATGATATAGGAAAAGTATGATAGTATAGATTCATTTCTCTTCTCCTAGCATATGTACATGTGCTCAGCAATTTTTTATATTTCAGTGTAAAGATCTTTCACATAATTTGTTTGAGTTATCCCTAAGTATTTTATATTTTTAATTCTATTGTAAATTGTATTATATTTAAAAATTTATTCCTGATTATTTCTAACATATAAAAATACCATTGATTTGTGTATATTTATCTTATATCCTGCAACATTGCAAAACTAACTTACTATCTTCAGTAGTAGGCTTTTAAAGGATTTAATTGGGATTTCTACATAAATGATTATATCTGTGAATAAAGACACTTTTTACTTACTTCTTTTCTATTTACATGCCTTTTATTTCCACCTTTCTTTTTTTTTTGAAACTGACAAACTGATTTTATTATTTATTTATTTGTTTGTTTATTTTTTTTTTGAGACAGAGTCTCACTCTGTTGCCCAGGCTGGAATGCAGTGGCGTGATCTTGGTTCACTGCAACCTCTGACTCCTGAGTTCCAGCGATTCTCCTGCCTCAGCCTCCCAAGTAGCTGAAATTACAGGCGCCAGCTACCACACCCCGCTACTCTTTTTGTATTTTTAGTAGAGACGGGGTTTCACCATATTGGCCAGGCTGGTCCTTTTTTTTTTTCTTTTTTTTAAATTTTTTACATATCATTTACATCAGGTATAACTCCCAATGCAATCCCTCCCCCCTCCCCACTCCCCATGATAGGCCCCGGTGTGTGATATTCCCCTTCCCTAGTCCAAGTGATCTCATTGTTCAGTTCCCACCTATGAATGAGAACATGCAGTGTTTGGTTTTCTGTTCTTGTGATAGTTTGCTGAGAATGATGGTTTCCAGCTGCATCCATGTCCCTACAAAGGACACAAACTCATCCTTTTTTATGGTTGCATAGTATTCCATGGTGTATATGTGCCACATTTTCTTAATCCAGTCTGTCACTGATGGACATTTGGGTTGATTCCAAGTCTTTGCTATTGTGAATAGTGCCGCAATAAACATACGTGTGCATGTGTCTTTATAGCAGCATGATTTAGAATCCTTTGGGTATATACCCAGTAATGGGATGGCTGGGTCATATGGTACATCTAGTTCTAGATCCTTGAGGAATCGCCATACTGTTTTCCATAATGGTTGAACTAGTTTACAATCCCAACAACAGTGTAAAAGTGTTCCTATTTCTCCACATCCTCTCCAGCACCTGTTGTTTCCTGACTTTTTAATGATCGCCATTCTAACTGGTGTGAGATGGTATCTCATTGTGGTTTTGATTTGCATTTCTCTGATGGCCAGTGATGATGAGCATTTTTTCATGTGTCTGTTGGCTGTATGAATGTCTTCTTTTGAGAAATGTCACAAATTTACAAGAAAAAAACAAACAACCCCATCAAAAAGTGGGCGAAGGATATTTCCATCTTTCTTTTTTGTTCCTTCCTTCTTTCTCTTCTCTTTCTTTTCTTATTTTTTTTTCTTTTTTTTTTTTTTTTTTGAGACGGAGTCTCGCTCTGTCACCCAGGCTGGAGGGCAGTGGCCGGATCTCAGCTCACTGCAAGCTCCACCTCCCGGGTTTACGCCATTCTCCTGCCTCAGCCTCCCGAGTAGCTGGGACTACAGGCGCCTGCCACCTCGCCAGGCTAGTTTTTTGTAGTTTAAGTAGAGACGGGGTTTCACTGTGTTCGCCAGGATGGTCTCGATCTCCTGACTTCGTGATCCACCCGTCTCGGCCTCCCAAAGTGCTGGGATTACAGGCTTGAGCCACCGCGCCCGGCTCTTTTCTTATTTTTTTTTCTAAGTTGTTTTGCAATAGGTAGACCTACCAGGACAATGTTGAACAGAAGTGGTAAGATCTGATATCCCTCTCTTCTTGATTGTAAGAGAAAGCATTCAGTCTTTCATCATCATATAGGATGTTAGTTGTAGGTATTTTAAAGACGCCCTTTGAAATGTTAAAGAAAATCTCATGTATCCTTGGTTTGCTGAGATAATTTTTTAATAAGAATGGATATTAAATTTTGTCAAATGCTCTTTCTGCGTATACTACATAATTGTATGCTTTTCCTTTTATTGTACTAATATAGTGATAACATTAATTGATTTTGAAAGAGGGTTAAATATTCAATTTCTTAAAATGAGTGTTTAAATGCATTTTTATTTCCTTAAAAATGTTTAAATTTAAATTTAGTTTAACTTTAAATCTTCTGTTAAAAATTTTCTAAATTTTATCAATTCTTCTTAATATTCTAAAATATATGACATAAACTTTACCATTTTAACAATTTTTAAGTGCACAGTTTAGTTTCATCAAGTGCATTTACAATGTCATGCAACAGTTATTACTATCCATTTCTAGAACGCTTCTATTATCCCAAACAGAAACTGTACCCATTAGATATTAACTTCCCATAAGTTTTATCCCAGCCCATGGAAATCTCTATTCTATTTTCTTTCTCTGTAACTTTACCTATTCCAGGTACCTCATTTAAGTGGAATCATACAACATTTTTGTGTGTGTGTCTGAGTTATTTCACTTAGTATAATGTTTTCAAGGTTCATTTATATTGTATCAGGTATCATTGCATTATTTCTTTTTATTCTCAGGTAATAGTCTACCTCATAAATATCATACTTTAATGTATCAGATAATAGACATGTTGATTGTTTCTAGATTTTAACTATTATGAATAATGCTGCTACAAATGTGTACATAGGCATATGTTTCTCTTGAGAAAATACTAGGGAGTGGAATTTCTGGATTACCTGGTAACTGCATGTAATCTTGAGGGACTGGGGACCATCAAGCTGTTTTCCAAATCAGCTGCACAATTTTACATTATCACCAGCAATGGGGGAGGGCTTCAGTTTTTTCAGATACTTTCCAATATTTATTTTTAATCTTTTTGATTGTATGTATCCCAGTGATGTGAAGTGCTATTTCATTGTAGCTTTAACTTGCATTTCTCTAATGGTGAATGATGTTGAGCATCTTTTCATGTGGTTACTAGCAATTTGTCAATGTTATTTTATAAAATATGTAGTCAGATCCTTTGAGCATATTTTAATTGATTGGGTTTTTGTTGTTGAATTGTAAGAATGCTTTATATATTCTAAACAAAATGTATTTTTATTACTGTGTTCTCATAAACTTTGTTTTAACTCTTAATGTCATTTGTTTCTGTATTTCGAACTTTTGTTTCATAAACCACTTTTTTCTCAAGAATTTGCCAGTAGAACCACAATATTTCTTTATTTCCATCATTTTTTCATAATTTACTTCCTCGCCCAAAAGGAAAAAATCTATATGCATTTTTATTATTCCCCCAAAATTCCCACCCCACTCACATCCACTATATTACTATAACCTACATTCTCTTCTGGGACAAGATTTGGGGAAGATTAAACTTTATCTTGCTGAAGTAACATCCTTTATATTACTCATGCATTGCTTTCACAGAGTTTTTCACAGTTGGGAAAACCAGGCATGTTGCTGCTTTGCTCAGAAGCACTGGCTTACATGCCTTGAAAGGATGTAGTAAACCAACAGATGGTCTAAGTTACTAACAGCTATCATCTCATTAATTGTCAGGGTTACTTATAAATAAGGAAATAATTTAGAACTTACATGTCAAAATATTCTACCACAAAGATGGCAAATATTTGGTGAAACCTGCAATGTTTGTTCCAGGCAACCAAACTATAATCTAGTCCCTGCCTTTCTCATTCAATTTTTTACTTTTGATTTTTTTTTTACATTTTTGTTTGACAAACACATACTTCCTTGTTATACCATGGTTCCAGGTGACACTGTGATATGTATCTCAAATGATCATATGCAGAATTGTGAAAGTTGTTGAGGACACTCATATCACAAAAGAGGAAAGTCAGATCACCTCAGCAGTTGGTTCTGGAAATAGGAGGAAAGAGAACTTTCATCTTCCTTTCATACTGAGATTCCCCCAATTATTCAATGTACACAGTAAAAACCACAAATCAACATTAATTATTTATTACAAAACCAAAAACACTCAATATAAAGCCATTGCGAGGGAAATCATCTTTTCGAAAGTCAATTATTCTAGGGGCAATCTTCAGCATGAACTAGATAAATCAAAAGAAGTCAACGCTGAAAGAAACTCGCTTTGCCCCTCATCATATTATTATCTGCTTATTGTCAAGAACTTTAATCTTCTCACAAGTGTTAAGTAAAACCAGTGCTAACTCTTCATCATGAACTGGTTTATTCCCAGAGCTAAGACAAGGTGTGGCTTATTTGGTGTAAGGGAACCCTCACATCCATTGGTCCATGTTTTTGTCAGTAAGGTTAATATGTCATCAGTGAGTATATCTAGTCTCCTTTTCTCCTCTGGACTCTACAGAGAAGTGTAAGGCATGTGAAGACCCTTCCTGCATTGACTGGGTAAATGATCTGTAGATGAACATTTCTTTTGTTCAGGTTCCAAAATCAAGACAAAAGAGAAAACGTAAGAAAAGTCGTTTTGTCAAGGCAAAAAGCTGTATTTTCTAAATGAGCTTTTAACAGGAATAACATCTTTGAATATTGATCTGATCTCTTGGTTTTATTTCTAAATTGGTTTAGAACTAAAAGAGGAGAGGTGTGTTACCAATTTATACATGAAAAGCCCCAACATCCAGGAATCCATCTTAATGTGATCTAGATATCTGAGAAGCAGACATGAAATGTTTATCCCTGTTCAATGCTGATTGATATATTTCCAACTGTGTTGCTGTCCATAAGCAAAGTCTGTGTGTATGTGGCTGGTTTGTTCATTTCTGTCATAGACACCAAGGATGCCAGACAGGACCAGGCAGAAGGTACAACAGGCAATCATTTTCTTTTCTTTACTTATTTTTTTATTCACTTAAAATTGTCCTTAATGGACCATTAAAAATAATAGTTTATTACTTGAAAGAGCAACTGACAAACTATGGTTATTCTTGCTTGGGTATATGTCATAGGTTTACTCAAAAATGAATGAAAAGAGCCTGTCCCTCCAAGGAAAACAACTCATGGCATTATCTGCCAATGATTAAATTCACACTTTCAAGCAAAAAATAAAATCTTAGAAAACTTGTATCTGCCTTCACAAGCTTGACATCATACTAATGCTTACAGATTTTTCTGATGAGACCGATTACTAGTGATATTAAGAAATGTGATTTTTTAAATGTTTTTATTTTACTTTAAGTTCTGGAATATAGGTGCTGAATGTGCAGGTCTGTTATATAGGTATAGATGTGCTGTGGTGGTTTGCTGCACCTATCAACCCATCATCTAGGTTTTAAGCTCCACATGCATTAGGTATTTGTCCTAATGCTCTCCCTCCCCTTTCCCCCCACCCCCCGACAGGCCCCAGTGTGTGATATCCCCTCCCTGTGTTCATGTGTTCTCATTGTTCAACTCTTGCTTATGAGTGAAAACATGTAGGATTTGGTTTTCTGTTCCTGTGTTAGTTTGCTAAGGATCATGGCTTCCAGCTTCATCCATGTCCCTACAAAGGACATGAACTCATTCACTTTTATGGCTGCATAGTATTCCATGGTGTATATGTGCCACATTTTCTTTCTCCAGTCTATCATTGATGGGGATCTGGGTTAATTCCAAGTCTTTGCTATTGTAAATAGTGCTGTAATAAACATACATGTTCATGTGTCTTTATGGTAGAATGATTGATAATCCTTTGGGTATATACCCAGTAATGGGATTGCTGGGTCAAATGGTATTTCTGGTTCTAGATCCTTGAGGAATTGCCACACTGTCTTCCATAATGGTTGAACTAATTTACATTCTCACCAACAGTGTAAAAGCATTCCTATTTCTCCACATCCTCACCAGCATCTGTTGTTTCCAGACTTTTTAATGCTCGGCATTCTAACTAGTGTGAGATGATATCTCATTGTGATTTTGATTTGCATTTCTCTAATGACCAGTGATGATGAGTTTTTTTCATATGTTTACTGGCCGCATAAATGTCTTCTTTTTTGGAGAAGTGTCTGTTAATATTCTTCACCCACTTTTTGATGAGATGGTTTGTTTTATTCTTGTACATTTGTTTAAGTTCCTTGTAGACTCTGGATATTAGACTTTTGTCAGATGGGTAACTTGCAAAAATTTTCTCCCGTTCTCTAGGTTGGCTGTACACTCTGATGATATATTCTTTTCCTGAGCATAGCTCAGCAGAAGCTCTTTAGTTTAATTAGATCCCGTTTGTCAATTTTGGCTTTTGTTGCAATTGCTTTTGGTGTTTTATTCGTTATGTCTTTACCTATGCCTGTGTCCTGAATGCAATTGACAACAAACAATGATTTTCACATTCTGCAGGCAAGAAGGTGGACCTACGTCTTAGCTGCTACTTGTAACTATGAAGTGCCAGAAAGCAATTACTAGCTTGATTAATGACCAGAAATCCAAAGCATGAGTAACAAAAAATGTGTCCATTTTTGCTTTTGTTGACTATGCTATCAAGGTCATATCGAAAACAGTATTGCTCAGAGCAATGTCATGGAGCTTTAGCCCTGTGCATTCTTCTATCAGTTTTACAGTTTGACTATTATATTTATCTTTATTTGGGGTTGATATTTTTGTGATGTAAGGGTCAAATTTTACTTTCCATATGGATATCCAGTTATCCCAACACCACTTATTTAAGAGACTGTCTTTTTTCCATACTGTGTAGCTTTGCAAAAAATAAGTTGACTGTAAATGTGGAGATTTATGTTTGGGTTTTCCGTCCAGTGCAATTGGCCAATGTGTCTTTTTATATGCTGTACTATGCTGTTTTGATTAAATTCTTTCAAAATTTGTGTTGAAATCAAGTAGAATGATATTTCCAGCTTTGCTGTTTTTGCTGAAGATTCATTTGGTTATTTGGGTTCTTTTGTGGTTCCATACAAATTTAAGCATTATTTTTTCATTTCTGTAAGAAAAAAATGGCATTGGACTTTTGATAGTGATTGCATTAAATCTCTTAATGGTATTATGTACATTTTCACAATATTAGTTCTTCCAATTCACAAACATGCAATGTCTTTTTATTTACTTTTGTTTTTGAAATTATTTTCATTGGTGTTTGACAGTTTTTAGTATAAAGGCCTTTTACCATTTGGATTACATTTACACTTAAATATTTAAATTTTTATAATATTCTACAAAATTTTTAAATATTTCTTCAGATTACTTTATTGGTATATAGAAACATTACCAACATAGAAACACTACTGATTTTTGTAAGTTGATTCTGTACCCTGCAACTTCACTGAAATGTGTGCATCTCTTCCCATGGTTTTTTGTGAAGCATTTAGGTTTTCTCCATATGTAAGAGCATGTCATCAGCAATAAGAGATAAATTCACTTATATATTTTCATAATTTTCAAATGCTTTTTTATTTCTTGTTTTGCGTGATTATTCTGGCTAGGAATTCCACTAACATGTTTAAAATAAATGATGAGAGTGAGTATCATTGTTTTGATCTTGATTTTAGGCAAAAAGCTTTCAACTTTTCAGTGTACATAATACTGTTTGCTAAGGGCTTGTCATGTATGGCCTTTTTGTGGTGAGATACATTTCCACTATACTCGATTTGTTGGGTATTTTCTCCCCATCACCTTATTCTCTAGTCCCACTCTTATTCCCCACTGTCTTCTTCCCACTGTTCTTCCGCAACTCCCCCTCAACTCCTACTCTCTCTCCCCAAAGCCTTCCCATTGTGTTCTGCTTAACAACTTCTTCCCTACCACCTTCTTTCCCCACACCCTTCTTCGCCTTCCACCCCCCTTAACCCCCACCCTCTTCTCCTTTTTTATTGCCCCACCCTCTTCTCCCTCCTCATTCCTGATGCTCTTCTTCCCCTTCCCTGACCCTCTTCTTTCATTTTTTTCTTCCCTGACCCTCTTCCCTTCTTCCCCAACTCTCTTTCCCTTCTTCCTTGACCCCTTTCTTCCTCTACCCTTTTCTTCCCCTTCTTCCCTGACACTCTTCCCCACTCCCTTCTTCCCCCACCTTCTTTTCCTTTTTTCTTTACCCTTCTCTTCCCCTTCTCTCCCTTCTTTCTTGACCTTCTTCTCCTTTCACCCCAATTCCCATTTTTTCCTTCTTCCCTTACCCTCTTTTTTGCTCTTTCCTTTTTTCCCTTTTCTTCCCCCTCTTGTTCCATCTTCTTCCCAGACCTCCTTCTCCCCTCTTCTCTTTCCCTCCTTTCTTCTTCTTCCCCGACCCTCTTCCCAGCTGTCTTCTCCCCCACCCCACTGTCTTCTCCCACACTCCCTCTCATGTCTCCTCCCCACACTCCCTCTCCCCACACTCCCTCTGCCCAAAGTCTTCTTAACACCGTGTTCTACCCAACAACTCTTCCCCAAGGTCTTCTTCCTGACACTCTTTTTCCCACCCCCTCTTTTTTAGACCATCTTCTTTCCGACTCCCCTGGCCCTCTTCACCATTTTCTGTCTAACTGCCTTCTTTCCTGCCATTTTCTCCCCACTCTGTCTTCCCACCATCATCCTCACCCCCTTCTCCCCGACCACTTTCTCCCCAGAATTTTTCCCTCAGTGCTTTCTCCCCCAAGATGTCTTCTTCTCCACGGACTTTTTCCTGACCCTCTCCTTCCCAATCATCTCCCTTGCTGCCTCCTTCCCAACCCCTCACCACAGTCTTCTCCCCACTGTGTTCTTCCCAACATTTTCTCCCCAGAATTTTCTCTCCAGCTCCCGCTCTACCGTCTTCCCCGCCCAGTGTTTTGTCCCCACCCTCTCTTCCCGACCCACCCTCTTCTCCCCAATCACCTTCTCCTGAACCACTTTCTCCTCACCCCCTCATGCCACTGTCTACCCCCACATTCCCTCTCCACTTTCTCTCCATCCCTCTCCCCAAAGTGTTTTTTCCAATGAGTTCTGCTCAACATCTTTCAAAATTTTCTCCCATACCATCTTCTCCAACTCCACCACCTTCTTCCCATCCCACCCACCACCATCTTCTCCCCACCTCCCCCTCCACCGTCCTCTTCTTCCCACTGTCCCCTTTTGCACCATGTTCCCCACTCATTCTACCCAGTGTTGTATCCCCACTCCCTCGCCCCACTGTCTTTTTCCCTTCTCCTGGACCACCTTTTCCCAGACCACCTTTTTCCCAACTGCTTGTCCTTAACCCCTCGCCCCACTGCCTTCCTCCCCACAAGCCCTTTCCCTAAACTCTTCTCCCCACTGACTTCTACCCAACATCCCCTCGCCATTGGCTTCTCCCCACCTTCATCTTCCCCATTTCCATTTCCTACCCCACTCTCTTCCTCTTCTTCACCATTTCTTTCTTCATCTTCTTCTTTACCATTTCCTTTTCCCACCCCACCCTCTTCTTCCAGACTGCCCCCTCTCTTCACCTCCACTGTATTTTTCCCACTGTGTTCTGCCCAGTATCTTTCTCTCCCCAGAATCTTTTCTCCAGAAACTTCTCTTCAGTGTCTTCTCCCCACTATCCCCACCATCTTCTTTCCCACTCCCTCTCCCCACATGACCCTCTTTCTGACCCTTTTCTCCCTGACCACCTTCTCCCAACCTCCTTCTCCCAAATCCTTCACCCCACAATCTTCTTCCCACACTCCCTCTCCCCAAAGTCTTCTCCCCACTGTGTTGTGTCCAACATCGTCTTTCCAGAGTTTCCTCTCTAGCATTTTCTCCTTACATCTCCACCCTACCATCTTCTTCCAGACCCTCTTTCTCCCTGAACCTCTTCTCCCTGATGGCCTTCTCCCCACCACCTTTTTCCACCTGCTCACCCCACCATCTCTTCCCTACCTCCTCCTCACTCTTTCTCCCCAATGTTTTATCCCCACTTTCACTCCTCACCTTGCTTCTCCAACTCCCTCTCCTCCCTATCTTCTTCCCCTACCATCGTGTCTTCTCCCCCCACTGTCTTCTTCCCAATTTCCTCTCTCCACCATCTTCTCCATCCCATCCCCAACTTTCTTCTTCCCACCCCACCCTCTTTTTCTGATCATCCTCTTTCCCACCACCTTCTTCCTAACTGCCTTCTCCCCAACTTCTCACCCCATCTTCTCCCCACTCATACCCACAACTGCACTCCCAGAAGTCTCTCCACTGTATTTTGCACAACATCTTCTCTGTAGAATCTTCTCCCCATTTCCTCTCCCCAAAATCTTCTTTCAATCCTCTCTCCTCACCATTTCATATTTCTGAAATTGTTAATTGTGCTGCAATAAACATATGTATGCATCTGTCTTTTTAATGTAATAACGTGTTTTACTCACAGTAGTGAGATCACTGGATAAGAATGAAGTTCTACTTTTAGTTTCTTTTTTATAAAAAACCTCAATCATTCTTCCCACCATCTTCTCCCCAAACTCCTTCTTCCCAAAGGCTTCTCCCCATCTGCCCAAAATCATTTCCCCACCATCTTCTCCCCCCACTTCTTTTTCCCATCTTGGAGGAGAAGGAGAAGGAGGAAAAGAAAGGGAAAAAGGTGGAGGAGAAGAAGGAAAAGAGGAGAAAGAGAAAAGAAGGAAAGGAGGGTGGAAGGGAAGGAGAGGGGGAGGAAAAGGAGGGTGGAGGGGAAGGAAGAAACGGAGTGTAAAGGGGAAAGAGGAGGTGGAGAGGGTGAAGAAGAAGAAGGAGGGAAAGAAGGGTGAAAGGAGAAGGAGGGTATAGGGGAAGGAGAGTAGAGGAAATATGGATGAAGGAAAAAAGGGTGATGGGGAAGGAAGGTAGAGAGAAAAGAGGGTAGAGGGGGAAAAGAGTGGAAAGGAAAGAGGCTAGAAGAAAAGGTGGGAAGGAGTGTGGAGAGGAAGGAGGGTGAAGGGGAAGGAGGGTGGAGAGGAAGGAAGGTAGAGGGAAAGCAGGGTGGAGGGAAAGGAGGGTGGAAGGAAAGGAGGGTGGAGGGGAAAGAGGTTGGAGAGGAAGGAGAGGAAAGAGGGTAGAGGGTAAGAAGGGTGGAGGGGAAGGAGGGTGGAGGGGATGCAGAGTGGAGGGGAAGGAGGGTAGAGGGGAAGGAGGGTGGAGGAGAAGGAGGGTGGAGGGAAAGGAGGGTGGAGGGGAAGGAGGGTAGAGAGGAAGGAGGGTGGAGGGAAAGGGTAGTGGATGCAAAGGAGGGTGGAAGGGAAGGAAGAAGGAGAGAAAGGAGAGGAAGGAGGGTAGATAGGAAGGAGGGTGGAGAGGAAGGAGAAGAAGGAGGGTGGAGGGGAAGGAGGGTGGAGAGAAAGACAAGTGGAGGGGAAGAAGGGTGGAGGGGAAGGAGGGTGGAGGGGAAGGAGGGTGGAAGGGAAAGAGTGGAAGATAGGTAGAGAGGAAGAAGGAGAAGGAGGGTGGAGGGGAAGGAAGATGGAGGGGAAAGAGGATGGAGGAGAAGGGGAGAAAGAAAGGTGGAGGGGAAGAAGGGTGGAGGGAAGGATAGTGGAGAGGAAGAAGGGTGGAGGGGAAGGAGGTGGAGGGAAAGGAGGGCAGAAGGGAAGGATGATGGAGGGGAAGGAGGTTGGAGGGGAAGAAGAAGCTAGAAAAATGGAGGAGATGAGGGGTGAATGGGGAAGAAAAGTTTGGAGGGTCAAAGGGAAGAAGAGGGTGGAGGATGAAAGGTAATGGGCTAGAACAAGTGGTTGTACTAGTTCACATTCCCACCAGCAGTGTAAAAGCTTTCTCTATTCAGCATATCTTTGACAATATTTATCGTTTTTGATTTTTTAATTATGGCCATTCTAGCTGGAGTAAAGGGTATCCATCTTGAGTTGATTTTTGTGTAACGTGAGAGCTAAGGATCCGGTTTTATTCTTCTATATGTGGCTTACCTAATATACCAGCTCCACTTGTTGAATAGGGCATCCTTTCCCCACTTTGTGTTTTTGTTTGCTTTGTTGGAGATCAGTTGGCTGTAAGTATTTGGCTTTATTTCTGGATTCTCTGTGCTGTTCCATTGGTCCATGCAGCTGTTTTCATGCCAGTAACATGCTGTTTGGGTCATTATAGCCTTGTAGTATAGTTTGAAATCATGTAATGTGATGCCTCCAGATGTGTTGTTTTTACTTAGTCTTGCTTTGGCTATGAGGGCTCTTTTTGTGTTCAATATGAATTTGTGTACATTGATTTTGTATCCTAAAACAACCTCCTCCTTTTCCCCATCCTCCTTCTCCTTCTAGTAATATTGCTCCGGAGATCTCATTAGATTTGATCATTGCACAACATATGCATGCACTGAAACATAATATTTAAACCCATAATTGTGTACAATGATTATGTGTCAATCAAAAAGGAAAAGAAAGGGGCAGGAGTGGTGATGAGAGAGGAATTGGGCCGGGGATGATGTTTTGCTGCAGGCAGGGGCAGTGATGCCCCTCGGGCTTTAAGCAACTGTGTTGTCATCTCTGTAAATCTAGCCCCATGTCTCTTCTAGTGACGTGAAAGACCAGGAAGTGCACTTAGCACCTAGGAACGTGCCAGATGGTTCATGTGGGTTCGCATTTGGGGGCGCAGTATAAAGGCTGGGTCTTTTTAATGTCTCCACCTCCACCCCCACAACCAGGATGGCAGAGTTTCATTCTCATGCAAGACACAAATGACCCTACTTTTCTACTTAACCTCCCCCGGGAAACAGCAGGAGAAAGATCATGCCCAGTAAGCTGCTTGAAGAAATGGGTAATGCTCTTATGCTAATTTCATGTTTCAATCCTTTATTGTATTTTCTTTAACAATTGAATTTCCCTTTCAAAATTAATGCATTAATTAAACACTATACTCCTGCTCCCAGCAGCCTAATTATCTTTGCCATATAATCTGTTAAAAGAGCTGGATTAAAATATTTGATTTTAACACATGATTTTCTAAGACACACTTTTCTAAGTGTCCAATATTTGCTAATTGAAGAAAAAATTACTGCTAATTCCGGCCTAAATATTGCCAGGAAATAAGCAGCCACATCACCCCATCTCCTGCTGCTTCCTCCACCATTTCCACAGAATCCAACTTCCACCGACACTGAGGATCTGAAGAGTTTGTTGGGAAGCTCCCCCACCCTGACACCCCCGAGCCTGGTTCTAGCTATCAGGCAGATTTATGCCTTGCATTGTATAGAGGTTAAAGGCATATGCAAATTCAAGTCTTGCTGCTACTACTGACTTCTCTGGGCTTTAACGACCACAAGGCATTGGTGTATTATGTGAATTAACTCTTATAATACACCACTTTTATTTACACACTTAGAACCATGCCCAGCACATAGCAAGAGCTATGGAAGCATTTGCCATAATCATCATCATCACCATCATCATCTTCATCATTGCTTCTACTACAATCAAAGGCTTTTTCAGGAGAAGTTCTAATGGGTCGTTTACTCTGTGGTGTAAATTTAAGACACTGGCTTTATTCTCTCGGGGGAATCTGCAATAACGTCCTAGCCTTAATGGTAAAACAAAAGACATTGCTTCCATGTTAAAATTATCTCACGGAAAGACAAATATCGCATGTTCTCACTCATAAGCGGATGATAAATGTATTCATGTGGACATAGAGAATGGAATGAGAGAGAAGGGGACTGGGAAGAGTGTCAGGCAGGAGGGGTAAGGATGATGAAAAATCAGTTAATGGGTACAATGTATGTTATTCGGTAGCAGATACCCTAAAAGCCCTGACTTAACCACTATGAAGTCTATGCATGTAATAAAATTACACATGTACTCCACAAACAAAAATAAATGAAAATTTAATGTCCATATGTTTTAGGCTGAAGGGAGGTGAAGGCCCCACGGTGTGAGTTTTCCTGCCTGAAGGAAACTTCCTGAGGGGGCTCTGCCTGCCTGGCCCCCAGCACACAGCGAGCCTGCCCAGCCTCCCCCTGCCCACCTTCGCAGGAAAAGAGTCACCTGGAGCCCATCCTGCTTCAGCCCAGGCACCCGCAGAGCAGGCACTCCTGGGGGAAAGTGAGAGTGAGACAGGCTGGAGTCTCATCAATTTCACACTCAGCAGTTCCAGAAAGAGTTTATTTTGGTGTACATGTGTACTCTGTGAAATTGAAGAGGAAAATACCTACATGCATGTGTGCACACACACCACACACATACACACACACACACACACAATTTTGATACAGTTCTGAGCAAATGCATCTAGAAGAGGAAAAATGTTTATGGGTTGAGAACAGACAAGGGTACCTCCTATTCTCCCAACAGCCCAGAGTTGAGTAGTGTTAACTTAAAAATCACAAGATGTATAAATTAGAAAAGGAGGCTTTCTTTCTTACAAAGGGGTACAGCCTACATGGTGGCTGTCCACAGGCTGGGAAGCATAGCCTTAGGCCAAGATCAGACACAGGCACTCTGAAAGAGAAGGGGTTGGGACAGGACCTCTATACTGAGCAGGTTGGCTAAACATACATATTCAACAGGTTGCAGGAGAAATCATGAATATTCATGAAAGTGGTCCCGATATATGCATGTGACTATATATGATGCATCTTCACTCTGGGGAGGAGACAACATTTAACTGTATTATTTAGGCCCTGTACATCCAAAGGCCTTTTCAGAACACAAGGCATGTGACTGTAGAACTTCCGTAAACCAGCCATAACTAGTCCACAGTCAGCAGTCTCTGATCAGGAGAAAGTTACTGAAATCAGCCTCTTATCCAGTCCAGGTTGCAGTTATGGCTGGTGGGACAGGGTCCAGTTAGCCTGCATCTGTGAGCTGGGTGAGTTGTAGCTGTTTTAACATTGCTTGTCTCCAGGACAATGCTTGCTCAGCTGCTGGAGTTTTGAAAAGAAACACCTGTGACGGAGCAGAGTTTCTCCTTTAAGTGTGGGGGTGCAGGGCAGGGCCTTAGGTCCAGGTTGTAATTTGGTATCTATTGCCACAAAAAGTCCATTCTGCCAGTCTTACAATCTCTGTTTTAACATGAATGCTGGTCACTTGCTGTGTCTGAACCAGAAAGGAGAGGGGTATAAAGAGGCGTGTCTGACCGCCCATCCTGTCATGGCCATGGCAGGAACTCAGCTTCTCTGGGCCCCCTTCACCACAAGACGTGTCTGTTTAGTTGATGAGGCTTAGGATTTTACTTTTAGTTTACAGCAGAGAGAGTTTTTCCACCCCAGGTACTGGCAAAGGTTGCTCCCTCCCTCCTCCTGGGGTTTGCAGGGGGTGGGGAGGGGCAGTGCAGGGGGCTCCAGCCCTCAGCTGCAGGCCAGGCTGCCTGGGCAGGACACAGCTGCCTGATTCCAGTCCAACATCAAAGCAGCCACATAACCCAGATCAGAGCAGAAAAAAATGTAAAACGACAGAAAGTTGCTTTTATGTGAATGCACCCAAGCCATGTTGGATCACTGTTTAGAAGAATGATTTGGTATTTCTTTTATTGTCTTTTTTTTTTTCATTTAGTTAGTGATTTAATTATGAGAACAGCAAATAGTATTAAAGCTTTGTGAGGCTCCAATAGTCCGGGAGGCCTGAAAGAGTAAATACAATGATACTCCGTCATGAAATCTACTGAGTGCCTTGAAGCCGCCGGCTCATAGCATTTGGCTCTGTTTCCAGAGAGGCATAAACAATGCAAAAACCCATAATTACTGTGTCAGTCACAACATCCATGCAGAATACCAAGTCCTACCCTGAGCTGCTGGCTTCCTGGCATTGGGCAGGGTGCACAGCCACGCTGTACTCTGCTGGAGGGACCTCAGGGAACGGGCAGCCATGGATACCCAGCATCCTCAGGACCGCTGCCCAGGCCTCCATCTCCCCCCACCCAGAGATGCCAGCAAGCACAGCAAAGCCTGCCCCATTTCTTGCCATTCACAGAGCTCCCAGGGAACCGGGGCTGTGGGCAGGTCTTCCTTCCTCAGCTTCACCCAGGGGGCCCCAATTGTAAAAGAAACTAAAATTGGCCGGGCGCAGTGGCTGACACCTGTAATCCCAGCACTTTGGGAGGCCAAGGCGGGCGGATCACAAGGTCAGGAGATAGAGACCATCCTGGCAAACACAGTGAAACCCCATCTCTACTAAAAATACAAAAAAAAAATTAGCCGGACGTGGTAGCGGGCGCCTGTGGTCCCAGCTACTCTGGAGGGTGAGGCAGAAGAATGGCTTGAACCTGGGGGGTGGAGCTTGCAGTGAGCGGAGATCGAGCCACTGCACTCCAGCCTGGGCAACAGAGTGAGATGCCGACTCAAAAAAAAAAAAAAAGAAAAGAAAAGAAAATTTAGGACCCTCTGAATGTATTATGCCGAGGAGGAAGGCAAGCCCTGGGGAATGAGTCACACAGCATATTTGCAGTTTTTCTCCTTAGATGAGAGCTTCGCTCTTCCTTCTTGTTGTTGTTGTTCTGTAAATGACTAATCACGGGTTATTATAGATTAAATGATTATAGAGTAAACGTCATATATTAAATTATATAGATTAAATGATTACAATAAAGTCCTGTACCCAACTCAGACCAGACGGTGTCCAAGACCTCAGCACAGTTACAGCCTCCGTGTGGAAGGTTAAATAGACGTTTTCTGAAAGAAAAAGACCACCTCGTCTAATCAGATCACTGTGACCATGCAGTAAGCCTCTCATAGAAAGATGTTTAAATTCTGTTAAACTTTTTAAGGCTTTGTCTGTAAACATGATGTCCTGGGTGGTCCTGTCCTCAACTTTGTGCTGGAATAAACTCCCCTTAAAATAGATTCAGATCCTTTTGATTATTTTAGGTCACCACGACCACTGGGTTCCTGGATGTCATTCTCCCTAGAGCAGTGCTGTCCAATTAAATAGAATGCAAGCCACATACATAGCTTTATATTTTCTAGTTTTAAAAAAACTAACTTAAAAAAAATTAATTGCAGTCATGTATCTTACCTATCCCAATATGTCCGTAATATTAGTATTTCAATGTGTAAGCCATATTTAAAATGTGAATCAGATATTTGACATTCTTTGGCACTAAACTTTTGAAATCAGGTGTGCACTCGCCACAGCTCCTCTCAGTCTAGCCACATTTCAGGTGCCAATAGCCATGTGCAGGTCGTGGTTTTGGAGATAGAGGCAGGGAGGGATTCCATCACAGGGAGTCTACACCTCCATCTGCCCCTAGGAGGGTCTGCCCTAAACACTTCGTTCCCCACGTACACATTCCAAAAGGAGCCTGGACAGCCTGCGTAGCAGCCCCTGCCTCTAGAAACTGCTGCTGCAGTGGAGGAAGACACAGCTGCCGTCTGCCCCCGCCCCCGCCAGTCATCAGAAAGCCTGTGTCAGCCCAGCCTGCCCCTCCACTGCCCTACTTCCCTGCCCTACTCCCTCCATCCAAGCATTTCTTGAAATGCTGCTCAGCGTGTCCTCTGCTCTCCTGTAGATACCTCACAAAGAGGCCCTGCTGAGCAGTTCCGTTTCCGGTGGTGCAAATAAAGAAAGTGGTTGGTGTTTCAGATAAAAGAGGAGAGAGCCCCAGCCTCCCCACCCCCAGGGGAGCGCTGAAATCTCCTGCACTGCTGCTTCTCACTGGGGGATGGCTTACAGAACAGCCACTTCTGGAAGACCGCCACCCCCCTGCCTTTAACTCCAAGGTCCCTGAGGTCATGTTCCCTCCTCTTATCTCCTCAAATATTCAGATTCTCCCTTCAACTTCTGTTCTTTCCCTCCCATATTCAAGGAAAAAGTGTCTTTTTTTCTGTTCCCAGGCAAATACTACCTCTTGAAGCCCTGGTCCTGTTTTCACTCCTCTACTCAGTCCTTACTCACTCCGTCCCTAGTCTCTTGCACCTTCAGTCTCTGCTTCTCCCTAGTGTCTTTCTGAGGCCCCAAAACAAGTCTCTTCCCTCAGCCACCACCACCAGCTCCCACTGCAACACGCCTCAATCTCCTGGTTCTATCTGTTTCCTTCACACTCCTTTCTCCCTAAGCCTTTGCAACCTGACTTTCTTCTCCATTCATCCGAACTCTCAGAGGTCATCAGGACCCTGGTCACACACATTCTCACTGTTGACCTCTCAGAGTCACCTGTAGCATTGGGCCAACACTTTCTCTTCCTGTCACCTTTGCACAGCATGTGGGCCTCTAGGTCTTGGGCAGGCAGCCACAGCACGGTCTTTGCCCCTCTGCGATAGTACCTAGGCTCTGGAAGGGGCTGCCACTTGCTAAGACCATAGAGTTCTTGATTTTGGAAACCATGACACCCATCTATTCAGTTAGTCAATGAGTATTTTTTGAACAACTGCTACAGTAGGTGACCAGCCTGAGTCAGACACTGGGGATCCAGCAGTGAACAAAACAGAAAGATCTCTGCCCCCATGGAACTTGTGTTCTACTTGGAGAGACATGATACAGGCAAAAAAACAACAAATTAAAAAGTTCAAGATAATTGCAGATAGTGGCAAGTGCTCTGAAGATATAGAAGCAAAGTGATATAAGAAAGAGAGGTTTAGGGGAGGGTCATTTTATTTTATATTTTATTTTATTTTTAGAGACAGGGTCTCACTCTGTCACCCAGGCTGGAGTGCAGTGGTGCAATCACAGCTTACTGCAACCTCGAACTCCCAGGCTTAAGCGATCCTCCCCGCTCAGCCTCTCAAGGAACTGAAACTACAGGCATGCACCACCATGCCCGGGGAGGGCAATTTATAATAGATTGACCAGCCAAGGAAGGCCTAGCTCAGGAGGAAAACCCTAATCTGAGGCCTGAGTAAAATAAGGGCTTCAGCCAGGTTGACATGCGCGGGTGGCAACATCACAGATGTCCATGCTGTTCGCAACCAGCGTCCTTTCTAATGGGTCAGTGGTCATGACTAGCTGCTTAGCCTCTATCTCTTCTGGTCCCAGTTATGATAAAATAAAAGGTCAGAGCCACAAGTTACAAAGACCTCGAGACAGCCAGCCGTGGGGGTGGGGGGCAGGAATGTGACAAGTATGGAGGGTCCCATACTTGTAAGGTATGGAGGGTCCCATACCTTACCCGCATGCCTTACCTGCCTCAGTAAGGTGTTTGGATTTTACTCTCAGCAGCTGGGAGGGTGTTGAGCAGATTTCAGCAGGAGAGCTACATTCTCTGATTTGCATTTTAAAAGGCCACTCCAGCTGCTGTGGAGTGTGCATTTTAGGAAGATGGGAGTGAAAGCAAAGGGTCTGGATGGGAGGCTGTCATTGTCCGGGTTCCTAGAAGCAGACTCTGGTCCAGTGTAAGTAGTTTGTTTAGGAAGTGTTGCCGGAAGACTGGTAGGAGCAAAGGAAAATGAGATCGGGAAGGAAGGGCAGCCAGCCCAGGGCGTCCGCAAGCAGGTTCCCACGGTCAGCAGCTGGAGCTTGATCCCATTGGGCCCTTTGGGCCACATTGGAGCACACGCGTCTCAGATCTGTCTCGCCCAGGGCCAAGGGCATTTGAGGGTTATCACAGCAGCCCTGTCCCCCAGCACTCCTGGCCTGACTTGTGTGGACAGAGAGGCTCTGACAAAGAGACACAGGGGCTGGCAGGGGCAAGTCAGGGCATGGGATGGGGCCCTGACAGCATCTGTCACCCAGAGGAGAGACCATGTTGGCCTGGAATTGAGTGGTAGAAACAGTGATTAAAAGAGAAGTGGGAGGCTTGTAATCCTAGCCCCCTGGGAGACTAAAGCAGGAAGATTGCTTGAGGCCAGGAGTTTGAGACCAGCCTGGGCAACATCTATATCAAAATAAAAATAAAAATAAAAGTGAGCAGAGTGTGGAGGCAGAAACCTGTAGTCCCAGCTACTCAGGAGGCTGCGGTGGAATGATCGTTAGAGCCCAACAGTTTGAGGCTGCAGAAGCTGTGATTGCATACTGCAGTCCAGCCTGGGCAGCATAGTAAAGCCCTGTTTCTAAAACGAACTAAAAACAATTTAAGAAAAATGAGGAATGAAGTTGTAATAAAAGCTACAACACAGATGAACCTTGAAAAAATAACATAATATTTAAGTACAATTTTTAAAAACTAATAATACCAAAAACCATTTAACCATACACCCTAAATGAGTGAATTGTATGGTATGTGAATTATATCTCAGTAAAGCTGTTTTTTTTAAAACAAGAAAGAGAGAAGAGTAAAGAGAATCAGAATATGAGTTAACCCACAAGACTGGCTGATAAATTGGATGTCCTGGGTGAGCTGATGACTGAGAGACTTCAAGACCGGCAGCTGGGCACGGATGGGGGTGCTCTGCCTTGCCAACCACTTATGCCAAGCTGGTTGGAAGCCGCCATTGATCGTGGCTTCTTCAGGCTAGGAGGTCACAGGGAGCCAGCCAGGGAAGGGCTGGAGAGCTTGCAGCTTTATGCAGTCTTAAGCACAGCCTGTTTTTGTATCTCACATCCTCGGTTTCTCTTCCCAGGCGCACTCTTAGCACAGCTCACTGTAGCTCCTCAGCCCACTGTAAAGTGTCCTATTCCAGGGAGCTGGGCACCTCTGGGTCACAACCCTTCCTTCTCAGCCAACTTTTCACCAGTCCACAAAGAGCTGCCACTAGGAAGCAATCAGAAGCTTCAGTCAGAGAGGCCGGGGAGGAGGACGCCCACACTCAACCTGGGAACAGCATGAGCCATTTCCCTCTGTGCCTGTGGATGGACACCCGGCCAGACAAGGCTTTTATCCTTAACTGACTCTCAGAAAGTCTGATTTATTTTGTTTTTAATTTTTTATGGGTACATAGTAGGTGTATATACTTATGGGATATGTGAGACATTTTGATAGAAGCATGAAATGTGTAATAATCACATCAGGATAAATGGGGTACTCATCCCCTCAAGTATTTATCATTGCTTTGTGTTATGAATATTCCAATTATACTCTTTTGGTTATTTTAAAATGTTCAATAAAGAATCGTTGACTGTAACCACCCTGTTGTGCTATCAAATACTAGATCTTATGTATTCCTTCTAACGATATTTTTGTACTCATTAACATCTCCACTTTCCCCTCTGCTCTCCTCCCCACTACCCTTCCCAGCCTCTGGTAACCATTCTTCCATTCTCTATCTCCATGAGTTCAATTGTTTTAATTTTTAACTCCCACAAATAAGTGACAATATATAAAGTTTTTCTTTCTGTGCCTGGCTTATTTTAGTTAACATAACGGCCTCCAGTTCCATTCATATTGTTGCAAATGACAGAATCTCATTATTTTTCATGGCTGCATCGTACTCCATTGTGTATAAGTATATTTTCTTTATCCATTCATCTGTTGATGGAAACTTAGGTGGCTTCCAAATCTTGGCTATTGTGAATAGTGCTGCAATAAACATGGGAGTGCAGACATCTCTTCAATAGCATGATTTCCTTCCTTTTAGGTCTATACCCACCAGTAGGATTGCTTAATCATATGGTAGCTCAATTTTCAGTTTTTTGAAAAGCCTCCAAACTATTCTCCACGGTGGTTGTACTAATCTACATTCCCACCAACAGTGTACAAATGTTACCTTTTCTCCACATCCTCGCCAGCTTTTGTTATTGCCTGCTTTTTGGACAAAAGTCATTTTAACTGGAGTGAGATGATATCTCAATGTAGTTTGAATTTGCATTTCTCTGATGATCAGTGATATTGAACACCTTTTCGTATACCTGTGTGTCACTTGTATGTCTTCTTTTGAGAAATGTCTATTCAGATCTTATATTGGGTTATTAGGGGGGTTTTTTTCTATAGAGTTGTTAGAGCTCCTTTTATATTCTTGTTATTTTTCCCTTGTCAATGAGTAGTTTGTAAATATTTTCTCCTATTGTGTGGGCTGTCTCTTCACTATGTTTATTTTTTTCTGTGCAGAACCTTTTTAACTTGATGTGGTCACTTTTGTCCATTTTTGCTTTGGTTGCCTGTGCTTCTGAGATATTACTCAAAACAACTTTGCCCAGGCTAATGTCCTGGCAAGTTTCTTCAATGTTTTCTTTTAGTAGTTTCATAGTTTTAGGTCTTAGAGTTAAGTCTTTAATCCATTTTGATTTGATTTTTATATATGACAAGAGATGGGGTCTAGTTTCATTTTTCTGCATATGGATATCTGGTTTTCCCAGCAACATTTGTTGAAGAGACCATCCTTTTAGTAAGTCTGCTATAGTTTGTTACAGTTGGTTAAATCAATAAGCCTACCTATAATTTAATCTTCTTTTAACCAGCTGAACTTGGTAAAGCTATATGTGAGCCAAGCTAAAAATTTCTCCGGTTGCATGCCCTTCAATTGTATCTCATTTAACCAATAAAATTTTCTCCATTGATTTATTTCTTTGACAAAGATTGCTAATCGGTTTAAAGAATGGTGCACCAATTTAATCACAGGTCGAGGCCATGGCAATGCTCCAGAGAGTACCAAATGGTAAAACTGTGATGGGACAGATGGTGCGTAGGCTAGAAACTAACCCAAATTAGGTCCAGAGGAGATGAGGATTTCTAGTTCCAGCATCTCCATTTACCTTATAAAGAATGTTCGGCTGAGAGAGGCTAGGTGACTTGCTCAAGGTCACACAACCAGCAAATGTGACCAGATGGATGCCCGATCTCTTAATTCTCAGTCCCTGTCCTGTCCCTCACCTCCCACTGACTTACATTACCAAAAAATTGTTTTCCAGTTGAGCCCAGGATTATGAAACCTTAATCAACTTCAGCAGGATGAGTAAAATGTGACACCTGAAATACTCACCCACAGTATGGAGCAGCTATTCCGTGCCAGGCAGAGATTCCCTCACTCTAGCACTCTGCCAGCTAAGCCTGTGCATGGAGGTAGTGGGGGTGTGCAAGTTGACCCTCTGTTTCTGCATATTACCCTCATCCAGAAGAGCAGATAAGAAAGGGTTGAGGAGGTGAATCTGATCAGGATGGAAACCGAGAAAGACTGAAAAAAAACCTGGCTGGTCTAAGAGTTAAACTACCATTGAACCCAGCAATTTCATTCCTGGGTATGGATCCAAAGGAAAAGAAATTCTACAAGAAAGACATATGCACCCATATGTTCATTGCAGCACTGTTCACAATAGCAGAAACATGGAGTCAACCCAGGTGCTCACCAATGATGTACCAGATAAAGCAAATGTGGTACACCATGGAATACTATGCAGCCATAGAAAGAATGAAATCATGCCATGATTCCAGCAACATGGATGCAGCTGAAAGTCATTATCCTAAGTGAACTAACGCAGAAATGGAAAACCACATGCCTCATGTTCTCATGTATAAGTGACAGCTAAACATTGGGTACTCATGGACATAAAGATGGGAACAACAGACCCTGAAGAATACAAGAAGGGGAAAGAAGGGGAAGAAGGGCCGAAAAACCTCCCATTGGGCACTGTGCTCACTACCTGGGTGATAGGTTCAGTCACACCCCAAACCTCAGCACCATGCAATACACTTTTGTAACAAAACTGCACAGGTACCCCTTGATTTTAAGATAAAAGCTCAAAAATAAATTAATTACAGGCACCTAGTTAAATGAATTCAAAGAAATGTACATTTGAATAAAAACACTCAATGTGGCAAAATCTTCACATAATTAGAGACACACTTGTACAGGACCCAATATCTAGTAAATGCTCAAAAAAATGAAGGGGAAAATAAACAAAACAAACAAACTGGCGGGAAAATGTGAGCAGGAAGATGGCCTGAGCCTGTGTCCGCAGGCTGCCTCCACACGGCTGCACTCAGGACCATGAGCCACCTCCACAAAGTTGGGCTTCCATACCCCCCTGAGCAGCGGCAGCGGAGCAACACCGTGCAGAAAGCGGGCTGACAACGCGCCTGAGTTCAACTCGCCCAAGTAAGTTCTTCATTTCAGTGTTTTAAAACCGTGCATTCCTGCCACCTCGCTTCATTATAGACACTGTGGCACGTAATCCCTGCAGTGAGGGGTGTGCCACATGGCTCGTCTCCCATGACTGGGCCCTCTAGCCCCCATTGCCGTGGCAGGCAGCCTGGATGGTGGAAGAGAGGTCTCTTGATTGAGACTGGACTGCATCTGCACTGTTTTCAGAGGTAGGTGGGCACGGGGAAGCCTGCATATTTCCCTACCACCCAGTGAGAATTTCTCATCCACCTGCAGAATTGCTAGGCCTCATTCTTTTGTCATCACAGCTTTCTATTTCTAGAGACAGGGTCTCACGCTGTCACCCAGACTGGAGTGCAGTGGCGTGATCATAGCTCACTGCAGCCTCGAGCTCGGGGGCTCAAGGGATCCTCTCACCTCAGCTCCCAAGAAACTGGAACTACAGGCATGTGCCAATTTTTATTTTTTAGAGATGGAGTCTTGCTATGTTGCCCAGACTGTCTGAAACCCCTGGCTTCAAATGATCCTCCTTCCTTGGCCTCCCAAAGTGCTGGAATTACAGCTGTGAGCAACCAAGCCTGGCCTTGTCATCATAGCTTAATGCAATTGAGAGTGGGTCAGTTCTCCAGACTGGTTAACACCAGCATCTGTAGTCAAGCTGCTAAAACAATTTAATTTGAAGATCCAGGGAGCGCTGAGAGAAGTCCTGGAACCAGTGTTGGGAGAACCAATTGGCAGTGACCCTAGACTTCCTGAGCCTCAAGGCACAGAGCAGAGAACACAGGGAAGGGCAGGAGCGAGCCTAGCCTTCCCCCGACATCCCCACCAAGCTCAGCTCTGCCCACTCTTGAAGGTGCAGCTCATGCCTCCTCTTCCAGGAACCCTGTCCTGACTATCCAGCCACAGGGATGACCACTTCTTAAAATTCCTATGCACTCAGGGCTCAAAACTCACAGTTAAATTAAATCCAGCAAATATGTGTCATTTTCTGGACACTAACAACATGGTATTTGCCTCTAAGGCAGTTCATCCCATGCTGGAGGTGGGGACTGATGGAGAGCAAACCTGCAAAATGCACCAACCAGCTCCACGTGTTGCTGGCACATCAGGGAGTAGAATGGGTTGGGAAGACTCCACAGAGGATGGCCTCCCAGAAGCTGTGATGGTGAATGAGAGGCCTCCTGGCTTCCTCTTATGGTTGGCTTCTAAAGTTGACACAAAAAGCAAGGCCATGGATGGTCAAGATGATTCTTGAAACTCTCCTAGAAAGACGCCATGCTGGAGATAAACACACTTGCTCACAGTGACTCCATTCAATCAGCCTTCCCTCCAGCATTGGGGTAGACCTGCTCACTCAGCTGACTTGTACCGCAGGGCCACGGTATAAGGAAAACCAGTGTCTTTAATGACCAGAGTCACAATCAGTGATGTTAGATGTTCAGGTCTGGAGGTTCCGGGACCAACCTGAGCTAAAAAATGGTGATCATGGTGATCATGATTCCTGCTCTGTCCTCTCCGGGACAGACACATGCAGCACATCATGGGCACAATTGTCAGTGCTGTTTAAATTGTACCCTCTCTCTCTCTTAATTGAAGTTTTGTCACTGACATGTTGTGTGCTGCCTAGCTTCCTATGTGCTCTACAGGTGCATATCTGTCCCATCCCTCAGTTTTATTTAAGCAGAATCTGCTGCATCTCTGGAAGGTTTGTTGGCTGACTGCAAACACACCAAGAGTAAGGGGAGCAGATGTTTCCTCTCAGCTCCGAATCCCACTCAGAGTGCACACAAGCCACGGCACAGAGCAGGGGCCCAGAGCCTGCTCTGTCCTTCCCCAGAGACTGGACGGAAAGCACCCCAGCCCCTTCTGGGGATGTGCACCGTACTCATGGTGCAGCTCTGCCGCCTCCTCCTGAAAACAACTTCCTCCAGAGGTGAGCAGGAGTGCCTGTCCCGGGCATGGGAGGTGGCTGGGTGCATGACAGGAGTGCCTGTCTCGGGCGTGGGAGGCTGCTGGGTGCACCAGTCCTGCCGCTTGGTACAATGCCTGCAGGTGCTCAGGAGACTTGCCTGCCTGGGCTCCTTCCTGCCTGCCAGATTTCCTGAAGAAAGGGCCTAGGGAATAATGCAGGGCTTGGATAGTCATTGTGCCATTGCCCCCCTGCTAGGGAACCCAGGGATGAGAGGGGGAGGCTGGAGGATTTAAGGGGAAGTATTCTGAATATATTTTCCTAGCTTGTTTTTAAACAGGTTTGAATAGTTCACCCTGAGTTGATGACATTTCAGCTTCCGTCATCTCTCACATTAGGGGCAAACTAAAATATAAAGCAAAAAATCCTTGAAACATCAGGGCCTCCTTTTTCTCTTCTGTAAAATGGGATCAATACCACTGATCTCACAGGATGTTTTTGAGGATTGAACAAAGTAAGTTAAATGTGTGGCAGATAAAAGAGAATGAAATAGTGTCTTTCACAGCAGCTTGGATGGTGCTGGGGGACATTATCCTAAGTAAAGAAACTCAGGAACAGAAAATCAAATACCGCACTTTCTCACTTATAAGTGGGAGCCAAGCTATGGGTATGCAAAGGCAAACAGAGAGGTATAATGAACGTTGGAGAATCAGAAGAGAGGGATCATGGGAGGAGGATGAGGGATGAAAAATTACCTATAGGGTATAATGTACACTATTTGGGTGACGGGTACAGTATACTAAAAGCTCAGACTTCACGGCTATAGAATTCATCCATGTGACAAGAAAACCACTTTTACCTCTAAAGCTATTGAAATAAATAAAGAGATGATAGAACCAAATAAAAGTTGCTTAAAATATGAGAAAATAAAGATAGCTTTCACATAGAATCTTGCATCTTTGAGCCTCGACATGGTCAGCTGTCACTGAACAGAGGCTGCTCAGGTAGGCAAATGGGTGCCCCCCCAGGGCAGCCCTGTGCCCACCACTGCCTCCCGCTCCTGGTCCCTGAGGCTGAGTGTCATTTGCCATTTTTCACGGTACCTGTGTTGCTGCTTTCTCATTCCTGATCCCTTCACTCAATCACATTCCCTTTTTGGCTTTGCGTGCAAAGGCATACACAGGGGTGTGATGGACACTGGAGACTCAGAAGGGGGAAGTCTGGGAGGGGGAAAGGGATAAAAAGTCACCTCTGGGGTGCAATGTACACTGTTGTGGTGATGGGTGCACTCAAATGTCACACTCCACCACTATACTATTCATCCATGTAACCAAAACCACTGGAACCCCCAAAGCTATTGAAATTTAAATAAATAAATAAATAAATAAATAATTTTACTTAGCACAAAATGTATGGCGAGCTGTAAAGTCTACAAATGCTAAGTACTGGCAGAAAAAGCTTTACCCTGCAGGGGAGACAGGAAGGAGAGCAATTGGGACCTCCAGAGGCCATGTGTGCAATCCCAGGAGAGTGGACCTGAGGGTTGGAAGAACCCAACCCAGCAGGAGGAGCCTGGAGCACCTGCTCCTGCCTGAGCAGCATTTGTTCCTCTCCCAGGGGCTTTCCTGTGCAGCACCCCCTCCTCTGTTTCCAGCTCGTGGGTGTGGGCCTGGGGGGACATTGTGGGCTGACCCCACACCCATACCCAGCCCTAGGACTTTCCAGGCACGTAAGGGATGAGTTATCTTTGTGATGAAGCCAGCTGGTGACAGTCTCCAGTCACAAGTGATCAGGAGTCCTCTCCACCATGGCACACTTTCAAAAGCCATGACATGCAGAGAGGGGCTGGATAAGCCAAGGCCTTTGCTGTCAAGAGGGCGAAGCACAGAGAACTTCCTTCCATAAACTTATCTACAACCATCTCCAAACTCATCTCAACCTTACTGGAAGGCACAGATGCAGGGCAGTCCTTGCTGACAAGAGTACCCACTGCCCCTGCCTTCTGTCTCGCTCTCAGCCCAGAGACAGCAGTAAACGTCTGGGGAAATGTGAACTCCGCGTATTCTCAGGGGATTCACATTGGGCCTCCAGAGTCGAGACGCCTCTGACAAAGGGACCCAGTGTTCTGAGGCTCTTGTCTTCCTCAGAGAAGAAAGACGGCCTCTTGTTTTAGCAGTTGCCAAAATTCCACTGGCATGCCGAGTGGTGGCAGGTGAAAATTTGGACAACCATAAAGCACTTCTGGCTGTGAAATGTTCTGCCACAGCTGCAAGACAGACAGACTGTTTCAGAGCCTGTAACGACCCACAAAACAGATTGTCTCATTACCTCCTGGCAACCTGGTCCATTCCAGGCAGAAACCTCTACCATTTGCAACTCCAGCAGTCGAATCTCCAGCACCGCTGTTGCCAATCACAGTAGTTCTGGGTCTTGATATAACAAGTGCCAGCTGCATTAGATTTTTCTCCCCTGCGTCTGCTAGGTTTCATTTTCAACCTGCTACAAATTAGAGGGACTTCTAGCAAGTCATGTTTTAATAACCATTTGTGGGATTGGAGTAAAATCCAGCATGGTCACCTCACTGTTTCATCTGCTGTTGCTTTGTCTTTCTGTCTGGAAGAGCTGGATCCTTTAAGCAAGGGAGTCTTAGAGGCAACATCATCATGTTTCAATGATTTATACATTTACTGGATTCACTCCCCTTCAGCCTAGTCTAAACAGACAGTAGGGAGAAAACTGAGCCTCCTGCACCAAACTGTTCTGACCCTGGAGCTTTCTTTGCAGTCACATTTATTGTGCATTATTCCTGTTGTCAGGGAGGCAGGTTTGAAAGCTGCAGCTAATTAAGCCCACACGAAACCACAGACACACAGCCTTCACTTCAGGCTGGCCTAGAAGCACAGCCACCAACCGAACCCTCCACGGTTTGATGCCATGCCAGAGAAAGTGAACCCTTGGTTAATCGGGATAACCCGGCCCATGGAATATCCACACTCAAAGCTCTGGCCAGAGAGGTTACTCAGAAGTGAATGTTCTCAAGCTTTTGGCTGAGCCAATCTCTAAATAAGTCAGTCTAGGAGAATGTTATCATTGGACCAATGAAACTGCACATACTTGGACCCCATGGAAATGCTGATGCTTTTATCGACATCAGCATTTAAAGGATTAAAGGAGACATCCTTTAAGTTGTTTTGCACCTTGGATTCTGTCCAGGCCATGTTTAGGAGACTGTAAGGTTCATTGTTGCAGCAAAAGCTCTGAAGGCCAAGTGTCCTGTTCCAACGGTAGCTGTAGCTTTTACAAACTGAGGCTTTAGGCACATCTCTTAACTTCTCTAAGCTCTGGTTTCTGCATCTGAAAAAAGTCCCTCTCTGAAAGCGATGGTATATGTCTAAGACATGGAGTCAACCTAGGTGTCCATCAGTGGACTGGATAAATAAAATGTGGTACATCTACGCCATGGAACAGTACTCAGCCATAAAAGAGAGCAAGGCCACATCCTTTGCAGCAACATGGATGCAGCTGGAGGCCATTATCCTAAGCAAACTGACACAGGAAAAGAAAACCAAATACCACACGTTCTTGCTTACAAGTAGGAGCTAAACATTGGGTACACATGGACATAAAGATGAGAACAATAAACACTGGGGGCTACTACGGCTGGGAGGGAGGAGGCAAAGTTTGAAAACTACCTATTGGGTATGATCTTCACTACCTGAGTGATGGGATCAGTTGTACCCCAAACCTCAGCATCATGCAAGTTACCCATGTAACAAACCTGCACCTATACCCTCAAATCTAAAATAAAAGCTGAAATTGTAAAAAAAAAAAAAAAAAAAAAAAAAAAAAAAAAAAAGACATAAAATAAAAATGATGGCATATATGCATCTACCAGATAAGTGGGTATCAATAGCCTTTGCCTCCTAAGCCTTAATTTTCCCTCTCCTAGCAGCCGTACCTCAGTTTTTTTGGGGGGGGGGAATTATGCCTCTCTACTCTCAGTTTTCTGGGTAAGAGTGAAGGCAGAGGGTGACCCTGCCAGTAATTTCAGACTTGAGCACGACACTTAGAACTGGCCAACTGGGGTTTCTATCCACCTGGATGTGCGGTTGGCACAGGATGTATGCACAACTCAAAGGGTCTAATGAGAGTAAGCCCCAAGCTCTTTCTTCCTTATTATGTAGGGTTAGGCTCACAGGAGGTGCTTTTTCAGAGGGATCGTGGTCCAGGTCATTCTTAATTTTTCCTGCTGCTGACATCGCCATTCCAACATGGCCTTTGGACACTCCGTTTCAGATCCTGTGCTGACAAAATAGACATGTGAATACGGCTCCTGATCCACAGGATGCAACCTGAACCACAGAAAATGCTGAGCTCTCCAGAGGCCCCCTTTATGTCCTGCCTGTTTCCCTTAAGTGTTCAATGCGTGCTGATAACTTCCTGCCGTGAGGGCCTGAGACTGTCCCTGGAGAGCTTTCTAAGAAACATCAGGGTTCCCACTCAGGGCGGGCAGGAAGCGCTGAGGAGCTGATGCCATAAGAACAACCTTCAGCCAATGATGGGAAGGACTGAAGGTTGAATGCAGCAGACTCCTCCCCTCAGGAGGCACAGCTCTGTGGCCTGGGCTCCACAGGGTCCTCTGGAGTACTGCCTGAGCCCCGCTGTCCACAGCAGTGCTTGGCTCTTTAATACACGGTGTCTTCTCTCTCTTCCCTCTGCCTCTTCGCCCTTCTCAACTGCACTTTCTGGGTTCATCTCATGAATAAACACTTGTGCTAAAAACTTTGTCTCAAGGTTGTTTTTAAGGGAAAACTCAGCCTAAGGTAAGCCCTTTCAGACTCAAGATAATGGGTCTATCCCTGGATTGAAACAGAAGGCAGAGGTAGGATGTGGTGGCTCACACCTGGAATCCAAGGCACAGGATAGGGAGAGCAAGACAGAAAGATAGCTTTAGGCCAGGAGTTTGAGACCAGCCTGGGCAACATACAAAGACTCTGTCTCTACTAAAAATAATTTTTAGTAGACAAATTAACTGGGCATGGTGTTGCACACCTGAAGTCCCAGACACTCAGGAGGCTGAGGCAGGCAGATCACGTGAGCCCTGGAGGCTGAGGCTGCAGTGAATGATGATCATACCAACTGCACTCCAGCCTGGGTGACAAAGTAGGATTCTGTTAAAAAAAAAAAAAAAAGAAAGAAAGAAAAAAGAAAAGAAAAGAAAAGAAAAAGAAATAAAAAAGAAAAAAGAGTGGGGGAGGGAGGCTTGAAAAATTACCTATTGGGTGCAATGTTCACTATTTGGGTGATAAGTTTACAGAAGCCCAATTCCTACCATTATAAAATATAGACTTGTAACAAACAAGTATATATATATTCCTGAATCTAGAATTAAAATATGTATTTGTTTTTTATAAAGGGCTTTTGTGGCTGGGCATGATGGCTTATACCTGTAATCCCAGCACTTTGGGAAGCCGAGGCGGGTGGATCACTCGAGGTCAAGAGTTCAAGAGCAGCCTGACCAACATGGTGAAACCCCATCTTTACTAAAAATACAAAAATTAGCTGGGCATGGTGGTACATGCTTGAATTCCCAGCTACTTGGGAGGCTGAGGCAGGAGGATTGCTTGAACCTGGGATGTGGAGATTGCAGTGAGCTGACACTGCACCATTGCAATCCAGCCCAGGCAACAAGAGCAAAACTCAGTCTCAAAAAACAAAAAAAGTAGGGGTGTGGGGTGGTTCAGTTTTTGCTTAGAAGTAATGTTCTCCTTCTGAACCAGTGTCTGGGATTGTTACTTTTGCTGTTGAAAATCACATAAAGGAAACATGAGCATGTCTTCATTATTTTAGACAATATGTACTGAACTCTGTCAAGTACTAGTATATGTGCCATGAGGATCCACTCATTTGGAGTTTTTGTTTCTTGTGTTCTTTTTTTTAAATGTTTTATTTACTTATTTATTTTTTTGAGACAGGGTAGATCATGGTTCACTGCAGCCTCAACTTTCCAGGCTCAGATGATTCTCCTGCCTCAGTCTTCCGAGTAGCTGGAACCACAGGCACACACCACAATGCCCAGCTAATGACTAATTTTCGTTTTTATTTTTTGTAGAGATGGAGTCTCACCATGTTTCCCAGGCTAGTCTCAAATTTCTGGGCTCAACTCATCCTCCTGCCTTGGCTTCCCAAAGTGCTGAGACTATAGATGTGAGCCACCATGCCCAGCCTCACATGGAGTTCAAAAGCTACAAGAAGATGGAAATAAAGTCAACAAAAAAACTTAGTTTATATAGTAATAAGAGCTCTGAAGAAAATTTTCATCTTCACAATTTCCTAGACAGGGTCCTTCCCCCCTGCCCCGCCCATCCCCGTACAAATCTAGCTCACCCTTCCAGGCCTAACTCTAGTGGCACCTCCTCCGAGGAGCTCACTCAGATCTCTCCTCCCTTTGTATGATCTTGGTCCATCATCTGCACTCTAATGGCCTTCATCATGTTCAGTCATGAATGCTGTCACTAGTCACACATGCTGGTTCCCCCCACACTAGGCCATCTCTTTGAGGGCAAGGACTGAGTTCAGACTCTCTCTCCATGGCACCCAGGACAAGACAGAGCAGAGGGTCATCGAAAGAACAAATAATGATGGTTCGAATGTGTGTCTACCTCAAAGAGTGAATGAATGCATGAAGAAAGTCCTAATCCTTATTGTCTCTATAGATAGGAGACAAAAATATTGCAAAACCTTTTCTATAACATGAAATCAGCCTTAAGTTTCAATGGACATTTGTGCTGTAAATAATGAGAAAGGGGATCAAGAAAGAAGTAAAAGATCCAGTCACTTTAAAGCAGTCACTGGAACAATCCCATGACAAAATCCAAGAAAGGCCAGCCTATCTCCCTCTGACTCAGCCAAAGCAGGTTCCTAGACTGCTCATGGAAATGGCAATGCGGCTGCTGTGAGAGGCGTGACAGGAGCCCCCACCCCAGCACCCATGGAACACCAAGGGCGCTCAGCTGCAGCACGTATATGTGTATTTGAGCTTATACATATGGGTCTCTACCCTATTGAAAATTTTAGTGACTTTTTAGCCCACGAACAAAGTTCCCTCCACTCACATCATCTCTGCAGGGCCCAGCGCACTATCTGTGAGCAGCTGACAATGTCTGCCCTCCACACTGCCTCAGGAAATTGTCAAAAGCTACTTTGAATCAGAAGTGCAGGAACATGAAGCCACTCCTGAAACTGATAGGCTGCTCTGCATTCGCCTTTCTGAGCCTGTCCTCTGCTTTAGAAGTTCCTTGGATATCAGCCTTAGAAGTCTCTGGCCCTCTTCATTCCTGTCTTGCGCAGATGTGTATTACAGCCAGATGCACTGAGGATGTGCGCCTCCACTCCTGCCATTAGCCTCTGTGGGCTCATGTCGGTCTGGGACACCGGGGACTCCATGCCCAGGGGTAGAAGGAACGCTATAGATTAGTGTTGCACCAACCAGGATCTAAGCAGGGGTTGCCTCCTTGATCAGGAGTCTGGAGGAAAAGCCAATCGTGTTTCTGGATCATATTCTCCAGTTGCAGTTGGAGTTATTGAAACTTAGTGGAATTTATTTTATTTCTTTGACAAACAGTCCCATATTGCATACCAAATACTGTTTTTAACATTTGATAGGTATTAATTCATTCAATTCTCATAACAACCCTGTGGGATAAAGTATCATTTTATGTATGGGGAACTGATGCTCTGCAAATTTCCGTAACTTACCCATGGTCATGCAGCTCGTAGGTGGCAGATCCTGAATTTGAACCCAGGCAGTCTGTGTTCTTAACATCATGTGATACTGTCTGTGTAAGTTAAGGGCAAAACGTTTGGGTGCAAGACCTAAGACCCAAAAGTTTACTGGCTGTCCTCCTCTGCCCTCTCCAAAAGCCTCAGACTAAGCAAGACCATCTTCACTGTTGGTCTGGAACATTTTGAAGCTCATCAGAACACTAAGAAACTGTGTTACAGTGAATCAGCACAGAGGCCACATAATGTAAGACCATTTAGCTTTGGAGCAGGCTGCTTTCCCACGAACCTTTCTGAGTCCATGTCTCTTTGTTAGTACAAGAGAGATATCCACAGTATCCCACAGAGGTGTTTATGAAATTTCACTGAGATAACACATGTGAAGTGCACAGGGCAAGGTCAAGGATCTAGTAAATTCTCTAGTAAAACATTTGAGTGCAAGACCTAACACCCAAAAGTTTCCGTGCTGAACTAAATGTTCTTAGCTGTTGTGGTTGCCTGCATCTTACAAACACGGGTTCTTAATCTGGTAGCACAAGAACCTCACTATGCAGAAGAATAATGAGGAAAGTTTAATAAATGCAGATTCCTCCATCCCACTATGCAAAATTCTGATTCATTAGCTTTCAGAGGAGCCCAGGAATCCATGAGCAATCCTAATGCAAGAGTTCTCAGATTCTGAGGCATCCATGACCTCAAAGAACATCACAAACATTGCATTCAATTCTCTGAAATTATAAGAAATACCCATTGTTGGGAGTTGGTGACAGAGAGAATGTGGTGGCCCTGCCAACTATCCATTCTGCTCTCTCAGTAAGGACAGACACTTCCTAGACATCCTCTGTCTTGTAAGGAGCTGGTTATCTGTAATAAGAACTGATATTTATTGAGTGCCTACTAGGGTAAAGCCACCCTTCCAATGCTTTCTATACATTTTGTATCCAGTTCTCTGACAAAAATTATTACCTTATTTTATAGATGAGAGAAATGAGGCTTTTAGGGTTGCCAAAGTCACCTAAGAAAGTTAGAATTTCTGCTCTGTCACCAACCACCTATTCAAAGCCTAATGCTTTCCATTACTATTCCACTAGGCATTAAAATTGGTGCATGAGGATCCAAAATTTCTAGCCATTCCACATATCTATGAGACACGACCTTAAAATGACCTGATATGGACTGTTGACATAATTATAAGTTATGATCTCAAAGACCCCATAATAACTTAGGTTTTTGCATAAATGAAGGAACATGACATACAATGAAGGGTGTATATACAGAGTCTATTAATGTGTTTAGTTTTTAACAAATATGTATCAGAGTAGGTAGCAAATGAATGTTGTCTTTCAAGAATGTCACCTTGAAAATCTGTGCACTTTTTGCAGTGATGTGGCCTTTGTGCATAATATTCTTGGACCTCTTCTTTTAAAATAGCTTCCAGACGTGCTTTTTAACCTCATGAAGAAACCAAAATGTTATTTTATAGTTGATTTATCAGAGTAAACATTGTATTATCCAGTTTGAATGCTCTTTGAACACATTCTGACTACTTCCCAATATTATCCCCTCTCAAAAGATGCATATTTATCTCCCTGAGGAAGAGCCAAAAAAAAATGGCTTGTAGGCAATCATGGTACTTCCCAAATTCAATGCAACAATTATTGTGAACAAAGATCATATGCTGGCTGAAACACTCTGGACTGACTACACATTACAGAAAACCCAACCCAAGTGACTTAAGCAGTAAAAGAAATGCTGTCTTATGTGGCAAGAGAATGGAGTAGGGAAATTGAGGCACTCAGATGCACAAAAGTGTTATCAAGGACATTTTTGGATATTAAGTTCCTGGGGAGTTTCTATTAAAATCAGCCAAATTACTTTATGGTCACAGTACAAAGAAGTCTCAGTAATCATACAAATGAAATACACGAATTCAGTCAGAATTATAAAGTTATAAAGAATAGAAACTGACTCTGGCCAATTTAAGTAGGAAAATAAAAATCTACTGGAAGAACATGGCAGAGCTCTCAAAAATGAACGCTGAAAATCCAGGATCAAAAAAGGACAAGCATCCAGGGCAGTCCAATGTCTCTGCAGAGGAATCTGATTGGCTGAGCTTCTACTCAGAGCCTGCTCATTGGCCAGGGGAGGGCTGCGCACCCTGATTAATAGCCCCACCAAAATGGTCCTCAAGGATGAAGAAATGATTCCTCACAAGGAAGATGTCGTGTCCCTGCAGAGAGGGACTTGGAGGCCAGGAGGCCCCACACAACAAATACTCAGTACAAGTGCCAAGAAGCCTCATCAAGGAAGGCAGATCCTGCAGACATTGACTTAACAGATCCAGTCTTGAGGCTTGCAAAGATGACAATGTCAGCGCTGACTGTCAATCTTCAGGAAACCTTGTGCGATGGCTGCTGTCGGCACCCAAGTCACTCACCTCGCAAAGCCAGTGGTGCATCTACACCACCACTCATAGCTGGCCACTTCTTTGGAGAGTTGTTCTTGTTCAGTAGGATTCACCTCACCCAGAAATTCCTGAGCAGCTCTCCTCTGTCCCTGGGTGTGTTTATCTGCATTATGTGGAAAAACAGAAGCAAAAAGACCCTTTAAACATTTGCTCCCAATGAAGAGGAAAATAGTCTATCATTTTATTTAAGAATAAATGAAGTAAAAAAAAATTTACAACCCCATAGACAAGTTTTTGCATTCTAAATTACAAGAAAGAGGTCACAAGCTAACATTTTTACCCATTTGTCCAGCACTAAGTGGAGTGATCAGGTAACGACCGCTTCAGGAGCCTGCCCAGAAGGTGGCCGCCCAGAACTAATCACGTAACCACAGCAGCCTGTGTACATCTCACCCCAACTTTGACCATTTGAATAAGATCAGAAGAAAGTAATTATATGATTCACTTTAAAGTCAAGCAACAAAGAGAACTATCTAAATTTGGAAAATTGACCTTCAGTTTTCCAAGACTGGTCAAAGCAGATGGGTTTTGTGGCAAGTCTGAGTGACTAGTGGCCATGTTCCTCCTCCTGGGTTTTAGCGTGGCCTTGAATTCTTCCTCCTTGCCCTAGACTGTACCCAGTGGCCGTGTACATTGAGCACTGCTCCTTATTCCCAATTGCAGCACCTGGAATTCTGCTATTGGCTTCAAGATCTATTCATTTTTATTTTCTAGAAAAGCTTAAGAGAACCTGCGCAAATAATTCATTCATCTTTATGAGATTGAACTTCAAGGACAGACATTTTTTGGAAGTAAAAGTGGTCTAGTAGCATTAGCTGGTACCTGACCCATAGCATCCCAAAAGCACCAAGCATGTTAGCGCACACTGGGAGAGCCTCATTTGTAGTTCCTCAAGAAACCAACAGGGTCCCCACTTCCACTTTCTCTCTTCAGGGTAAAAATGCAACCATTTTGGCATCAAAAAAAAAAATTCTGAATTATCCACTTGGCCCATTCAAGATATTGATTTTCTGGAGGAAAAATAACTCCCAACGCTTACTACAATGATAAAGGAGATTGTTGTTTCAGCTAGAATGGATTCCGTAAAATTTTGATGTTTCTGACTTGGCTAATGGAGAGGGCACGGGTTCTGTCTGCGGGTAACGTAAATCAGTGGGGCCACCATCATTCAGTAGGTGTCAGAGCTGGCCACTGCCATCCCCAAAGGCTGCTTGCCAACGCTGGGAATAAATGATTTCCCCTTTTTATTTGCTACGCCGAGGAATGATAATGCAGCACATTCCGTGATCATTTGTCACGGAAGCACAGTCCCCTCCACGGGGAATGTGTGGGAGTAGCAAGGACCTAGTGTTTTCAATTAATCAGGGCCAGGATTACTCACGCAGGAAATGAAAGAGAAAATTTAATACTCGGAAATCGGCTGAAAGCAGTAACCAAGTCTAATTAAAATACACTTTCTGCTTCTAATTTACATGGCAGGCTCCATTTTATGAGTCACCTTTATTCTTGTTGCATTTCTCTTGCCCCTGGGAACTGCCTTAGGCAAAAGCACCCAGGAGTTTACACCAGCGCAGGTGGTTTCTTGCCAATGTCTTCATGTGAAGGCAAGACTGGTCAAAGCAGATGGGTTTTGTGGCAAGTCTGAGTGGCTGGTGGCCATGTTCCTTCTCCTGGGTTTTAGCATGGTCTTGAATTCTTCCTCCTTGCCCTAGACTGTACCCAGTGGCCGTGTACGTTGAGCACTGCTCCTTATTCCCAATTGCAGCACCTAGAATTCTGCTATTGGCTTAATGGTTGATTTGTAGCAGGCTTGTGCCTCGAATGCATTGTTTCTCTCATTTTCCTTTCTGGTGGGGGCTGACTGCAGCACTGTCATGCCACAGCAAAGAGGCTCCTACCAAGAGGCAAACTAATATACACTATGTAGTCCTGAGCAAACTAAGCATAGACAGGATTTGTTGTGGCTAATTAGTTTTATTACTTCATAAAAGCCTAGGTCTCTAGTTTCCAGAGAAATAATTACAATTGCAAATGAAGTGGCACCACTGAAGAAGAAGGTCTTCAGCACAAAAGTACCCACAGACCCCCCACAGCATCTCCCCTGCAGTTTGAGCCCCGCCAGGGATCAGCTGTTGGGGTTAGGAAGCCCTGTTGTCTCCCTAGGTGTGGATGACACACACATCCACTAGCATCTGTTTCTCTGTTAGTTCACAAAAGATGTGTTCAGGGGTCAGATCTTTACACAAACCTGCACCCGATAACATGATGTATCCTGGCAGATTCGCAAAAGTCTCACAATGCCATAAGTACCTGTGAATCAGTGCAAATGGAAGACCTCAGCTTTGAGAAGGCTACAGGAATTTCAGTCAGTCACAGACCAAGGCTGGGGGCAGGGTCATTTCCAGTGGGACCGATGAAGGTCCTGTACTTCAGGGGTGAAGAAAGACAAGAAAGAACGAAGAGGCTCCCTTTGAGTTGCTGAGTAAAATCAGAAATTAAAAAATACTCTGACTGTAGGTACATGGAGTACATAAAGTTGAATAATTAGTTTAAAATGAGCTTTACTTTTCAACTGATGGTCTTAACATCTTTTAGACTCAACCATGACTGTGGAGCAAGGGAAGAAAGGAGGGAATAGTACAGAATCTGTGTCCATACGTGGATATAGATCCAGATCTGTGCATAGATGTCTATATATCTAAATGTCTGTAGACATATCCATTTCCATCCCTATATATCTGCGTGAAACCACTTCTCAATTAAAACTACTCTTGCTGCTGCCAGACACATCTCCCTTAATGACGCCTGCATTGGAGAACATATAGGCACTGTCAAATACTTAAATGTGAGCTCATCACTACATTGGGTTTTAGTTTAAAATGAGTCATTGTCACATATTTCTCTCCAAGTCTTAAGAGTAGCTCCCTTTTTGTTCGTTCTGACTTAGCCCCAACTCAGTTTCACCCCTGGTTTTAAGTGATAATATGAACCCTTGGCCCATGCCTTTGCTCCTGCAAAGACTCACACAGTTTTCACAACCCAGCAGATAGGGGAGTCTAGGCCTGCCCTGACTGAATCCAGGAAGAACTGGCTGGGTAGAGAAGATCAGCCAGGGGTCTGCAAGTCTCCATGCCTGATAGAAAGAGCTGCATATACCAGGCTCTGTCCTCCATATAGAAAATCCTTCATTATTCATCTGGGTACAGAAAGGTGGGAAATGGAGTTGTTGGCATTCAGTTTCCCCACATATGGGAAAATGCCACGACCTTGCCTGTGACATTCACCTTGTCACCTGTCCTCCCCACACAAAAAGCAACTACCTTATTGCCCTTTTATTGATTAGAAGCACCTCTTCCAGCACAAGATTGCATAGGCTGCCTGTGTCCATCACCAAAAGTCTCAGACCTAACTATCTCCCAAAGCAAAAGACTCATGGCCCTTCCCTGTCCCTGCTGCTGAGCCCCTAGGCTGAGTCCCCTATGGCTGCTGTGTCCTAAAGCCTTTGGAACCATTGTCTCCTTGGCCTGTTTGCTCCACCCAGAGAGAGGGTCAGGGTGGTGACCTCCCCAGGATGTGCCTGCAGGGTGCAGGCTCCCAGGGCTGAGCTCTGGGATTCATCCCCAACCTCTACCAAATCCTGCCTGCTCCTGGAGCAATGGAGAGGCAAAGTGGGTGAGCTGTACCAGAATTCACCCTTGGCCTGTATCTCAGAAAACTCCCCACTAAATAACACATTTTAGAGGGAAGAAGAAAGATCATAGACTTGGAGATAGGAGATTAAATCTGACTATGGTAAAAAATGTTTGAAAAATTTGTTATCTCTCTTTGTTCACAATACTCACTCCAATCACACCCATCACCCCAGAACAGCAGACTTTTGCCTTCTTAACTTGTCAGAGTCAGCGCCCGGTTCTCCTGGAGCATTTTAGATGCTGTTCAAGCTCGCCAGGTGGTGTGAGTGGGCAGCAAGGTCTCTCATCCACATGAGTGATCTCAGCGTCTGCTCTGCCTATGCCATGCAGCTCAGCAGGGGCCCTTCCAACCCTGGGAATGTGTTGCCAACAAGTCCCCTTCCATCCTGACAAGCAGAGGTGGCAGAGCACTCCTCTCCTTGGCAGTGAGCTTTGTACCCAAACCATTTCTTTTTTCGCAGTCTTTAGATAAGACAGTTTGAGTTCATTTCCGTAGCTGGTACTTCCCGGGTTCTGCCAACTGCCTGTGCTCTGTGAGGAGAGGAGAGAGCTTTTGTGAAATTAAGATGAATTTCCTCCATGGTTTCACCTTTATTTACACATTAATAATACACTCCCCACACCTGACAGCACGGGCCGCATTGCAGCCTTCGCTACTGCTGGCAGCTGTGCCACTGTCCACTCCATCCACAGCCACGTCTCACATTTTGCCTTTGCAGGATGCCCCTGACTTCCTCCGAGCACTGCCCCCACATGCTGTCCCTTAGAGAGCAGCCTCCTGAGGGCTGGCGTTTCCCAGAAGCCCATCTCTCTGGCTTTGCAGTTTCCCTTTTCCTGGAAGCAAGTTTCATCTGTCAGACTGAGATGCATGGCAGCCGTCGCCATCCTGGAGCCCTTCCCAGGGTCACTTCACTGACCTGGACCCCTTCTAGAAAGCCCTATGGTAACTGGTTATCTCCACACTTTCACCTCCGGGGGTGGGGCCTGCATCTTGGAACATGTTGAGCATATGAAGTAATGACAAGGGAGAGTGGAACCATGGGGAATGTAGGTGGAACCATGACGTATGAGGTATTGTAGCTATTACATACACACAAACATGCATGACCACGCACATGCAACCCCCCCACACACACAGAAACACACACATACCACAGAAACACATGCACAAAGAGACAAACACACTACAGAAACACACACTCACCACAGAAACACATTCAGATTCCATTGACTTCTTGGGAAATGTTGCTTTTTTTCTTTTTTTTTTTTTTTTTTTTTTTTTGAGAGGGAGTCTCACTCTGTTGCCCAGGCTGGAGTGCAGTGGTGCGATCTCGGTTCACGGCAACCTCTGCCTCCTGGGTTCAAGTGATTCTCCTGCCTTAGCCTCCCGAGTAGCTGGGATTACAGGCATGAGCCACCACAATTTAGCCACCAAAAATTAGCCACCCTGGCTAATTTTTTTTGTATTTTAGCAGAGATGGGGTTTCACCATGTTGGCCAGGCTGGTCTCGTACTCCTGACCTCAAGTGATCTGCCCACCTCAGCATCCCAAAGTGCTGGGATTACAAGTATGAGCCACTGTGTCCGGCTGGGAAATGTTGCTTTTGTGATAAGAATTTGGCTTTGCTCTGCCTGGTCTGTCTATAAGAGGTGTATGTCTACACTCAGGAATCAACCTGGTGCTCATTTTTAGCCAGGTAGGTTTAAAAAAAATAGTACACCTTCCCCATGCATAATTTTAGTGTATTCATTGATCTCTAATGATTGCACATATTTCTGGGGAGCAGGTGAGATTTTGATAATGCTTCCTGTGTGTGTTTGTATCGTTACACTCATGTGCCTTCTAGGGCACCCCTTTTCTAACCATTCACAGTCTGACAGCTCTTCTATTATATGATTAATGTACAGAAAAATAATAGTAACACTACACTGAAGTTTTGAAAATAGAAAAATGGGTGGTTGCCTTTTTGCTCTAGAACTCTGCTTTGAGGGACTATGTAAGCAAACAGGGGGGTCTCCCCAGATCATAGGAATTTAATCAATGTGAGCCATCAGCCTGGCACACAGCCTCCTGCCCTGCCGCCTGTTTCTCTTAAGCTCTGTGTGGAATGTGGTCACCTCCTTGGTTAAAACAGCTCCTGACTGAACCTGTTAACTTATAGTGAGTGTTCCTCATGACCATGCTGAAGTGTCCACCCCAGAAGGAGCCACAGCTTCATCACCATAACACGCGACCCATGTACTGGCACGGACTCGCTGTATCTGCACCACTGGGACCCCTCCTCTCCATGCGATTGCGCACCCTGTCCCCTCTCCATCACCCCACAAAACCCTCCCTTCCCTTTCCCTCAGGGACACACTGCTTTGGAGAATACGCCCATGTCCTCCTTACACGTGCCGAGTAATAAAACTCCTGTTGATCAACACCTGCCTTCTCTGCCTTCTCGTGTAGAGTCATTTGTCACTCACCAGGTAGACAGATTCTGGTTATTTTCGGGGAACAGTTGGCCCACATCCGGGTCTCCCAGAGAAGAGGAGCTGAGAACCTTTCTGTTAGGGGCTCACTGGGTCCTCTCCTCACCCCCAGGACTAGGCAATGACCACCTGGGTGCTAGAAGGAAGTGCTTCTACAAGCTTGCTCCAGCCAGAGAAAAGAGAACAAGCCCTTCATTTGCTCGGTTCCTTTGCAAGCAGAGTGTTGCTCTGCAATGTGCTCCTGAGAGGAAAAAACTGCCCTGTTGCAGTTTTTTCAACCTTGCAATGTTGCTCAGGTCAGTCAAGCCAAGCTCAGTCACAGAATAGGCAGGCACAGTGGGGGCGGAAGGTAGGGAGGGCATGGGGAATGTGGTACCACTGGGGCAGAGAGCAAAGCAATGGGGATTCAATCTCCCACAGGTGTCTTCTATCAGTTTATTTACTCACTCAACCGACAGTTACTGAGGACCAACCATGTGCAGGACTGATCTGAGCCCTGGGGTAGAGGCGTAAGTAAGACAGATGAGGTGCCTGGTCTTAAGGGGTTTGTATTCAAGCGGGAGCCAGGGAACAAGAGGCATACAATAAAGAAGCATAGTAACTAAGGCATTTTCAGAAGTCCTGGGAAGATAATGAAAAGGCAGTGGGAGGGAGGGTAATGATGTTTTAGAACCCAACTGGGAACTACTAGCCTGGTGTAGTAAAACCAGATACCCACACGGAGGTTTTTCAGCAATAGAAAGAAAGGCTCTTATTGCAGGTGCCAAGCAAAGAGGACCAGGCAGCTATTGCTCAGATCCTGCCCTTCCCAATGCCTTGCAGGCAAGGATTTTAAAGGCAGGGGTAAATTACAGGAAAACAGAAGCCACAGGCAAAATCATCAATCAATACGTGGAGGTTACACATGGGTTTAGACCTAAAAGGGTGTGACATCTTGAAGTGGGGACTTACAAGTAATAAGTAGATTCAAAAACTTTGCAATTTGCAACTGGTGATGAAAGAGGAGCTTTATTTAAAAATTTGGGGTAAGTGGAAAAAAATGTCCTTTATTTGAGATAGTGTCTCCCTCTGTCATCCAGGCTGGAGTGCAGTAGCATGATCATAGCTCACTGCAGCCTCCTGCCTCAGCCTCCTGAGCAGTTAGGACTATGGGTGTGCACCCCAGTGCCTAACCAATTTTTTTATTAAAAAAAAAAAAACCTTAGTTTTTTTTAAGCGGTGAGATGAAATGTCACTATGTTGCCCAGCTGATCTCAAGCTCCTGACCTTAAGCAATACTCCCACTTTGGCCTCCCCAAATGCTGGAATTACAGGCATAGCTACCTTACCAGGCAGTGAAAGAATGCCAACTGGATAGGGTGAGTGACTTTCTCCAAGACCCCCAGGAAGAAACTTATAACAAAAGATGATGGTTGAAGTTCAGTCTTCACTTCTCACTTACCTGAGGTCTGCATGTTGGCTGATCCCTTCAACAGGGGTCCCCGGTGGGGGTCTGAGTTTCTGAAAGACAACTCAGAAGTACAGGTTAAGATGTTCTCCTTGGCTTCTTTAGGGAAAGCAAACATCCCTAGGACTCTATCTCCTCAGGTGTCCTTTAGGCTACTATTGCCTTCTTTTTTTAACAAGTTACTTATTGACTTCTGGAGCTAGCTAGGTGCCTGGAACTTCTCTTGAAGGCACTCATGATTCTCCTTAATGTCCATGTTTGGGATCTGCAGGCCCCTAATAAAGGGGACTCCTGCTCCATCTCAATAGGGAAAGAGAAACTAGATCAGGTCCTCAGGGAAGACGTTGGCATTGAGACCTGAATGAAGAAGAGAGACCCAGGTAGGTGAAGTAAGTACATTCCAGGAAGAAACAAGAGTAAGGATAAAATCCTTGAGCCAAATGAATACACATTTCTCAAAATAAGACATACAGAAAGCCAACAGACATATGAAAAAATGCTCAAGATCACTAATCAGGGAAATGCAAATTAGAAACATAGTGAGGCACCACTTTATCCTAGTCAGAATGGCCATTTTTTAAAAGTCAAAAAGCAATAGATGTTGGTGTGGATATAGTGAAAATGGAACGCTTATACGCAGCTGGTGGGATTGTAAATTAGCACAATCTCCGTGGAAAAAAGGTGTGGATATTTGTCAAAGAACTAAAAGTAGATCTACCATTTTATCGAGAAATTCTGCTGCTGGGTATCTACCTCCGAAAAACAGTCACTAGACCAAAAAATAAAAAATAAAAAACACCTGCACGCATATGTTTATTACAGCACAGTTCACAACTGCAAAGACATGGAATCAACCTAAGTGCCCATCAACTGATGAGTGGATAAAGTGTGGTGTGTGTACACACATACACACACACACACACATATCATGAAATACTACTCAGCCATAAAAAGGAACAAAATAATGTCTTTTGTAACTACTTAGATGGAGCTGGAGGCCATTATTCTAAGTGAAGTAAGTCAGGAATGGAAAACCAAATATTGAACGTTCTCACTTATAAGTGGGAGCTAAGCTATGGGTATGCAAACACATACAGAGTAATATAATGAACTATGGAGATTCAAAAGCAGGAAAGCAGGAGGGTTGGAGGAAGTTGAGAGAAAATAAACTATTTATTGAGTACAATGTACACTACTCAGGTGATGCGTGCACTAAAATCTCCGACTTCACCACTATACACTTCATCTATGTAATCAAAAACAACTTGTGCCCCCAAAGCTATTGAAATTTTACAAAATAGAAATTTAAAAAGTTAAAGGATCTTTAAGTCAATAGTATTTATGAGGATAAATACTTTTGCCCAAACCCATTGAACGCAAATGCCACCTTATTCAGGAGGTCTGCTGGGGCCATTGCACACCTGTTTCTCGGAGCCCCTCAGCCATGAGGTGCTGGGCCTGGCTGCCTCCCCTTTAGGAGGTGACTACATCTTATTCAGCTCTGACTCTTCCAGGCCACCAGGTTTAATTGATACCAGCTGTTCAGCAGAGACTTACTGAGTGAATGGGCCAATGACAATATCGGACTGGAGTGACATGTCTCTACGGAAATGAGAATTATGACAATTTTAACATTGCAGCATTCTCCCACTTAGAGTTTAATTTGAGGCTGTATTTTTTCTTAGTAATTGACTGTGAAGTAAAAATCAATTGTTTTTGGAGAGTTCTCTGCACCTTTAGGGGATAATAATACACACAGCTGTATCTCGTAGCTTATGGCAGTGTTACCTCAGTCTCATTGACATAAATTGATGGGCTGTCTGGTGCTATGCAGATGTGCCTTCAACATGGCTAGACAGGTTCATCCCAGCTCCAAAAGAAAAGGAGCAGACAAGCATCAGGAAGGCAGCAGAGTACAGAATATCTGAAAATTCACTGCTCCACAAAAACCATAAAACAAAACTGGCAAAAATGGCCAGAAACAACTTTTTCAGAACTCTGAAAATTCACCAACGGCTTGTAACACCCCGGGAGCGTTTATGTAAGAAAAGCAGCTGAATCCCAGTAAGAACTGAAGGCTTTGCAGCATTTTAATTTGCCCTAGTCTCATCCTCTTGCTCCAGCTCAGCAGCAGCCTTGGAAATCACCGTCCCTCCCTGTACTGAAAGGAAGAGAATAGATCTCATGCCCAAAGAGAGTCATTATTTGACCTGTCTAGTGCTTCCCTGAAAGACCTTGTCTTTATTAGTGGTCCAGCGCTAAAATCCTTAGGGGAGGGAAGAGCATTTGTCTACCGCATTTACTAGTATTTCAACGGTACAGCTGCCAGAGGTAATGGATAGCATTTGGGGCAAACAATAGACTAATGAAAAGCTTAAAGGAAAAGCTGAGGAATGAGATGTCCATAAGGGCCCTGAAAAGCTTTGTCACAATCCTGGGAATCTAGAAGACCCTGAGAATCTGTCCAGTAGGGCTTTGCACATGTCCAGGAACAGGAGAAGGCCCTAAGTGCTCACCACTGACTGAAGTTGAGGCCCTGCATGAGTGGGAAGGAAAGTTGAGGCAGAGTTGCCAATTGCCTGGCAGAGTGCTGACCATGTGCCCCAACACATGCAGAGAACCCATCTGCAAAGACTGAGAGATATTTCATTCCAGGCATTTAAAGAAACCTCTGTCTAATTATTAGCTGTAGAGACTTTGTTACCAAAAAGGGGTCCCAATCCAGACCCCAAGAGAGGGTTCTTAGACCTCATACAAGAAATAATTTGGCGTGAGTTCATAAAGTGAAAGCAAGCATATTAGAGAAAGTGAAGGAACAAAAAATGGCTACTCTATAGGCAGAGAGCCGCTTGAGCGGCTGACTAATGACACTTACTGTTACTTCTTGATTATATGCTAACCAAGGGGTGGATTATTCATGAGTTTTCCAGGAAATGGGTGAGAAACTCCCAGAACTGAGGATTCTTTCCCTTTTTAGACCATATAGGGTAACTTCTTAATATTGCAATGGCATTTGTAAACTGTCACAATGGTGGGAGGGTCTTTTAGCATGCTAAAACATTATAATGAGCATATAATAAGCTGTGAGGATGACCAGAGGTCAGTTCCATCACCATCTTTTGGCAGATTTTAGCCAGCTTCTTGTTTTATCAGCAAGGTTTTTTTTTTTTTTTTTTTGAGATGGAGTCTTGCTCTGTCGCCCAGGCTGGAGTGCAGTGGCATGATCTCGGCTCACTGCAACCTCTACCTCCCGGGTTCAAGCAATTCTCTGCCTCAGCCTCCCAAGTAGCTTGGATTATAGGCACCCGCCACCATGCCCAGCTACTTCTTTTTTTTTTTTTTTTTTTTTTTTTTTTTTTGTATTTTTAGTAGAGGTGGGGTTTCACCATCTTGGCCAGGCTGGTCTTGAACTCCTGACCTCGTGATCCACCCACCTCGGCCTCCCAAAGTGCTGAGATTACAGGTGTGAGCCACTGTGCCCTGCCTTTATCAGCAAGGTTTTTATGACCTGTATCTTATGCCAACCTTGTATCTCATCCTGTGACTTAGAACTCCTAAACTCCTAAGAATGCAGCCCAATAGGTTTCAGCCTTATTTTACTCAGCCCCTATTCAAAATGGAGTTGCTCTGGTTCAAATGCCTCTGACAGCTTCAGTGGCCACTAGGAACCCATTTTGATAAGGCAGGGTAAAGAGGTTAAGCTGCTTTTCAAGGAACAGCAGGCTGTGCCAACAATGCTGATTTTAGAGCTGTAGGAACACAAAAGTTACACCCAAACAGGAGGAAATGTTGACAATGTCTGTCGGGTGCAGTGTGAGCCACAGAAGAAGGTTGATCTCCAGGAGAATGGGACTCGAGTTTGAAAATGGGACTCACCGGGGGCGGAGCAAGATGGCCGAATAGGAACAGCTCCAGTCTCCAACTCCCAGCGCGAGCGACACAGAAGACCGGTGATTTCTGCATTTTCAACTGAGGTACTGGTTCATCTCACTGGGGAGTGCCGGAGGATCGGTGCTGGTCAGCTGCTGCAGCCCGACCAGCGAGAGCTGAAGCAGGGCGAGGCATCGCCTCACCTGGGAAGTGCAAGGGGGAAGGGAATCCCTTTTCCTAGCCAGGGGAACTGAGACACACAACACCTGGAAAATCGGGTAACTCCCACCCCAATACTGCGCTTTAAGCAATCAGGCACACCAGGAGATCATATCCCACACCTGGCCGGGAGGGTCCCATGCCCACGGAGCCTCCCTCATTGCTAGCACAGCAGTCTGCAATATCGCGGCAAGGCAGCAACGAGGCTGGGGGAGGGGCGCCCACCATTGCTGAGGCTTAAGTAGGTAAACAAAGCTGCTGGGAAGCTCGAACTGGGTGGAGCTCACAGCAGCTCAAGGAAACCTGCCTGTCTCTGTAGACTCCACCTCTGGGGACAGGGCACAGTAAAAATAACAAAAACAGCAGAAACCTCTGCAGATGCAAACGACTCTGTCTGACAGCTTTGAAGAGAGCAGTGGATCTCCCAACACGGAGGTTGAGATCTGAGAAGGGACAGACTCCCTGCTCAAGTGGGTCCCTGACCCCTGAGTAGCCTAACTGGGAGACATCCCCCACTAGGGGCAGTCTGACACCCCACACCTCACAGGGTGGAGTACACCCCTGAGAGGAAGCTTCCAAAGCAAGAATCAGACAGGTACACTCGCTGTTCAGAAATATTCTATCTTCTGCAGCCTCTGCTTCTGATACCCAGGCACACAGGGTCTGGAGTGGACCTCAAGCAATCTCCAACAGACCTACAGCTGAGGGTCCTGACTGTTAGAAGGAAAACTATCAAACAGGAAGGACACCTACACCAAAACCCCATCAGTACATCACCATCATCAAAGACCAGAGGCAGATAAAACCACAAAGATGGGGAAAAAGCAGGGCAGAAAAGCTGGAAATTCAAAAAATAAGAGCGCATCTCCCCCGGCAAAGGAGCGCAGCTCATCGCCAGCAATGGATCAAAGCTGGACGGAGAATGACTTTGACGAGATGAGAGAAGAAGGCTTCAGTCCATCAAACTTCTCAGAGCTAAAGGAAGAATTACGTACCCAGCGCAAAGAAACTAAAAATCTTGAAAAAAAAGTGGAAGAATTGATGGCTAGAGTAATTAATGCAGAGAAGGTCATAAACGAAATGAAAGAGATGAAAACCATGACACGAGAAATATGTGACAAATGCACAAGCTTCAGTAACCGACTCGATCAACTGGAAGAAAGAGTATCAGCGATTGAGGATCAAATGAATGAAATGAAGCGAGAAGAGAAACCAAAAGAAAAAAGAAGAAAAAGAAATGAACAAAGCCTGCAAGAAGTATGGGATTATGTAAAAAGACCAAATTTACGTCTGATTGGGGTGCCTGAAAGTGAGGGGGAAGATGGAACCAAGTTGGAAAACACTCTTCAGGATATCATCCAGGAGAACTTCCCCAACCTAGTAGGGCAGGCCAACATTCAAATCCAGGAAATACAGAGAACGCCACAAAGATACTCCTCGAGAAGAGCAACTCCAAGACACATAATTGCTGGATTCACCAAAGTTGAAATGAAGGAAAAAATCTTAAGGGCAGCCAGAGAGAAAGGTCGGGTTACCCACAAAGGGAACCCCATCAGACTAACAGCAGATCTCTCGGCAGAAACTCTCCAAGCCAGAAGAGAGTGGGGGCCAATATTCAACATTCTTAAAGAAAAGAATTTTAAACCCAGAATTTCATATCCAGCCAAACTAAGTTTCGTAAGTGAAGGAGAAATAAAATCCTTTACAGATAAGCAAATGCTTAGAGATTTTGTCACCACTAGGCCTGCCTTACAAGAGACCCTGAAGGAAGCACTAAACATGGAAAGGAACAACCGGTACCAGCCATTACAAAAACATGCCAAAATGTAAAGACCATCGAGGCTAGGAAGAAACTGCATCAACTAACAAGCAAAATAACCAGTTAATATCATAATGGCAGGATCAAGTTCACACATAACAATATTAACCTTAAATGTAAATGGACTAAATGCTCCAATTAAAAGACATAGACTGGCAAACTGGATAAAGAGTCAAGACCCATCAGTCTGCTGTATTCAGGAGACCCATCTCACACGCAGAGACATACATAGGCTCAAAATAAAGGGATGGAGGAAGATTTACCAAGCAAATGGAGAACAAAAAAAAGCAGGGGTTGCAATACTAGTCTCTGATAAAACAGACTTTAAACCATCAAAGATCAAAAGAGACAAAGAAGGCCATTACATAATGGTAAAGGGATCAATTCAATAGGAAGAGCTAACTATCCTAAATATATATGCACCCAATACAGGAGCACCCAGATTCATAAAGCAAGTCCTTAGAGACTTACAAAGAGACTTAGACTCCCATACAATAATAATGGGAGACTTCAACACTCCACTGTCAACATTAGACAGATCAACGAGACAGAAAGTTAACAAGGATATCCAGGAATTGAACTCATCTCTGCAGCAAGCAGACCTAATAGACATCTATAGAACTCTCCACCCCAAATCAACAGAATATACATTCTTCTCAGCACCACATCGTACTTACTCCAAAATTGACCACGTAATTGGAAGTAAAGCACTCCTCAGCAAATGTACAAGAACAGAAATTATAACAAACTGTCTCTCAGACCACAGTGCAATCAAACTAGAACTCAGGACTAAGAAACTCAATCAAAACCGCTCAACTACATGGAAACTGAACAACCTGCTCCTGAATGACTACTGGGTACATAACGAAATGAAGGCAGAAATAAAGATGTTCTTTGAAACCAATGAGAACAAAGATACAACATACCAGAATCTCTGGGACACATTTAAAGCAGTGTGTAGAGGGAAATTTATAGCACTAAATGCCCACAAGAGAAAGCAGGAAAGATCTAAAATTGACACTCTAACATCGCAATTAAAAGAACTAGAGAAGCAAGAGCAAACACATTCGAAAGCTAGCAGAAGGCAAGAAATAACTAAGATCAGAGCAGAACTGAAGGAGATAGAGACACAAAAAACAATGAATCCAGGAGTTGGTTTTTTGAAAAGATCAACAAAATTACCAGACCACTAGCAAGACTAATAAAGAAGAAAAGAGAGAAGAATCAAATCGACGCAATTAAAAATGATAAAGGGGATATCACCACCGACCCCACAGAAATACAAACTACCATCAGAGAATACTATAAACACCTCTACACAAATAAACTGGAAAATCTAGAAGAAATGGATAATTTCCTGGACACTTACACTCTTCCAAGACTAAACCAGGAAGAAGTTGAATCCCTGAATAGACCAATAGCAGGCTCTGAAATTGAGGCAATAATTAATAGCCTACCAACCAAAAAAAGTCCAGGACCAGATGGATTCACAGCCGAATTCTACCAGAGGTACAAGGAGGAGTTGGTACCATTCCTTCTGAAACTATTCCAATCAATAGAAAAAGAGGGAATCCTCCCTAACTCATTTTATGAGGCCAACATCATCCTGATACCAAAGCCTGGCAGAGACACAACAAAAAAAGAGAATTTTAGACCAATATCCCTGATGAACATCGATGCAAAAATCCTCAATAAAATACTGGCAAACCGGATTCAGCAACACATCAAAAAGCTTATCCACCATGATCAAGTGGACTTCATCCCTGGGATGCAAGGCTGGTTCAACATTCGCAAATCAATAAACATAATCCAGCATATAAACAGAACCAAAGACAAGAACCACATGATTATCTCAATAGATGCAGAAAAGGCTTTTGACAAAATTCAACAGCCCTTCATGCTAAAAACGCTCAAGAAATTCGGTATTGATGGAACGTACCTCAAAATCATAAGAGCTATTTATGACAAACCCACAGCCAATATCATACTGAATGGGCAAAAACTGGAAAAATTCCCTTTGAAAACTGGCACAAGACAGGGATGCCCTCTCTCACCACTCCTATTCAACATAGTGTTGGAAGTTCTGGCTAGGGCAATTAGGCAAGAGAAAGAAATCAAGGGTATTCACTTAGGAAAAGAAGAAGTCAAATTGTCCCTGTTTGCAGATGACATGATTGTATATTTAGAAAACCCCATTGTCTCAGCCCAAAATCTCCTTAAGCTGATAAGCAACTTCAGCAAAGTCTCAGGATACAAAATTAATGTGCAAAAATCACAAGCATTCTTAAACACCAGTAACAGACAAACAGAGAGCCAAATCAGGAATGAACTTCCATTCACAATTGCTTCAAAGAGAATAAAATACCTAGGAATCCAACTTACAAGGGATGTAAAGGACCTCTTCAAGGAGAACTACAAACCACTGCTCAGTGAAATAAAAGAGGACACAAACAAATGGAAGAACATACCATGCTCATGGATAGGAAGAATCAATATCGTGAAAATGGCCATACTGCCCAAGGTAATTTATAGATTCAATGCCATCCCCATCAAGCTACCAATGAGTTTCTTCACAGAATTGGAAAAAACTGCTTTAAAGTTCATATGGAACCAAAAAAGAGCCCGCATCTCCAAGGCAATCCTAAGTCAAAAGAACAAAGCTGGAGGCATCACGCTACCTGACTTCAAACTATACTACAAGGCTACAGTAACCAAAACAGCATGGTACTGGTACCAAAACAGAGATATAGACCAATGGAACACAACAGAGTCCTCAGAAATAATACCACACATCTACAGCCATCTGATCTTTGACAAACCTGAGAGAAACAAGAAATGGGGAAAGGATTCCCTATTTAATAAATGGTGCTGGGAAAATTGGCTAGTCATAAGTAGAAAGCTAAAACTGGATCCTTTCCTTACTCCTTATACGAAAATTAATTCAAGATGGATTAGAGACTTAAATGTTAGACCTAATACCATAAAAATCCTAGAGGAAAACCTAGGTAGTACCATTCAGGACATAGGCATGGGAAAAGACTTCATGTCTAAAACACCAAAAGCAACGGCAACAAAAGCCAAAATTGACAAATGGGATCTCATTAAACTAAAGAGCTTCTGCACAGCAAAAGAAACTACCATCAGAGTGAACAGGCAACCTACAGAATGGGAGAACATTTTTGCAATCTACTCATCTGACAAAGGCTAATATCCAGAACCTACAAAGAACTCAAACAAATTTACAAGAAAAAAACAAACAACCCCATCAAAAAGTGGGCAAAGGATATGAACAGACATTTCTCAAAAGAAGACATTCATACAGCCAACAGACACATGAAAAAATGCTCATCATCACTGGCCATCAGAGAAATGCAAATCAAAACCACAATGAGATACCATCTCACACCAGTTAGAATGGCGATCATTAAAAAGTCAGGAAACAACAGGTGCTGGAGAGGATGTGGAGAAATAGGAACACTTTTACACTGTTGGTGGGATTGTAAACTAGTTCAACCATTATGGAAAACAGTATGGCGATTCCTCAAGGATCTAGAACTAGATGTACCATATGACCCAGCCATCCCATTACTGGGTATATACCCAAAGGATTCTAAATCATGCTGCTATAAAGACACATGCACACGTATGTTTATGGCAGCACTATTCACAATAGTGAAGACTTGGAATCAACCCAAATGTCCATCAGTGACAGATTGGATTAAGAAAATGTGGCACATATACACCATGGAATACTATGCAGCCATCAAAAAGGATGAGTTTGTGTCCTTTGTAGGGACATGGATGCAGCTGGAAACCATCATTCTCAGCAAACTATCACAAGAACAGAAAACCAGACACCGCATGTTCTCACTCATAGGTGGGAACTGAACAATGAGATCACTTGGACTCGGGAAAGGGAACATCACACACCGGGGCCTATCATGGGGAGGGGGGAGGGGGGAGGGATTGCATTGGGAGTTATACCTGATGTAAATGACGAGTTGATGGGTGCTGACGAGTTGATGGGTGCAGCACACCAACATGGCACAAGTATACATATGTAACAAACCTGCACGTTATGCACATGTACCCTAGAACTTAAAGTATAATAATAATAAATTAATTTAAAAAAAAAGAATTACAGTGATATGGGAATAGCACAGAGAAAGTTTATGCAGAATGCAGAATGGGCAGAAAGGCTTCTATTTACAGAGAACTCTCGGTTGTCCAATGGGCCTTTCCTCCATTTAGAAACAAATCCAATCATGAGAGTCTTAAAGTTTGCTACGTTATTGGTATAAAGCCACAAGACTGCAGACCAGACTAGGTGGGAATTTCCAGGGAAGTCTCTTGTTAAAGTAGCCAATTGGGAGGCCATTAGACTGAGGCAGCTCTGGAGTCCTGGGTTCCTATGTAAGCAAACCAAAATCCAAGTAAACAGTCATATTCTAGGAAAACGAAACTTAAGCTTAATCAATTAGAAACCACTAACTAAAATGTAATGAGAGACTTTCTACTAGAATGATCCAAAGAAGGCTATTGCTCTGTTTTAACCAATCAAATATTTTCTTTGCCTAGCTTTCATCTTCACCCCATAAAAGCTTCATGCCTTTTAGGGAGCCTTAAATCAACTGTGGTCTGGTGCTAACTGATTAATGAATCATTATTTGCTCAAATAAACTCTTCAACATTTAAAAAAAAAATGAAAATGGGACTCACCTTGGCTTACAGGTTTGCACTAGCAGCCATGTCTATCCACTCCATCAGTCATCCTTTCTGCAGGATCCAAGCCTTTCCAATGCAAAATGGCACAGTGTTATGAAGAGTATTAAGTGATTTGATAAGCTTCTCATCAGGGGATGGAATTTCCTTCATGCCTCACAGCAACCAGTTCCCAAGGTTTATTGAGGGAGAAGTGAGTGTCTGGTTAGTTGTGTGGCTGTTATGCTGACTTTCCCAGATGAACATTTTTTTAGCATCTCTTGCTCCCTAGAAACCAACATAAGCATCCCACTCTGCCTTAGGGATGTAAACTAAGACTAAAATTCTAAGCCCCCCAACCATCTGAATGGACCCCTCATCTTGGCCAAGGGCATTCATTCCAAAGTTTACCTGAAAAATGAGTTCAGGCCATGGCGAGGAGGCAAGGACCAGACACTCTTCACCATACGCTCCCCCTATTGGAATTCAGGCACAACTGACCAGCATTAACATTAAAACAGAGATCTAAAGACTTTTTGTAGCAATAGGACACCAAATTCCAGCCTGAATATAGTATAGCATCACATGAAAGATAGCAGGCCCTGAAAGAAATCAAAGTATTTTACCCTAAAATAGATTTCTTTGACACTTTTTAAAATGGCTCTGCAAAGCTGTCTCCTGTGGGGAAAATCTACATTCTGCAGAGAATCCCCTTCGCCTTCCAGATCTTTTCCCTGACCCAGGAGAGAATTAACTAAGAGTCTGGCACTTTTTAAAAGTCAGATGAGAAACATTTACAATCTATTCTTTCTGAAGTCTGCTTCCTGGAAGCTTCGTCTCCACAGTAAGAACCTTGGTCTCCACAGCCCCTTATCTGAACTTGGACAGTCCCTTCTGTTGATTCCAGATCTTAACTCTTTCAACCAATTGCCAATAGAAACATCTTTGAATTCACCTATAACCTGGAATCCTCCCTAACCCCACTGCCTTCAAGTTGTCCCACCTTTCTAGGATGAACTAATGTACATCTGGCACCTATTGATTGAGGTCTTATGTCTCCCTAAAATGTATTAAACCAAGCTATAGCCTGACCACCTTGGGCACATGTGGTCAGGACGTCCTGAGGCTGTGTCACAGGCATGTCCTTAACCTCGGCAAAATAAACCTCTAAATTGATTGAGACTTACCTCAGATACTTTTTGGTTTACAAGGGTGAAGTGAGTCACTGGGCAGTTTTATTGAGACAGAGAATTTGGTGGTTCTTGGGGTTCCAAAATCCATAAAGACTGGCCTATACAGACACAGCCACCTTCTTCTAGGTTTTAGGTGAAAGCAGTCTTTCCTGGTGGAAAAGAATTTCAGCAGTAGCAAATTGTTGTTTAACATGAAAAAGAAAAGAAAAGAAAAAGTTGTCTCAGTCTCAGGAAGACACAATGTCATTATTTCCAACACCATCCCCAACAGGGACCTAGCAAAATTACATGGGCAACAGTGCCATCAAGTGGCCAAGAAAGAATATAACCAATACCTGAAAAAACGTTTTCCAAGAGTGAAATTCTGGTGGAAGCGCTTGGAGGAGAATCACCTGCATTCCCCTGTTTCCCCTCTTTGTCCTGGTGGGCACAGACAAGCTCCACATTTTCAAGTCATGACTTTCTCAGGTCATTTTTTAGCCTTTTCCCAAGAGTCAGTGCGCAACCTCAGGTCAGGGCCGCCTGACTTGTCTATATTTCAGCTCCCCTTCCTCAGCACCTCTGATATGCCGCGTCCTCTTCACCCGGGTACTGGCTGAGAGGTCACCTCCTCTGAAAACTCTACTCACTTCATCTAAAGTAGCCACTGCACTCCACACGTCACTCTCTACAAGACACAAGTTTCATTTTTCTTCATAGCCCTTTTCGCATTGAAAATACCTTCCTGTGGCCTGGCGCGGTGGCTCACTCCTGTAATCCCAGCACTCTGGGAGGCCGAGGCGAGCGGATCACGAGGTCAGGAGATCGAGACCATCCTGGCTAACACGGTGAAACCTCGTCGCTACTAAAAATACAAAAAATTAGCCGGGCGTGGTGGCGGGTGCCTGTAGTCCTAGCTACTCTGGAGGCTGAGGCAGGAGAATGGCATGAACTCGGGAGGTGAAGCTGCAGTGAGCCGAGATCTCACCACTGCACTCAAGCCTGGGCCACAGAGCGAGACTCCGTCTCAAAAAAAGAAAAAAGAAAAGAAAAAGAATAAAAGAAAAGAAAATACCTTCGTGTATTCATCTATTTACTTGCATATTTCCTGCCTTTCCCACACCTTTATGCCCTAGGATGAAATTTGATGAGAGTAGGGTCCTACCCGCCTTCTCACTGCCATGTGCCACCACTGGGAACAGCGGCCAGAGTAGAGCCTCCAATGCAACACGTGCTGCTTGGATGAATGGATAAACAGGAGGAAGGAAGGAGGAGAGAAGGAAAGGCCAGTGTTTTACCAGGAGGCCCAAGTGACACTATCCCTATTAGCAACTTCAGGACCGACATCTTACTTATCTTTTTTATTTTTAAGATTCAGTGACTTCAAACGCAAAGGTAGTTCATATTATCAACTCTTATTTAGAGTGCACTGATAATCAGGTAATCCGGCTTTAAATATCCCTCAAAGGTGCAGAATTACTCCAGGTATTGCACGCAGACTGTGCCTTCCTTTAAAATCCCTCTCTCCTCATAAAGCTGCTATGGACACAGGAAATCTCTAAGTGAGTCTTCCCTGTGTAACTGAGAAGCACTTGTGTTAAAATACAGGTGATCTCCAGCAACAGTAAAAAAATGAACCTTTGCCTATGGAACATGACAATTTCCTGGAATCAAAGGCCTCTCTGCAGTAGCTGATTGTGTTTTGCATCTGTGGGGTGATCTTGAAGATGTGAGCTTGTCAATATATCTTGTCAACAATGGGCATTCATTTAAATAAAATCAAAACCTGCAGGCAAAGGTGCCAGAACTGGCATTTTATAGGGGCATTTTCTCTCCAGGAAAACTAAATCACGCTACTGTTGAGATTGGATTGCATTTTCATCCACACATAAATAGCTTTGGTAGGTCACAGTCGAGGCGACGTTGCTGAAGAACTCTGCAGTGTCTCCTCAAATTGTCACGCCACTATCTTAAAAGACAGGCAGGTGGTCTATAGCAACTGCGTGTAAACCTGCAGCTTCTTCTTAGATCCCCAGCTGCTGCTTCAGATAATTAGATGGGAAAACTTGCCCTCTGAGGCAGGTAAGGATGATGGAGTTTTCCAGCAGCAAATTGCGTGGCAAATCTGAGCAAGAGCTCCCTTCCAAAGTGTCTGGTAACTGAGAGGAAACTCATTTAGACTTTCTGTCATGCAGGGTTTTCAAAAAAGGCTTGGGAAAGGCCATGCAAACCTGCAAAGATGATATTTATAGCTCCGGGCTGGAAAAGTACCCTTTTATCTAGTGACAGCCATGCTGGCTTCACTGTAAGCGCTCATGAATTGCTTTTCAACTTGCATCCAGAATTATAACATCTGCCGACCCTGCCCCACCAACCCAAATAAATATGAACTGTGAATACATCCCACTTTCATATCACAGTTCAGCTGTTCTTACCATTCATGCATTCATTCTTTTACTCATTAAGCACTTTCTAAGCCCTTACTAATGCTTCCCTCCCACTGTGCCCAGGCGGAAGGCATGCTGAGATGATGCCCTGCCCTCCAGGTCTGAAGGAGGTATGGCATAAGTATGGCTGAAAAAGAAGATTCAAAGCACAGCAAGCAAGAGCTTCACCAACTACTTGCTATGTGCAATTGGCCAGTGACTTAAATTCCGTGAGCCTCAATTTCCTCGCTTGTACAGTAGAGGTGATGGCAGAACCTGCCACTTAGAGATGCTACAATCTATGTAAATTATTCAGGATCTACCCACACTATTGTAAGCACTTAGGGAAACCAAATATTTTACCCCAAAATATATTTTTGAAATAATTTGAGATGGTTGTTCAGAGAGCTGGCAAACAGAAGGCTTTCTGCAAAACTGTCTTCTGTAGGGGGAGATTTGCATCACAGAGAATCTACACTGATGCAGCCAGGTTTCTCTGACGCCTCTCCTTGTCCTTGTCTGGATCTAGGAAAGACTCACTAAGAGCCTGACACCTTTAAAGGTCTAAAAAGTCATCTACCATCTACCCCCTCTGAGGGCAGTCACCTGTGAAGCTTCATCTACTTAACAAGCCTACCTGTGCTAGCCAGGCTTCCTCTTCTCCTCCTCCCATCACCTGTTTTACCACCATAACTTGTTTTGCCACAATCCAAGCCCCAATTATATTTATTTAATTTTTATTTTAGATTCAGGGGAGGTAGCATGATTGCACCCATCACCCAGGTAGTGAGCATGATTCCCAATAGTTTTTCAACACTTGCCTTCCCCTTCCTCCTCCTTGTAAAATTCCCAGTGTCTTTTTCCCATCTTTATGTCAATGAGTGCCCGAGGTTTAGCTCCCACTTATAAGTAAGAACATGCAGTATTTGGCTTTCTGTTCCTGCATTAATAGGCTTAGGATAATGGCCTCCAGCTGCATCCATGTTGGTGCAAAGAACATGACTTTAGTATTTTTATGACTGTGTAGTATTCTATGGTATATATGTACCACATATAAATCCACAAATGTAGATTTCTTTATCCAATTCACAGTTGATGGCAAGTTCCATTTTTTTTCTGTAGCCTCAAGGTGGCATGTAAGCTTCTAAACCCCTTTGGGAGGTAGGAATCCTTACTCTGTGTTTCTCCCTCCATGTGCACATTAATACATTTATATGCCTTTTGTCCAATTAATCCGACTTTTGTGAATTGATTTTTTTTCTTTGCAAATCTTCTGAAACCTATAACTCTGTCCCCACCCAAATCTCATCTTGAATTCCCAGGTGTTGTGGGAGGGACCTGGTGGGAAGTAATTGAATCATGGGGGCAACTCTTTCCCGTGCTGTTCTCATGAGAGTGAATAAGTCTCATGAGATCTGACAGTTTTAAAAATGAGAGTTTTTTTACACAAGCTCTCTCTTTGCCTGCTGCCATCCATGTAAGATGTAACTTGCTCCTCCTTGCCTTCCACCATGATTGAGGCTTCCCCAGCCATGTGGAACTGTTAAGTCCAATTGAACCTCTTTCTTTGTAAATTGCCCACTCTCAAGTATGTCTTTATCAGCAGCATGAAAACAGACTAATGTTCATTAGAACAGTAAATTGGTACCAGTAGAGTAGGGCACTGCTGAGAAGATACCAGAAAATGTGGAAGCGACTTTGGAACTGGGTAATAGGCAAAGGTTAGAAGAGTCTGAAGGGCTCAGAAGACAGGAAAATGTGGGAAAGTTTAGAACTTCCAAGAGACTTGTTCAATAGGTTTGACAAAAATGCTAATAACGATATTAATAATAAGTTCAAGGTTGAAGCGGTCTCAGATGGAGATGAGGAACTTGTTAGGAACTGGTTGGGAACTGAAGCAAAAGTGACTCTTGCTAGGTTTTAGCAAAGAGACTGGCAGAATTTTGCCCCTGCCCTAGAGATTTTTGGAACTTTGAACTTGAGAGAGATGATTTAGGATATCTGGTGGAAGAAATTTCTAAGCAGCAAAGAATTCAAGAGGTGACTTGGGTGCTGTTAAAGGCATTCAGTTTCAAAAGGAACACAGAGCATAAAAGTTTGGAAAATTTGCACCCTGACAATGCAATAGGAAAGAAAATCTTTTTTTCTGAGGAGATATTTAAGCCAGCTGCAAAAATAGGAGGAGGAGCTGAATGTTAATCCCCAAGACAATAGGGAAAATGTATCCAGGGTATGTCAGGGGTCTTTACAGCAACCTCTCCCATCACAGGCCTGGAGGCCTAGGAGGAAACAGTGGTTTCATGGGATGGGCCCAGGGTCCTTATGCTGTATGAAGCCTAGGGACTTGGTGCTTTGTGTCCCTGCTGCTCCAGTCATAGCTGAAAGGGGCCAATGAAGAGCTTGGGCCATGGCTTCAGGGGGTGCAAGCCTCAAGCCTTGGCAGCTGTCAAGAATTGGGATTTGGGAACCTCTGCCTGTATTTCAGAGGATGTATGGAAATGCCTGGATGTCCAGTCAGAAGTTTGCTGCAGGGGTTGGACCCTCATGGAGAACCTCTCCCAGGGAAGTGTGGAAGGAAAATATGGGGTCAGAGCCACCACACAGAGTTTTTACTGGGGCACTGCCTACTGGAGCTGTGAGAAGAGGTTCACTATCCTCCAGAACCCAGAATGATAGATCCACTGACAGCTTACACTGTGCCCCTGGAAAAGCCAAAGACACTCAACACCAGCCTGTGAAATCAGCTGGGAGGGAGGCTGTACCCTGCAAAGCCACAGAAGCAGAGCTGCCCAAGGCCATGTGAGCCCACCTCTTGCATCAGCATGACCTGGATGTGAGACATGCAGTCAAAGGAAATCATTTTGGAGCTTTAAGGTTTAACTGCCCCGCTGGATTTTGGATTTGCATGAGGCCTGTAGTCCCTTTGTTTTGGCCAATTTTTCCCATTTGGAATGGCTTTAATTACCCAATGCCTGTACCCACATTGTGTCCAGGAAGTAACTAACTTACTTTTGATTTTACAGGCTCGTAGTCAGAAAAGACTTACCTTTTCTCACATGAGACTTTGGACTGTGGACTTTTGAGTTAATGCTGAAATGAGTAAAGACTTTGGGGGACTGTTGGGAAGGCATGATTGGTTTTGAACTGTGAGGACATGAGATTTGGGAGGGGCAGAGGCAAAATGATATGGCTTGGCTGTATCCCCATCCAAATCTCATCTTTAATTTCCAGGTGTTGTGGAGGGACCAGGTGAAAGGTAATTGAATCATGGGGGCAAGTCTTTCCCATGCTGTTCTCATGATAGTGAATAAGTCTTACTAGATCTGATGGTTTTAAAAATAGGAGTTTTTCTGAACAAGCTCTTTCTTCACCTGCTGCCATACATGTAAGACATTACTTGCTCTTCATTGCCTTCCATTCTGATTGTGAGGCTTCCCCAGCCACGTGGAACTGTAAGTCCAATCAAACCTCTATCTTTTGTAAATTGCCCAGTCTTGGGTATGTCTATTTCAGCAGTGTGAAAATGGACTAATACACGTTCAGAAGGGGAGTTTTTCTCTTGGCCCCTAATAAACTGGAACTTCAAGGATTCAACCAGGAAGGGGAATATTTCCAGGCACCCCTGGATATAAAGCTGGTGAGAAAATTCACAAAGGCTTTATGGAGATCTGGCACTTTGGATGAATCACTTCCTGGCCTCAGGACTCAACTTTCCTTATTATTTAGTTGTGGAAGTTGGATTAAAGTTGATTCCATCCAGTTCTTACTTTCTATTGCTTGATCTGAGTCATAAAAAATAGGATTTGGACTTGCAGAGATAAAAGAGAAAAGGATATTCCCAGAGGACATTAGAAGGGAGTATTCTTTAATTAGAAACATCGCCTTTGTTGACCACCATCTATAGAACATTTAATTCAGCATTTGCTTCCTGAGCATTTACCATATACCCAGGAGAGATGTTCAGAATACTTAACAGCCAGGCATGGGCCCCAGTGGCCTAACGAATGGATGCTGGCCAAGGTGCTGGAGCAAGGTCTAGGGGTCTCTGCTGGGCCAGTGTAACCTAACAGGGAATCTTGATGAGGTCTTGGGATAGGAGCAGGGTGGCCAGGACAAGAAAGGGGAGTATTACCATGGTAGCTCATTGCAGTGACTTGCTACTAATCAACATGTAAATACTCACACTCCAACGTGTCAAAGTTGAGTAAAATTCAGCCCCTTTCCTCAGAGTCTCTCAAGCAAGCAATGCTCCATGAGCTGGCAAGTTCATCAGTGGGAATGACAATGAGTGACAAGGCCCAGTGGAGGCAGCCAGCCTGCAAAAGGCAGGGAATTGGCTCCCTCCAAGCCACCAGGGAGGTGAGATCAGGCACAGTCTTCCTCTCAGGGGCCATTCCTAACCCAGACACTGGTCAGGGGAAAGGGACAGACATTTCCCTCTGTGCAGATCCAAGTGGCAGGCCGATTACCAAGGGCAGCTACCATAAATGTAAATGCAGAGTGGGAAATGGAGGCAAGGCCAAGTGAGCACTGGCAGGTCTAGGGTGATGGGCCTCCTGTGTCAGGAATCTTGCAACCCCCACTGGGGAGGAGTATAATATAATAACAACAGTCAGAAGTGACATTGACCATAAACCTCCAACACATGCCAACTGAAAACTGGGCCTTATCAAGTCCAACATTGATGTCCTGGGCCTGATGCTGTGTTAATACATTTTCCAAATGCACTCTCTCATTTGATCGCAAAACCACTCTATGAGGAAGGTACTTTCTGTTTTATTTTATTTTATTATTTATTTTTTTTTTTTTGAGATGGAGTTTCGCTCTTATTACCCAGGCTGGAGTGCAATGGTGCAATTTCGGTTCACTGCAACCTCCGCCTCCCAGGTTCAAGCGATTCCTCCACCTCAGCCTCCCAAGTATCTGTGATTACAGGTGCCCGCAACCATGCCCAGCTAATTTCTGTATTTTCAGTAAAGACAGGGTTTCACCATGTCAGCCAGGCTGGTCTGGAACACCTGACCTCAGGTGATCTGCTCACCTTGGCCTCCCAAAGTGCTGGGATTACAGGCATCAGCCACCGCACCTGGCTGATGAAGGTACTTTATTATTTTCATATTAGAGAAGAAGAAACTAGGGCTTTGAAGGGTTGTGTATCTTGCCAAAACTTACAAAGCTAGTTAGAAGCTGAACCAGAGCTTGCACTAAGACCTGACTGACCCTGGGGTCTAGTCCTTAACCACAGTGCTGAGACACCTTCTTAAACTTGCACAGTTAATGTGTAACTGAAAGCACACCTACCCACGTGCTGGCTGACAAATTCCAGGTCCTTCAGGCAGCATGAATACTTCATCCTCGAAAATTTTTCTGGATCCTTAAATCAGACAAATGAACACACAGTCCTCCTACCCATGGGAGACACCATTAGCCTTCCCAATAAGGAAAATTACTGGGATGCTATTTTGACATACTGAGAGTTTTTTCCCCCAGAATTTCATTGCATCTCATTCCTGTCTTCCTTTCCAACCATCAGGCCATTTCTTGTTAATTGAGTGGGAGAAAGGATAGAAGAATAAGAAAAAGCAAGGGAGCTGAAGCAAGCCCTACTGATGCTGCATCCGTGCCCCTTCAATCCTTGCCACTTCTGGGCATCCCCATGCAACATCCAGCTGCCATGTCTGCATTCCTTTACCTTACAGCTTTCTCCTCCCAGACCCAAGGGAGGCCAACATGCCAGAGAAACAACTTCTATAAGCAGCTGGCATCTGATAACTAATGCAAGCTGGTAGATAAGTATCCCAGCTCCCTCACCTGTCAGGTGAAATAACTTGGAGGCGTGTATTCCCCCTTTTTTTAGAACAATGTTCTAAATTTTTTTCAAGTTTTAGATTCAAGGGGTACATGCACAGATGTATTACATGGGTATATTACATAATGCTGAGGTTTAGGCTTCTAGTGATCCATCGTCCAAGTAGTGGACATAGCACTCAATAGGTAGTTTTCCAGCCCTTGGGTCCCTTCCTTCCTCCCCGGTGTCTATTGTTCTCCTCTTGGTGTCCCTGTGTACCCAATGCTCAGCTCCCACTTATAAGTGAGAACATGGCAGTAGTTGGTTTTCTGTTTCTGCCTTAATTATCTTAGGATAATGGCCTGCTGCTGTACTCATGTCACTGGACAGGAAATGATTTTGTTCTTTTTCATGGCTGCAGGAGGCTTGTATTCTATGCCAGTTCTCAGAACTCCCCAGCAGGATTAAGCCCCAGCCACCCACAACAGTTACTGTTTTAATGGCACCCATTTTGCTGGCTGCTTTCTCTCCCCTTCCCTACTTCTCTACTGGCACTTCCTGGAACCACCTCCCAAATAAACCTTCTTCTCAGAGTCTGCTCCTAGGAGGAAGCCAGCCTAAAGCAGGAGTCAATTCTTCATGCTAAGTCTTCAAGTTTAAGCCCCAAGGAACTCAAAGCATAGAATAATGGTAATCAGAAATAACAGTGTTTCATTCTCAGAACTAGAAAAGATTCCTTGATTTTGGAGACAGAAAGTCAGGATGCCAGGACCTTCAGACTTTCTGACAAAGCAATGCTTGTACTCTGCCACCACCTCCCCATCCCCTGTTCTGAGCCAAGTACGGAGAAAAGCAGAAAGTGCAGAGAGTTTGGGGGTCTCCAAGAGCAGATTGACCTGGGCTGTCCTCTCCAGTGGGAGCCAGGATGGGACCAGGAAACTAGAAAATAAATCGAGCTGCATGGGATGTCTAGGCTGACCACTCCGGGCAGCCTCATGGAGCACTGATGAGCACAAAGACTCCATAACCACAGAGGCTCAGAAGCAGGGCGGCCTCCAACCCATGGTGGAGGGAGATGTTTCCCCATCTGCCCCAGATGGAAAGGACTTGGCACAGGGCTTCTGAGCAGAGAACCAGACAGGTCACACATGTCTCATATCCCGGAGAGAACACCTGTGTGCCCGCCTCACACCTCAGCTGCACTTCTGAATTTGCAGTGGTTTTGATCCTCATCGGACTGACAGTATCCTGCCTAAGTGCACACCAAGCTTCTTTCCTTTTCTGTACCCGGGATTCTCCAACAATGCCAGCAGGGGAGGAGATGGGCAGGTGGGAACCCAGCCACAGGAACACAGGAGCAGCAGAGAAGTGAGAGGGAGGCGCCCCATCCTCCAGACAATCCTCCACCAATGGGAAAGGGAGCAGGTGGGAACTCGACCTCACATGAACAACTCCAAGAGGCCTTCACCATATTCCTCAGAACATCCTAGTTGAACTGAACTCCAGCTGTCGCCAGCACAACCAACTCAATAACCCACCATGTTCTGATCCTTCCCAGTGTCACTCATTTCCTGGGATCAGCTCCCAAATAAACCACCTGCACACAAGTTCTTACCTCAGGTCTGCTTTCAGGGGGAACCCAGGCCAAACACATGCTCAGAAGTTACCAAGTGGACAAGGATAATGGGGAAGACCTGCTCCTCCCACACCATAGAGGCTCCTCAGAACTAGATGCAGCCTCTTTGAATTTGCAAAAACCCTCATCAACTGTAATTTCCATAACCCCTAAGAATGGAGCCTCACAAAAGAAATTAAGTTCAGCTATTTAAAAAATAGAACTATTCTTGCATTTCTTGAACACATAGAAACATTACCTTTGACCCAAGGATGAGATAAGAAAGCAGGGTGCTCATGCTCCTCTGTCCCTGCAGGGCAGGTGGACAGGCTTCATGGAGAACTGAGGTGCTGCCACAACTCTTTGCTCACAAGTGACCATCACCCTGATGAGATGGGCAGCCTGAGACTACAAGTAGACAATCAAGAGGGCTTTTGAGCCAGGCACGGTGGCTCGCGCCTGTAATCCCAGTACTTTGGGAGGCCGAGGAGGGCGGATCACCTGAGGTCGGGAGTTCGAGACCAAAATGACCAACATGGAGAAACCCTGTCTCTACTAAAAATACAAAATTAGCAGGGCATGGTGGCACCTGCCTGTAATCCCAGCTACTCGGGAGGCTGAGGCAAGAGAATCGCTTGAACCTGGGAGGCGGAGGTTGCGGTGAGCCAAGATCGTGCCATTGCACTCCATCCAGCCTGGGCAACAGGAGCAAAACTCGGTCTCAAAGAAAAAAAACAAGAGGGTCTTTGAGGACATGTTCCAGGTAGTTCTGGATAGAACAGGCTTTAGCGAAACAGGCAGGTCAAGGGGCATTGCTACTTCCACAATGTAAATAGCCAACCAGGGGCTCCATTTCTCTTGGCTCATGTCCAGAGTCCAAAGCATGAGCTGGTCTCAGAAGCCCCCATTCCACACGCAAGGGGTCAGGAGTGGGTTCTGTTCTTGAGTAGCTGGGACCACAGACACATTCCACCATGCTAGGGTAATTATTCTAGTTTTTGTAGAAATGGAGTTTCCCTATGTTGCCCAGGCTGGTCTGAACTACTGGTCTCAAGGAATCCTCTTGCCTCAGCCTCCCAAAGTGCTGGGATTATAGGCATGAGCCACAGCACCCATCCTGAGCCTGCATCCTTGAAGACATTGTTAAGCCACTGACTTAATTCTGTCATTTCCTTATATCTGACTGTCTTGTTATAGGATAACAGGCCCCGTTCTTAAAGATTTTCATTGAGATTTCAGTTTTATCTGTGATCGAATAAGTGAAAATTGTGTTTTAAGTAAAATGAGCTTTTGTAACTACTAGAGTTTTCAGAAATTAAGTATTAAGCACAACTACATGCCATTTCAATCTTCAAGAATGAAATATACCATAAAAATTCAGTAATCTGGCATCTTCTAAACTGGGAGGATGCTGGGTTACTGGGTTTTCTTTTTTCTGTACCGGGGATTCTCCAACACTGCCAGCAGGGGAGGAGACGGGCAGGTGGGAACCCAGCCGCAGGAACACAGGAGCAGCAGAGAAATGAGAGGGAACCCTCTTGTTTTTTTTCTTTGAGACCGAGTTTTGCTCCTGTTGCCCAGGCTGGATGGAGTGCAATGGCGCGATCTTGGCTCACCGCAACCTCCGCCTCCCAGGTTCAAGCGATTCTCTTGCCTCAGCCTCCCGAGTAGCTGGGATTACAGGCAGGTGCCACCACGCCCTGCTAATTTTGTATTTTTAGTAGAGACAGGGTTTCTCCATGTTGGTCAATTTGGTCTCAATTAGGTCTGTGAAAGATATTGTTTTGATTCCCCCAAGCACCCTAATTTCACAGTTACAACTTTAAAGAAAAAAAATCTGTAATATACTTGAACAGAAATTCCCAATTTTCATGGAAAGTTTTCTGTATTACATTTATTATAATCTACATAATTCTATTTATTTTAAAGCCCTAAAAGTTTAATTATTCTTTAATGTAAAAAAACTATTTTAGTATAAAGGACATTCAATCACTAAAAAATGTTACTTTAAAACAACTTTCAAGCCTGTGGCTAAACCAATCATTTGAAGTGCTCTTCCTGGCACATCATAGCCAAAAGCCAAGATCACGGTGTTGATTATGACAAGACTTTGACCCAAGTCATCACAGGAGTAGCTGAGGATGAAGCAGTAGATGAGGTCACTGGGCTTTGGTCTGCCGTGACAATCTGGGTGGCCTTAACCTCTCTGAGCTGACTGTGCATTTGTAAAATGGTCTCATTAGCAGGACCTCTTACAGCCACAGGAGAGAGAGAATGCACAGAAGATGCAAAGTGTTCAGTAGTTGCATGGCACACAGTGAGGGCACAGCCCATGGTGAATGCAATTTTTTTTTAACCATCTCTCCATCCATCCCCTGTGGGGCCTTCGTTTGCACCTCCAGTAACCATTACTTCCTCCTTTCTCAAGTACACAGCACTCTTTGCAAATCACATACCTAATTACGTCTAACATCTTCCTGATGGTTTCTATCCATTCCTGTGTTTAAATTTCATCTCTAATAACACTAGAATCACCCAGGGCAAGGCCCATTGCTACTCCCCACCTCCAACATCCTCCACAGTACCTCACTCAGTACCAGGTGTGCAAAACCTGCCTGGATAAATTCTCCCCTGACTCCTTCCCAGGTGAGCGGGGGGGATGTGGGAGAGGTGACATGGGAAGATATTTCTCTCTTCTGAATAACAGTTACTGAGTTGACATGAATTCTCCTTGGGAGAGTTTCCAATGTACACTTCAGGAAACTACAGAATGAATAGTAGCTTTAAAAATGTTCTTTCTTCATGTGGTACATATGCACCATAGAATATTATGCAGCCATAAAAAAGAATGAAACCATGCCCTTTGTAGCAACATGGATGAAGCTAGAGGCCATTATCTTAAGCAAACTAACACAGGAACAGAAAACCAAATGCCATTTGTTCTCACTTATAAGTGGGAGCTAAACATTGTGTACCCATGGACATAAAGATGAAAACAATAAACACTAGGGACTCCAAAAGGTGGGAGGAAGGGAGGGGGTTTGGGGTTGAAAGATTATCTATTGGATACAAAGCTCAATATTTGGATGATGGATACAACAGAAGCCCAATCCCCACCAATATGCAATATACCCATGTAACAAACATGCACATGCACATATACCTCCTGAATCTAAAATTAAACATAAAATGCATTCTTACAGTTCAACAACAAAGAAGGTGCCCTTTTCTGCCTTCTCACCATGTCTCATAGTTCCAGCTGTGTGGCTGCATCTGTGGAGAGAAGGTCCCTGAGGCTTCCTGAAGACCCTTGAGCCCTGGATATAACAGAGACTGTGGCTGAAATGTTAACAGTGCTACCTGTCGTTCCAATGCCAGGCTGCTGGAGGTGGCAATTGACCTCTTCAGAGCTCAGGACTCAAAAAGAAAGGTAGAAGGATGCTCTCATCTGCTGTGGAGGACATCCACTGGTTTTGGTCATTCAGAATGATGAGGGCACTTTGATTTTCTTTTTGGGATTCACATCACCCCTTCTTACCCATGTGGTGGGGTCTCCTCTCCTTACATGTCCAGAAAGTCCAGAAATACATACATGACCCAATACAAACCAGCAAGACTCAATGCCAGGGCTTTAGTCTAGAGAAACATTCCTTCTTCTGTGATCTGGAGCTTGCAGAGGTCACCACATAGACAGAGGCAGCCTGTGAATAAAGCCAGAATGCAGGAAGCACAGGAAAGAGAAAGAACCAAAGTAGCATCGTACTTCCTGGAGTTTTCAGTTAAGTTTGCAGTCAGATTCTCCTTCATGCTTTATTTTTCTTTTCAAATTCAACTTTTGTTTCAGATACAGGGGGTATATGTGCAGGGAATATTGCATGATGCTAAGGTTTAGGTGTGGATCCCATGACGCAGGTAGTAAACATAGTACCCAATAGGTAGCCTTCCAACCCATATTCTCCTCCCTTCCTTCCCACTCATATTCTCCTCCCTCCTTCCCCCCGAGTAGTCCCCAGTGTCCATTGTTGCCACATTTATGTCCAAATGTGTTCAACGTTTAGCTCCCACTTATAAGTGAGAACATGCAGTGTTTGGGTTTTCTGTTTCTGTGTTATTTTGCTTAGGATTATGGCCTCTAGCTGTATCCATGTTGCTGCAAAGGGCATGATTTTATTCTTTTTCATGGCTGTATAGTATTCCATGGTGTGTGTGTGTGTGTGTGTGTGTGTGTGTGTGTGTGTGTGTATATATATATATATATATACACCAGATTTTCTTTACCCAGTCTACCATTGATGGGCCCTTGGGTTGATTCCATGTCTTTGCTATTGTGAATAGTGCAGCAATGAACATACCAGAGCATGTGACTTTTTGGTAGAATGATTTATTTTTCCTTTGGGTATATACCCAGTAACAGGATTGCTGGGTAAAATGGATCCATTTTAAGTGTTTTGAGAAATCTCCAGAAAACTTTCCACAATAGCTAAACTAATTTACGTTCCCGCCAAAAGTGCATAAGTGTTCCTTTTTCTCCAAAGGCTCACCAGCATTTGTTGTTTTTTGACTTTTTTTTTTTTAGACAGAGTCTCACTCTCTCACCAGTGGCGCAATCTTGGCTCTCTGCAACCTCCGCCTCCCAGATTCAAGCGATTCTCCTACCTCAGCCTCCCAAACAGCTGGGAGTACACGCATGCACCACCATGCCCACCTAATTTTTGTATTTTTAGTAGAGATGGGATTTCACCATGTTGGCTAGGATGGTCTCAATCTCTTGACCTCATAATCTGCCCACCGTGTCCTCCCAAAGTGCTGGGATTACGGGCATGAGCCACGACACCTGGCAGTTTTTTTTACTTTTGATAATAGTGTGAGATGGTAACTCACTGTGGTTTTGATTTGCATTTCTCTGATTACTAGTGATGCTGAGCATTTTTTCATACATTCGTTGTCTGCCTTCATGTCTTCTTTTGAGGAGCGTCTGTTCATGTCCTTTGCCAATTTCTTAAGGGGGTTATTTGTTGTTTGCTTATTGATTTGATTTCCATGTAGATTCTGGATATGGATGCCTTGTTTGCAAATATCTCCTCCCACTCTGTAAGTTGTCTGTTTACATTATTGATAGTTTATTTTGCTGTGCAGAAGCTTTTTAGTTTAATTAGGTCCAAATTGTCAATTCTTGTTTCTGTTGCAATTGCTTTTGGGGACTTAGCCAAATAAATTTTGCCAAGGCCTATGTTAAGAAGAGTAATTTCCAGATTTTGTCTTAGGATTTTTATAATAGTAGGTCTTGAATTTAAATGTTTGATCTATTTTGAGTTAATTTTTTTATGGTAAAAGGTAGGAGTCCAGCTTCAATATTATGCATATGGCTAGCCAGTTATCTTAGCACCATTTATTGAACAGGGAGTCTTTCCCCCATTGCTTTTTTTTGTTGGCCTTGCCAAAAACCAGTTGGTTGTAGGTGTGCAGCTTAATTTCTGAGTTTTCTTTTTTGTTCCGTTAGTTTATGTGTCTGTTTTCATACCAGTGCCATGCTGTTTTGGTTACTGTAGCTTTATAGTAGAATTTGAAGTCAGATAGTGCAATGCCTCTGCGTTTATTCTTTTTGCTTAGGATTGCTTATGCTATTTGGGCTTCTTTTTGCTTCCACATGAATTTTATAATAGTTTCTCTAATTCTGTGAAGAAAGATGACATGGTTTGAATTTTAATCCTCAATGTTGAAGGTGGCGACTGCTGGGAGGTGTTTGGGTCATGGGGGCAGATCTCTCATGGCTTAGTGCTGTACTCAGATAGTGAGTGAGTTCTCAAGAAATCTGGTTGCTATAAAGTGTGGCACCTCCTCCCCCACTCTCTCTTTTGCTACTGCTTTCACCATTTGTCACACAAGCTCCCACTTTATGTTCTGCCATGAGTAAAAGTTCCCTAAGGCCTCCCCAGAAGCCAAGCAGATGCCAGTGCCACAGTTTTATAACCTGCAGATCCATGAGCCAATTAAACCTCCTTTCTTTACAAATTACCCAGTCTCAGGCATTTCTTTATAGTGATGCAAGAATGGCCTAATACAAATGGCATTGGTCGTTTGATAGAAATAGCACTGAATCTGTAAATTGGGCAATGTGACCATTTTTATGCTATTGATTCTTCCAGTCCATTAGCACAGCACGTTTTTCCATTTATTTGTGTCATCTCTGATTTCTTTCAGCAGTGTTTTGTGGTTCTCCTTGAAGGTATCTTTCACTTCCTTGGTTAGCTGCATTCCTAGGTATTTCATTTTCTTTGTGGCTATTGTAAATGAGATTGTGTTCTGGACTTGACTCACCCTGGACATCGTTGTTGTATTGAAATACTACTGATTTTCAAAACTTGATTTTGTATTTTGAACTTTGCTACATTTTTTATCAGTTCTAGGAGTCTTTTGGCAGAGTCCTTAGGATTTTCTGGGTGTAAAATCATACTGTCAGTGAAGAGAAATAGTTTGAATTCTTCTTTTTCATTTTTGTTTGTCTTTTATTTCTTTTTCTTGACTGATTGCTCTGGCTAGGACTTCCAGTACTATGTTGATAGGAGTGGTAAGAGTGGACATCCTTTTCTTGTTCCAGTTCTCAAAGGGAATAGTTTCAGCTTTTGACCAGTCAGTATGGTGTTGGCTGTGGGTTTGTCATATATGGCTCTTGTTATTTCTAGATGTGTTCCTTCGATGCTTGTCTGTTGAGGGTTTTTACCATGAAGAGTTGTTGGATTAAATGTTTTTATAGACAGTTTTAAATGTATTATAGGCTATTGGAAATGGCTTCCTGACACTTGCTGAGCTACTATCTGAACAACAGACTTCCAAACAAATTGAATAGAGACTTCAGCTAATACCAACTCATTACAAAATTACCCTTTTTTTCTTTTTGTAGTAATCTTCTATACATCATCTCATTTCACCCTTGAAGCAGCAAGTCAGGAACTTGAGCCCTTATTTTACAGATGAGGAATCTGGGGCCCAGAAAGTGCTATGAGTTGTGCAGGATCCCTTGGTGTACATCAAAAATCCAGCTCCCCTGCATAGTTGCCTGTACCAGGCCATGTTCACCGTTGTAACTTCTACAAAGCATCACCTTCAAGCTTTATAAGGTCAGGATAAATTTATTTCCTATCAGCAACACTACTTAAAGCACCGCTTTTGTATTATGTCTACTGTGTCAAGATAAAGCACAGGTGAAATCTTTTTGCAAACCAGCTTCCTTCCCCAACAAACTGTTCTCATAACTGTACATGCTCTGCAATGCTTAATTCACTGATTTCATGAACTCGCTGGAAGAATAAGAGGATTAGTAAGAGATTAGACATCTTGAATCTCTGTAGGAAATTAAAAAAAAAAAACATTCATTCTTTAAGCTCTGAAGATTCAGCATTTGGGGAGGGAGAGAAAAGCCAAATATCTGACCAACACTTTGTTTCACTAACATTCTTGGCTTTAAATGTGCAAGACAAAAGGTTTTACAAATGTTAGGCTAATTGTTAAATGTGTTTTTAACTGTCCAGTTCAAAAGCAGTCTTCTGAGAATCATTTTTTCTAGGTTTTGGAAGCTCTATATGCTTCAACAACTCTAGAAGTTTAACCAATAATGTGGATGTCAATGTTAATTACCCTCACACACACTGAACTAGTTAGGATAGGCTAGGTTTTGCTGTAATAACAAACAACCCTAATATCTCAGGGCCCAAAACAGCAAAGCTTTATTTTTTGGTTATGCCCCAGGATGGTTTGGTTATGCTAGGATCTCTGCTAATATAGACCACTCTTAAACCCATGCTGACTGGAAGCGAGTTTTGACATGCGCTTCTACAGTTGCTCCAGGAGGAGAAAGAACATAGTGAATCAAGCACCAGCTCTTAAAACTTCCCCCCAAAAATGACACACATCATCTCCACATGTGCATCATTGGCTAGCAAATCACACGGCCAAGTCCAACTCCAAAAGGGCAGGGAAGTTAACCTGCTGTGTGCCTGGAAAGGGGAAAGGACAGTGCACACAGCTTTAACACAAGTGATCCTCACAACTCTACAAGACGGGAGAACCAGAGGTGATTATTTCTGTTTTAAATGGAGACACCAACAACAGAAAGTCCCCACGTGATAGGTAGAGAAGTTCAGTGTCCTGGCTCTGTGCCAAGTTTTCTTTTCACCATGTCATTGGAGTCTGGAGTTCCCAGATACCAACTGCTTGAGAGCAAACTAACAAAGAAACACAAAAGTCAGTTTAAAATACACCTTGGAAAGTTTGAGTTGTGGTAGCTGAAGGAATATCAAAGTTGGATAAGATTATGGAAGCGCTGCCTGGAAACCACTTGGACTAGGTGATACCTAAGTATTTCAAGGAGGCACATTAAGAATGGAGATTTTGGCCAGGCACAGTGGCTCGCGCCTGTAATCCCAACACTTTGGGAGGCTGAGGTGGGCAGATCACAAGGTCAGGAGATCAAAACCATCCTGGCTAACACGGTGAAACCCCATCTCTACTAAAAATACAAAAAAAAAAAAAAAAAAAAAAAAAGATTAGCTGGGCATGGTGGCGGGCGCCTGTGGTCCTAGCTACTCGGGAGGCTGAGGCAGGATAATGGCGTGAACCCATGAGGCAGAGCTTGAAGTGAGCTGAGATCGTGCCACTGCACTCCAGCCTGGGTGAGAGCGAGACTCTGTCTAAAAAAACAAAACAAAACAAAAAGAATGGAGATTTTGAAAGAGAAAAGGAGGTGACCAGGGGCCTCCAGTCCCCTTGCCAATCAACTCAGAGGAGTTTTGCATTCACGGTTTTCTATACTGGATTTCAACACAACATTCATTTGAAGACAATCTCCTTCAATTGAATTATATTTAAAAATGAAAACCACTGACTGCAGTCCAAGCACTTTATTTTGCAGATGGAGAGAGTGAGGCTCAAAGAAAGGAGAAAACTTCTGCACAAGGAGACAGTGGCAGGGCTGGAGCCAGTCCTCAAATAGACGGGGTCTGGGCTGAGAGTTGGAAGCCCCAGGATCTGGTTTCAATACTCTGCTGTGCTACCACAGGCGAGCCACTCCACGTGTCTGAACCTGTGTCCTTTTCCGTCCAGTGACCACAGAATGTCTGTCCTGTCAAATGGGGCCAGAAAACAAACATGGAAAGATAATTTTACATTCAGAAGACTTCAAATTAGAATAGCAATAAACATCCATTGCTCACTATTAAATTAGTAACTTAAACATCTCATTTCTGATTTCTAGCCAGCACGTGGAGAACTGGTTCATGTGAAGCAGCATGTGTGCTGCTTACTCAGCCTCTTTGAAAAACAATTTAAAAATAAAAATCAAAAGCCAGCTGGGCACGGTGGCTCACGCCTATAATCCCAGCACTTTGGGAGGCCGAGACAGGCAGATCATGAGGTCAGGAGATAGAGACCATCCTGGCTAACATGGTGAAACCCCGTCTCTACTAAAAATACAAAAAAAAAAAAAAAAAAAAATTAGCTGGCCGTGGTTGTGGGCGCCTGTAGTTTATAGAAAAAAAAATTAAAAATAAAATAAAAATCCACTAGAAATGGTCATAGCTTTTGATCTAATCATTACAATTCCAGGAATTCAGTCTTTGGAGGAAATCTTAAACACCAGAACCTATGTACACTAAAATGTCCCTCTTAATATTATTTAGAATGACAAATGTTGAAAATGAATGAAATGTGGAGTAAAATGTGATAAATCCATTAAAAGTTAGACTTGAAGAATACAGGAAAACACAGGCAAATGCTTAGGATACAATATGAAGTGAAGAAAGCAAGGTTCAAATTGATTACAGCTATATAATAAGAAAGGGATACACATTTAAAAGACAACACAGACTAGGTGTGGTGACTCATCCCTGTAATTTTAGCACTTTTGGAAGCTGAGGCAGGAGCATCCCTTGTGTTTGAGACCAGCCTGGGCAACATGGTGAGATCTTGTCTCTATAATAAATAAAAATGAAAAAGACTACATGGATATAATGGGTTATTGCTTTATTTTCTCCTTTTCTCTATTTTATAAACTTTCTGGTATGCAAATATATTGATTTTATTTTTAAAAATAAGTACAATAAAAATATTTCCAATATTTGCCCTGCTGTGAGGGTTACTAGCAGAAACAAATTGTACAACTGATGTGTAAGTATTTTGTCCTCTTTAAAGGTAGTGTGTGGGTAAGTGATCACTACAGTCGATGTTAAATTATGTTTGGTTCCAACCCACTCACTTTCAGTCGAACACTGCTATTTTATTTCTTACTTTTCTGGAATTGAACTAAAAGAACAAGAGGGCAGATTCTCATCCAATATCCTATTTAATTAAGCTTTTAGGACACATTTCTCTCTTATAGGCTTGATTAACTGAAATTTACTAGAGGCTTATCCTTCTGTACGACGAAATACAGGAGATAATTCTTTATGGTTACAAAGTCTTTGAGTAAAAGAACTTGAGTGAGTAACACAGGCATTGGCAGCTCTGTGAAGAAGCTCCTCCAAGAACTTTCCCCATCAGGGCCAGCACATTCATCCGTGCTCAGGAGTCACTTCCTGAAATTCGAAATGAGTCATAATGCTCAGAATGGTTTCCATAGTGTGGGGCAAACAGAACGAGGTTGGCAGCAAGCCTGTTAGAGCCCACTGGCTCCCAGAGTGAGCCATCCTTCCCCAGAGCCGCCTCACTCCAGACATGGGCTCTGCTTTTCCTCCCTGACCTGCCAATCACTCTTCCTTTTGCTTTCAAGCATTTGACCAGCTTTATTTATGTTTCTCATCACAGTTTTATTTTCACTTCAATAATTTCTGTTCAAAGATTATAAATATTTGGTTTTTACCATATGAATAGGCAAGCCCAGAAAAGAGAAAAGGCATAAACAAGTGTCCCCTTGACATTTCCACCAAGGTACAGTTCACACTGCTTCAGATACTTTACACCAAACACGGTCTAAAAGATTGAAGCACTGATTTTCACATACCTACTTAAAATTTTTAGAAAAATGGAGCAGATAGCACACCAACCAGTAAGTCAGCTACCTAGTCCACAAATATGCACCAACCTACATGCCCGGCGCTGTGCCACAGGCTGTGTGACAATGCAAGGTCTTCACCTGCTGAGAGTTTGTAGTTCAGCAAAAAAAAATGAAAGAGTCACATATAAGATAAAAAATAATACAGCAGCACTGGCACCCACGGACAAGTCAAAGTGTCAGAAAAGATGGGGCTTGAAAGATGGTGGAAGACTTTCTGAAAGAAGTGGGAATGGAGGGATGTGGGCAGATGGGAAGGGTTTGGCTGAACAGAGAGGATGGGGAACGGATAAAATGTAAGGACATCCTGCAGAAACAGAGGTGGGTGTAAGCACAGGAGGTGGAAGGAGCTGCTGGGGATAGTATGCGAGTTAAATGAAGAAGCTCAGGAGAATGGAACGGGGCCTAAATACTCTTGGGAATTTCTTTTTCAGATGAAATCCCTGACCTCAGCTTATGTTTGGTGCTAGGAGCAGATTCGTCATACCAAGGAGCAGTGGGAGGATAGAGGCATTCCAGCCTTAAAAGCCAAGGGACAAGGGGCACCCAGGACGAAGAGAAGCATGACTACCAAAAGGCTTGCAGTTGCAATGAGAATCTCTGTCCTTCACCAGAGCTGTCTCGAATTATCTTGAAATTGCGTCCATCATCCAGGCCGTCTTCCTGCAGGCAAAGGGGATGGAAGCTTTCTGTGGCCCTTGCCCTCTCCAGCCTCCCAGACTCCTGTCTTCCTGAGGGGGAAGTAAGCTCACCAGACACAGCAGAACTAGGGAGACTTCAGAGAAGTGAGGTCTCTCACTCGAAGAAAGCCCTCTGAAAAATGCCTCTTACTCCGACTTAGATGAAGAGCAAGTCTCATAAAAGCAAAGCTGAAATCAGGGATTTCATCTCTGAAAGAAATGCTCAGGACTATTTTGACCCACATTTCTATTAAGCCCAGTCTCCTTTTCATTTAAATTTACACAGCAAAACAAATCCATTAATTTTGCTAGTGATGACCAACAGATCCTCAAAACAGAAAGTGTTTACTGCAGAAGTTGTAGAATTTGTATAACATGTTTAAAACAGTAGGGATTAAATCTAAGTTATCTAGAACTCCAGACATTTGGAAAGCTCATTCCTACGTCTGATTCAGGGTTAAGTGTGTTTCCTTCATGCCAAGCTCAGTGTCTGCTACAAATATTAACTCCATGAGCTATGGAAGCTTGGGTGAGAAATATGGGTGATGGCAATAGGAAATATCTTGGATCCTCTTGTTCTTTCCAGCTATATGGGTCAGAGTCCCAGTAGGAAATCATTCATCTCAAATATTCCTAGTAAGGAAATCACTACTTACAGAGATGTGGAGACAGTGGAGAGAACAAATAAGGAACATTGAGGCACCCAGAGACTAGAAAGAGCTGGGAGTTATTGCCAGTCCAAGGACTTCAGAGGCCAAGGGGAGGATGTGGTGTTACCTGAAGGCAAGAGACATAGAGGGGGGACTACCCAGAAGATGCTGTAGATGTGGCGGGCACAGCTGCTGCGAGAGACGTGCACTGGTCAAGGAGGAGGCTGGGAAATTATACTGGTCGTTTCTCTCTCACACCCTTTGATTCTTTGCTGGTAGCTTCCCCTGGTCAAATCTAACTAGAAGCCAGAAAGAAGGGGACTCTCAGGTAGTAATGTCCACAAGAGTGAGCCTCCAGGGAACAGGACAGGCAGAGACTGGAGAAGGATAGGTGTGCAGGTGCTAAGAGAATAAGCACATCACTGTTAGGAAAGCCACTTTTAGCTCAGATTCTACAAAGCATAGTATTCTTATTGCCAAGGAGTCAGCAGAATTTTGCTCAGAAGCAGGACACAGAAGACAAGACTCAGACTCCAGCGTTCTCTCGCAGAGACCAGCGTGCACACATGCACATGTGTCTGCACACACAGTTTCAAGATGGATTTTCATAATGAAAGCAGGAGGAATATATAAAAGTTAGCGTTCTAAATATGGAAGACCTTAGCATTCTTTTTTCACCCCACCCCAGAAAATTGGCCACTACAATAATACCCTCAGTCAGAAGATCCGAACAGCTTTTCTGGGAAATCCAACCATCCAAGAGAAAGACCTTAAGATGTAGACATAGAGATGCCCAACCAAAATGACCCAGCTTTTAATGGAAGCCACTGATGTTCACTAAAGTCTAAGTGCAGAAAGAATACCCACACATACGTTTAGAGCTCCCAATCACCATTTTGGTCCCCTAACTATTAAACATAAACAGACAGCCAAAGCTCACCAGACTTTTGAGAGAATACTTCTAATATTCATGAAAAAGACCAAAACAGAAAAAAGCAACTGAGATAAAATAGTACGAAAGGAGAGGAAACTTCCAAAAAACTATTATTAACACAAACAGATCAAGAGAAGAGAAAACCTTAGAGAGCAAGCGAGGAATCTTCAGAAAGAGAAAATATGACTATAGGGGAAAAACTCAAAAGATAGAATAAAGGACAAACTTGGGGAAATTGTCCAGGAAATTGAACGTAAAGAGATGGAAAGAAAAGAGAAAAAATTTCAACAGACTAGTCCAGATAATAGGAATTCTCAAAGTCCATCAAATGTAAGAAATTTGAGAACTTGCATGAATTAAAATAGCTTTATTCTATGATAAAATGAAGTTAATTGAGAAAAATGGAAGCCTGTGTAAACAGAAGATGTAGGCCTGGAAGAATGGAAGATAAGACATATGTAAAGATAGAGTGATAGGAAGGAAACATGTGGAGGAGAGCTGAATTCTCATCTTTGATAGTGAGAATTAAATAGATAATACTAAGTCTGAGAAATTAATTTAAGCATTTTATTTAAAGATATGGAGTTAAACACTCAAAGATTCCATGAAAAGAGTTACCAGGTCTTGGCTCTGTGTAACAGGAGTAAAAATGGGATGTCTGGTGAATTTCTTATTTAAAAACAAGCCTTGTAGAATTATTTGACTCTAAACATTGTGCAGAAATATCTTGGATAAAAATTAAACCTACTTTTTAAAAGTGGGTTTAAATAAATAGTCAGATAAACCCCAATTAGGGGACATTCTACAAAACAATTGGTCTGGACTCTTCAAAAATGCCAGTTGTACAATTATTATGCTTCAATTGTAAACAACTTCCTTTAAATATCAATTAATAAAAATCAAAGAAAGGCTGAAGAATTGCTCCAGATTAAAGTAAACTAAAGAAACATGAGAACTAAATGTCATACACGATCCTGGACTAGATCCTGAAATAGAAAAAAAGGTGATTTAAAAGACATAATTGAGACAATTCAGCGTTACATTTTCTGAATTTTATAATTTTGTAGGAATTAAGTAAAAGAATGTTCTTGCTAAAAAAAAAAATACACACTAAAGGTGAAAAGTGATGTTATTTGAATTTACTCACCATTTAGTAAAAATATAAGGCATATATCAGGTACTGTATGGTTTATATCCCATGCATTGTCTCTGTAAACTATTAGAGCAAACTGCATTAAATGTGTTCTACAGCTACTTCTATTTCACAGATGGAGAAATTGAATCTCAGAGAAGCTCAGAGAAACAGGAAGTGGCAGAGCCAAGACTAGAAGGTGAATCTATTTCCCCATTTTCTCTATTATCCTTTTTCAATTTTTAATAGACTTTAGTTTTTAAAACAATTTTAGATTTACAGAAAAATTGAGAAGATAGGGGTGATAAACCAAGGGACATTAGCAAAAATGGTGAAATAAGAGTTCCAAGCACTCCATCTCACAGAAATGTAAATTTAAACAACCATGCGAATGAGAAAATAACTTCACAAAAATGAAGGAATTGAAGTGTAACGATTACAGCACCTGGGTGAAGCAAAGACATAAGAAAAGATGCATGAAGAAGGTGAGAAGGATAGGGTCACTTCACTTGTGTCAGCCCTCCCCAAAGCCAGCACAGAGATGGACGCCATCCATATGGGAAAGAAGGCAGTTAGCATCTGACTTCACCTCCACATCAGGCCTGTCCAGTGGACCCTAGGACCAGATCAGCTGCCTCCACATCAGGCCCCCTCAATGGACCCTGGCACCAGGTCAGCTTCTGTGGAACTAGGCTGCAGTCCAGCCCCAGGAGAACCAACCTCCAAGCCCATCCTAGCACCAAACCAAACTCTGAAATGCCAGGCTATATCATGCCCTGTGGACCCTGCACCAGGCCAGTCCTCACAGATCCAGTCTCCTGTTGCAGGAAGTCAAGGACCCCAAAGAGAGGAACCAGCTGAAGCCACAGCAGAAGAACATAAATTGTGTTGATTTCATGGACATTTATTAGTTTCCCAAAATTAATACTTTTATAATTTCTTACGCCTGTCTTTACAGCAATCTCTGAATATAAATTGTGAAGATTGCATGGACACTTATCACTTCCCCAGTCAATACCCTTGTGATTTCCTATGCCTATCTTTACTTTAATCTCTTAATCCCACCATCATCTTTGTAAGCTGAGGAGGATATATGTCACCTCAGGACCCTGTGATGATTGCATTAACTGCACAAATTGTTTGTAGACCGTGTGTGTTTGAACAGTATAAAATCTGGGCATCTTGAAAAAGAACAGAACAACAACAATGTTCAGGGAACAAGAAAGATAAGACTTCTGGCCGCCGGTGAGCCAGACGGAACAGAGCCATATTTCTCTTCTTTCAAAAGCATATAGGAGAACTATCGCTGAATTCTTTTTCTCAGCAAGGAACATCCCTTTGAAAGAGAATGCACCCTGAGGGTAGGTCTATGAACAGCCCCCTTGGAGGTATCCGTCTTTTATGGTCGAAGGCGAAGGGATGAAATAAGCCCTGATCTCCTGTAGCGCTCCCAGGCCTATTAGGATGAGGAAATCCCCACCTAATAAATTTTGGTCAGATAGGTTGTCTGCTCTCAAACCCTGTCTCCTGATAAGATGTTATCAATGACAATGCATGCCGAAACTTCATTTGCAATTTTAATTTCGCCCCTTCCTGTGGTCCTGTGATCTCACCCTGCCTCCACTTGTTTTGTGATATTTTATTACCTTGTGAAGTATGTGATCTCTGTGACCCACACCCTGTTCGTGCACTCCCTCCCCTTTTGAAAATCACTAATAAAAACTTGCTGGTTTTACAGCTCGGGGAACATCATGGATCCTGCCGACATGTGATGTTTCCCTCGGACACCCAGCTTTAAATTTCTCTCTCTTGTACTCTTTCCCTTTATTTCTCAAACCAGCCATGACACCTAGGAAATAGAAAAGAACCCATGTTTACCATCGGGAGCGGGTTCTCCTGATAGTCTCCAAGCCTGTCACTATGGACTCAGACCCCAGATCCACCCCAGTACCAGGCCGCCATTGATCCTGGACCCAGGTCAGCCCCACAGACCCAGGTTCCAGGTGCACCTTATCAGATCAAGGCTCCAGACCCACCCACACTGACTCTGGCACCAGGCTAGGCCCCAGAGACCCTGGGTCCAGGACAACTTCAGCAGATTCCCATGCTGAGCTGGCTCCTGAAGACCCAGGCCCTAGGCTTACCCTGCGGACTCAGGCTCCAGGCCCACCCAAATTCCAGGCCAGTCCCCACAGACCCAAGCTCCAGGCCAACCCCAGAAGACCCAGGCTTCAGGCTGCCCCCACCCACAGCACCGCCCACAGGCACCAGGCTAGTCCCTACAGACCCAAGCTTTAAGGCCTGCTTCTATGGTCCCAGGCACCAGGCCCACTGCCACAGATTCAGGATCCAGACTCCATCGTGCAGAACCAGTGGCCAGGTCCACCCCAGTGTACTCTAGCACTAGGCCACATACTGAGAATACAGACCAACACCTAAAAACCAAGGCATCGTTACTGCTCACATGGTGACCCAGGCACCAGGCCAGACTACTCAAGGACTCCATCAGCAAGCCCAACCATGGACCACACCAACTGTCCTATCCAGAACTCCGGACAGGCTGATTAGTAAAGAACTTTTCCTGCTGAAGCCAATGTGTAAACACTGGAAGAGGTGACTTCTTGAAATGTGCAGATACCAATGCAAGACCACAACAATCACAAATAATCAGGGAAATATGACACCTCCAAAGCAACAAAATAGACCAAGAGTAACAAAACCTAAAGAAATGAAGACATATGAATTGCTGGAAAAGTTTCACAATTATCACATTTTAGAAGCTTGGTAGGCTACAAGAATAACAGAAAACTAAACAAAATCATACAAACAATACATGAAAAAATTGTAATTTCAACAAGAGACAGAAACAAAAAATTGCTTTGGAACTGAAGATCACAATGACTAAACTTTTGCTATCAAGAATCCCACAGTCAGCCAGGCGCAGGGGCTCACGCCTGTAATCCCAGCACTTTAGGAGGCCAGGGCGAGTGGATCACGAAGTCAGGAGGTCAAGACCAGCTTGGACAAGATGGTGAAACATAGTGTTTACTAAAACTACAAAAATTAGCCAGGCGTAGTGGCAGGTGCCTGTAATTCCAGCTGCTCAGGAGGCTGAGGCAGGAGAATCGCTTCAGCCCAGGCAGCAGAGGTTACAGTGAGCCAAGACCGCACCACTGCACTCCAGCCTGGGCCACAGAGTGAGACTCTGTCTCCAAAAAAAAAAGAAAGAAAAGAAAAGAAAAGAAAAAGCATCCCACAGTCATCACAAATGCTGAGCCCAGCTGACATAGCTGCCTGGAATGTACACTGCACACTGCAGTGCTTCTCCCAAAGATGGAGCTACTTCTGTGTCTCTTCCCTGGGCCTGGAGCTTCTACTGTGTTGAATCCCCACCCCCAGCTGCTGCTGTGTTGAATCACTATCCCCAAGTCATTACCACATCCAATGATCTGGAATGAAAACACCACAGTGCCTCACCATCCATGTGACCAAGTTGTGCTGCCCTGCACCTCACTCTGGGGCCTGTCTCTTGGCTGCTGTCTGCCATCATTGGTGTATGCTACTGCTGCCCTGCCCCATCCCCTGGAAACTGAGTCATAACTTTGAACTACCATTATGAAGCCCCCTGGGTCATGAGTCACACCTCTGACCAGCCATCACTAGGACCTTACGGCAGCTTCTCTGCATCCCATGCCCAAGGGTCAGAGTTGTGACTGCAACCTGCCATCCACACGGCTGCACTACTGCTGTGCCCTAGCCCTCGATCCCAGACCACCACTAAGCCCTGTCACCCCAGGGCCTGTGACACTGCTACATCTTGGTTCACCAGTGCTGAATCACCATGGCATGCACCAGAGACAACGACTCCATGGACAATCTTCACACACCTATGCATCAGACACTGTTCCCAGTTCCACAGAAAATATGCCACTGCCACAGGCCCTGGGTGCCAGGGTAGTTCTATATGTCTCTGAGCAGTAGACCCCAGCTCTACTGCTGCTTTGAGCAGCTGTGCCCAAACCTTGCAGCTCAAGAAAGAGTGGGATGATGTATTCAAACACTGAAGGAAAAAAACTGTCAACCACAAATACTTTATCTGGCAAAATTATCCTCCAGAAATGAAAGAAAGATAGACTTTCCTAGATAAACAAATGTGATAATGAGAGTTCGTGACCACTAGATGCACCTTTCAAGAAAGTCTCAAGTTTTCAAGCTGAAACAAAAGGACACAAATTAGTAACTTGAAAACATATGAAAGTATAAAGTTTACTGGTAAATGTAAATATATGGTAAAAATAAGAATAATACTGTAATAGAAGCATGCAATTCACTTTTAATTATTTTCTTAAAAGACAAAAGTATTAAAAATAGCCATAGCTGCAATATTCTGATAATAGATACACAATATAAAATGATATAAATTGTAGCATCAACAGCATAAAATATTATGGGGACCAGTAAAAACATAGATCTTTGTATGCAACTGAGGTTAAATTATCACATTAAAATAGACTGTTATAACTATAAGATATTTTATGTAAGCATCATTGTAATCCAAAGAAGAAACCTGTACTAGATACACAAAAGATAAAGGAATCAAAATCATGAGGGATAAAGTCATCAAACCACAAAGACAGCAAAAAAATATGAAAGAAACTACAAAACAGTCAGAAAACAATTAACAAAATGGCAACAGGAAGTCCTTACCTATCAAAGATAAGTAAGTCCTCACCTTACTTATCTTTACATTAAATGCATTAAATTCTCCAGTTAGGTGATATAGAGTGGACAAATAGATAAACTAACAAGATCCAACTATATGCTCTCTACAAGAGACACAATTTATCATTAAGGATACATACAGGCTGAAAGTAAAGGGATGATAAAACATACTATGCAAATAGAAATTTTAAAAGAGCAGAGGTGGTTATAAAAGACAAAATAGACTTTAACTCAAAAACGGTCACAACAGACCTAGAAGATCATTATATAACGATAGCATGGTCAGTTCATCAACAGGATATAACAATTTTAAATATTTAAGCACTCAACATTGGAGCACCTAAATAAATAAATCAAATATTAACAGAACTGAAAGTAGGAATAGAAAACAATACAATAATCATAGGAGAACTAAATACCCCACTCTCAACAATGGATAGATCTTCCAGACAGAAAATCAATAAAGAACTTCAACAACACTATAGATCAAATATACCTGACAGACATACACAGAATTTCCCACCCAACAGTAGCAGAATACATTCTTGTTGATCACACATGGAACATTCTCCAGGACAGATCACATGTTAGGCCACAAAATGAACCTTACCAAATTTAATAAGTCTGAAATCATATTAAGTATCTTTTCTGAAATAGTGGAATGAAACCAGAACACAATAACAGAAGAAAAACTGGAAAATTTACAAATCTGTGGAAATTAAACAACATACTCCTGAAAATCAGTGAGTCAAAGGAGAAATTAAAAGAAAAAGCAAAAAATATCTTGAGATAAGTGAAAATGGAAACACAACATGCCAAAATGTGCAAGGGACTCCGCAATGGCACTTCTAAGAGGGAAGTTTACAGTGACTAACACCCACATTAAGAAAGAAGATACATTTCAAATTAACAACACAATGTTATACCTCAAGGAATTAGAGAACAAAGAACAAGCGAAGCCCAAGGTAAGCAAAAGGAAAGAAATAATAAAAGTCAAAGCAGAAATAAAGGAAATGAAGACTAGAAAAATAAAGGCCAATGAAAGTAAGAGTTCATTTTTTGAAAAGATAAATACAATTGACAAAACTTTAGCTAGACTAAGAAAAAAGACAAAATTATAAATAAATATAAATATATAAATATGTAATTTAGTTTATATATAAATACAAATATTTATATAGTTATATATATAAATTTATATAAATATATAAAACTGATATGACAGAAATGCAAAGGATCAAAAGATCCTACTATGAATAATTATATGTCAACAAATTGGATAACCTAAGACAATGGATAAAATCCCAGAAACATATAAGTAATCAAGACTGAATCATGAAATAAAAAATCAGAACAGACCAATAATAAGTAAATGATAAATCAGTAATTAATACGTTTCCAGCACAGAAAAGCCCAGGACCAGATGACCAGATGACTTCACTGCAGAATTCTACCGAACACTTAATGAATAATTAAGACCAATCTTTCTCAAACTTTTCCAAAACACTGGGGAGGTGGGAACATACTTTTAATGAGGCCAGGATTACCTTGATAGCATTGCCAGACAAGGACATTACAAAAAAAGAAAATTAGAAGCCAATATTCCTGATTAACATAGATTAATGCCCTGAAAAAAAAAAAGGGAGGGGGCGGGGAGTTTGTTTGTCCCTTCCACCATGTAAAAACACAGGAAAAAGCACCATGTATGAGGAAGAAGGCCCTTAGGAGACATCAAATTCTTCTGGTACCTTGGTCTTGGACTTCCCATCCTCTAGAACAAGGGTCCCCAACCCCTAGGCATGGACCAGTACTAGTCACAAAGCAGGAGGTGAGTGGAGGGCAACTGAGCAAAGCTGAGCTCTACCTCCTGTCAGATCAACGGCAGCATTAGATTCTCGTAGGAATGTGAACCCTATTGTGAACTGTGCATGTGTGGGGTTTAGGTTGCACGCTCCTTATGAGAATCGAATGCCTGATGACCCATCACTCTCTCCCATCACTCCTAGATGGGACCGTCTAGTTGCAGGAAAATAAGCTCAGGGCTCCCACTGATTCTACATCATGGTGACTATGTAATAACAACAGTAATAGAGTGCACAGTAAATGTAATGCACTTGAATCATCCCAAAACCTTCCCCTCCCTAGTCTGTGGAAAAATTGTTTTCCACGAAACCAGTCTCTGGTGCCAAAAAGGCTTGGGGACTGCTGCTCTAGAAATGTAGGGAATAAATTTCTGATGTTTATAAGTTGCCCAGTCTCAAACATTTTGTTATAGCAGCCCAAATGAACTAAGATAGACCTTAATTGACATTTCTTCAAGAAAGACATACAAATGGCAGCAGATATGTGAAAAGACAACCAACATCACTAATCATCAAGGAAATGTAAATCAAAACCACAATGATATGTCACCACACACCTGTTTAAATGGCTATTATCAAAAATACAAAGGACAAGTATTGGTTAACACTAGGCACACTGCCTATGAGTTAGCCCTACTTTGAAAAAAAAAAAAGATAAGTGTTGATAAAGATATGGAGGAAAAAGGAATCTTTGTGCACTGTTGGTAGAAATGTAAATTGGCACAGACACAAGGGAAAATGATATGGAGCTTCCATAAAAGTAATTGTTAATAGAATGACCATATGGTCCAGTAATCCCATGTCTAGGTACATATACAAAGGCATTGATCAGAATCTTGAAGATATATTAGCACTTACATGTCCTTTGCAGCACTCTTCACAATAGCTAAGACATGAAAACAACCTAAATTTTCATCAATGGCAAAATGAATAAAGAAAAAATGTGGTGTTTACATTCAATGAAATATTACTCAGCCTTAACAAAGAAAGAAATCCTGCCATTGGTAATACATGGGCAAACCTGAAGCACATTATGCTATTTGAAATAAGCCAGGCAGAAAAGTACAAATACTACATGATCCACTCATATAAGTAATCTAAAACAGCCAGGCACACAGAAGCAGAGAGTAGAATGATGGTTGCCAGGTTGGGGTGGAGGGGAAATGGGGAAGTGTTGGTCAAAGGATACAAAGTTGCAGTTATGCATCATGAGAAAGTCTTGGATTTCTTACTGCGCAGTGCATCTGCACAGCGCTTCGTACCTTATAGGTTAACAATCCTGGGCCGGGCGCGGTGGCTCACACCTGTAATTCCAGCACTTTGGGAGACTGAGGCGGTGGGATCACAAGGTCAGGAGTTCAAGACCAGCCTGGCCAACATGGTGAAATCCCATCTCTACCAAAAATACAAAAATTAACCTGGCATGGTGGCAGGTGCCTGTAATCCCAGCTACTCGGGAGGCTGAGGCAGGAGAACAGCTTGAACCCAGGAGGCGGAGGTTGCAGTGAACCAAGATCCCGCCACTGCACTCCAGCCTGGGATAGAGCTAGATTCTGTCTCAAAAAAAAAGAAAATCTGTATTATATATTTAAAAGTTTGCTAAGAGTTTAGATTTCAATTTCAGTGTTCTTATCACCAAAAATGAATAAATAAAGAGAGAGGGAGAAATCTTTTGGAGGTGATGTGTATATTTATGGCCACTGATTGTATCAATAGTTTCATGGGTATATACTTATCAAAACAACAATTTGCATACATTAAATGTGTACGGCTTTTTGTATGTCAATAATAATAGTTTTTTTTTAATGTAGCAAACAAAATCCAGCAGCATATAAAAAGGTTGTATAACATGACCAAGTGGGATTTATCCCAGGAATGCAAGGGTGAGTGATTGGATGTATTAAAACCAAACAATGTAACACACCAAGTTAATAGAAGGAAGGAAAAACACATGATCATCTCAATGGATGTGTGCATTAGTCTGTTTGCGCTGCTGTAACAGAGCACCACAGCCTGGCTGGCTTAAGCAGCAGAAACATGTTTCCCACAACTCTAGAGGCTGGAAGTCCCAGGACGACAGGGCTGGCAGAGTTGGTTTCTGGTGAGGCCTTCCATCCTGGCCTCCATTTGCCACTTTCTCACTGAGTCCTCATGTGGCCTTTCCTCAGAGCATGTACACTTCCAGTGTCTTCTCTGCTTTTTATAAAGACACAAAGCCTGTTGGAGTAGGGCCCCATTCTTATAACCTCATTTAACCTTACCTACTCTCTTAAAGGCTCTACCTCCAAATACGGTTGCATTGAGGGTTAAAGCTTCAGGCTAGACATTGTGGGCATGGGGGGAGAGCAATTAAATCCATAGTGATGCAGAAAAAAATGTTTGATGAAAATCGGTCTCCTTTACTATGAGAATCTTTCACAAGCTAGAAATAAAAGGAAACTTCCTCAACCCTATAAAGGGAATCTATGAGAAACTCACAGCTCATATACTTAATGGTAAAAGACTGTAAAAGATTCTGTGATCAGGAATAAGACAAAGCTATGTGTTCTTACCACTTCTATTTATTAAGCATTGTGCTATAAGTTCTAGCCAAGGCAAAAAGGAAAGAAAAAAAAAAAGAAAGAAACGAAAAGCATTCAAATTGGAAAGGAGGAAGTAAATTATCTATGTTAATTGATGATATGATTTTAAATGCAGAAAATTCTAGAGAATCCATAGGAAAACTATTAGAGCCAATAAACTCAGCAAAGCACCAAGTTGCAACATCGACATCCAAAATCCAGCTTATTTCTACACACTTGCAATGAATAAGCCAAAATTGAATGTAAGAAGACAATTCCATTCATTATGATAGTATCCAAAAGAATAAAATACTGGAAATAAATTTAACCAAGAAACTGCAAGATTTATACACTGAAACATTGAAAACATTATTAAAATAATCAAAGGAAACCCTTTAAAACTGGAAAGACATCCCTTCTTCACAGATTGGAAGAGATATTGTCAAGATGGCAATACTACCCGTGTCTGTCGATGCAATTTCTATCAAAAGTTCAACTTTTTGTTTGCAGAAATAGACAAGCTGATTCTTAAATGTATATGAAATGGACAGTAAGCCCAAATAGTCAAAATAATCTTGAAAAAGAAGGAAAACATTGGAGGACTCACACATTTCAATTTCAGAACTTACTTTGAGGCTATAATAAATAAAAAGCATGTAGAATAAAGAATAAAATTATTTTACCTCACAGAAATGTATATTTAAAAATTAATTCCAAATGGGTCAAAGATCTAAATATAAGCTAAAACTTTGAAACTTTTAGAATAAAATATAGGAGTACGTTTTTATGACCTTGAATTTAGTGAAAAATTTTAAGGTATGATACCAAAAGTACAACAACAAAAGCAAAGCAGATAATATCTCGCATGCTAAAAATTAAAGATTTTTGTACATTGAAAAATAATATCAATAAAGTCAAATGAAAACCTACAGAATTAAGCCAAATATTTACAAATCATGTGTCTGATAAGGAATTAGTTCACAGAATAAAGAGCTCTTACAACTCAATGACAGCAACAAAATAACCCAATTTTTAAACGGCCAACAAACTTGAATAGATATTTCTCCAAAGAAAATACACATGTGGCCAATAAGCACATGAAGAGATGCCTCACTTAACACCATGAGGCATGAGGAAAATGCATATCAAAACCACAAGACACCACTTTCCACTCACTAGGATGGCTCTAATCCAGAAAAGAAAGGAAAGGAAAGGGAAGGGAGCTGAGTGGGGAGGGGAAGGAAGGGGGTGGGGGGGAGGGGAGGGGAGGGGAGAACAATTGTTGGTAAGAATGTGGAGAAACTGGAGCCTTCATACCCTGCTGGTAGGAATGTAAAATGGCACAGCTGCTGTGAATGGCTTTGCAGTTCCTCATGAAGTGGAATATGGAATTATCATTTGACCGAACAATTCCACTCTTAGATGTACACCAAAGAGAACTAAAAACATATGATCACACAATAACTTGTACACGAATGCTCATTCATAGCAGCATTATTCAGATTATACTAAATGTGGAAACCACCCAAATGTCCATAAACTGAGGAATGGGTAAACAAAATGTGGTGTATCCATACAATGGAATATTATTTAAGCATTATACAATGTTTAAAATAAGCAAGGAGTTAAATTCTCATGTATATTACAACACAAATAAGCCTAACTGAAAGAAGCCAGATATTAAAAAGCCACATAGTTATAATTCCATATATATGAAATGTCCAAAATATGCAAACCCATTGAAACAGAAGGCAGATTAGTGGTTGCCAGGACTCTCATAGTTGTTTCCTTGGAAGATGACATGGAAGATGACATAAACTCTTACACATTGTCATTCACCACCTTTTGCAGTAAGGATCATTTGTTTTTTCTTCCTTTTTTACAAAGAGGCTCAGGAGAAGGCTATAAACCGCACAGCGAATCGCGCCTCAGCCTCCTGTCACTATCTTAAACAATAGCTTTGCAAATTAAACTAGAGGTTGAGGGTCTACCCACTCCACAGCAGCCCAGATAAATGCCTGGGATGCACCATCTCACTCCCGCAGATGATTCTTGACTTTTTTTCATCATTTGAGTAAATGACTATATCGCAAGGGCTCCTGAAAGGTTGCTGATTAGAGTACCCTTTATTGTTAAAAACGTAATTAAATAATGCTTGGATTTATTACTTTCTTTGAGAAGATGAGACATTAGCCGGGCGAGGTGGCGGGCGCCTGTAGTCCCAGCTACTCGGGAGGCTGAGGCCGGAGAATGGCGTGAACCCGGGAGGCGGAGCTTGCAGTGAGCTGAGATCCGGCCACTGCACTCCAGCCTGGGCGACAGAGCGAGACTCCGTCTCAAAAAAAAAAAAAAAAAAAAAAAAAAAAAAAAAAAAAGAACAATGAGAAGATGAGACATAAAAGATATTAGAATCTCAAATGACACAGTTAGAAAGTCATCCAGTTAATGGTACTCTTTAATTATCACAGCTAGCCAGCGCTGCAGCATGTCTGCAATGCTTTGTTATATTTATGGACATTAAACTGCAAATCAAGTCGTGAAGCTCTCCCCTCTTATGAGTAGTCCAAAGACTGTTAAACAAAAGAGAATTTAAAACAGCATGGAGTTATAAATAGCCTGCTGTTTGGTATAGTTTGTCAATCTGTTACCACTTATATTTTCTCTAACAGCTCTCTAATTAGCACTCACTTTTGATACTACTGTTCCTAAAATGTTTACACTGGAAGTTACAAATTACTGTCTAATTATACCGGCTACTTTGTTTTGCATAAAGAATAAATAAAATCCCATTTATGCCATAAAAATACATGCACTGTCATCACTTTTTCTGTAGGTTGAGTAATAAACTTTGCCAGCTTTACACTGAAAATCAGCAATGAACAACTTTAATTAAATTTGATAGTGTGAGGATTCATGACTTTACTTCTTTAAGGAGTGAATTGCTTGCAAGCATGAAAAGTTTGCACAGAGTCAAAAGATACCATCCCAGTAGAATAACAAACTCAGCATCTAAATTGCACGTTCCAGAAAAAAACTTATTTTCAAATTTTCAGCTTTTGTCTTTTGCCCTGCACCAAGGAAATTGGAATATTTGTGCTTCTACAAACTCCGTCTGGATGAATCCTAAAAATCAGTGCTAGGTAGAGTCAGAGCATGGGAGAAACCTCTATTTGAGGAAAAAATAATCAAGGCAATGCTTTTGATAAAATTCATTTCTTGGTAGACTTACTTAAGTTCTTCCCATGTCATGACGTCTCCCTGTGTAATAAGCCAAATTAATTATCAAAACCAATCATTCTATCATTGAGAATTCCTCATTCAAACTCTCCTGTTGCTTATGTGAATGTGGATCATATTATTTATTCAAAAAATTCACTGTTTCTACTATGAAAGAGAGGGAGTCATCATAGGAGGCTTATACATCTTACTCCACTGACAGCAAGCATGGTGGCATGATTTGCTTTAACCAACGGAATGTGAGCAGCCACGTCCGAACAAAATTTTGAGAGCCATCACATGGTCTGCCATGGCACATGAAGCCATGCATGTATCAGATAAAGGCTGCTCCTTCTTCGTGGTCCTGGAATGAATATAATATGGAACAGAGCCACATCAACCCATGATACATGTGAGCTTACGATGAATTGAAATGGTGGAGGATATTTATTACTATAGCATAACTTAGCCTAGGCTGACTGATACATTCACTTAACTGCCGTGGGCTACGTTAACATTTAGTAAACATCCAATAAATATTAGATGAATAAACTAATAGATAGATGGAATGAAAGCTATAAAAATTACTTAAATTATATCTGCATATGCAAATGCAGGTGGTCCGTGTAACAGAAAATTATTTTACATTACATTGAGACCAGCTGTATTTTCTAAGCACAAGGCCTACACATCTATATTTTACCTAAAAAGTGAAAGTCAATCCACACCTGTATTCTCTGATTACCATAAACTTGTAGACTATGTCAGAGGCCAGCTTGTTAGTTTCCTTTATAACCTGGTCAGTGGTGGTGGTCTTTTCCTAACACCCTGCACAATCCTGTGCAATACGTCTTCAACACAATAGCACTGTGTGGTCTAATCAAAGTGTTTGACACACTCTCTTATGCTGGTGACAGGGCCAAGTGGCAGCTCCAACACATCTGCACAATGAGGGTCATTTGAATTTGGAAAATAACCAGGGCATAATATAGGGCATAGCTGCCTCCCACATTAGCAGTCTCCTGGTTCAGCCAGAAAACATACCATTTTGGATTTGCTTGTGTGTTAATTGTACTGACTTATGTAAGTACATAAAATATTCACACCCCATATAAAATCTCAAATCGCAATGTCCCTATGATCTTCACTAAGTGTCACATATTGTGGAAATTATTCACTCTGGTCTGTCAGTGTTGGCCAACATACCTTGCTGGTAGAGTTTGTTGGAAGATTAAACTTCATAAGTGATAAGATTTCACATACTCCAAGTCTGCCACTCAAGTCATAACTGAGACCAATTTCTCATGAAACCAAAAGCCCTAAGCAAAGCAAAGCACTGACCAACACTGCATTCCTGGCTGGACTTGTCTCAGCATTCTCTGCATGGTGGGCCTGCAGCATTGTAGAAACAAGGAGCCCTTTCTTGCTGGTGGCGGAATGTGCAGACAGGCAGGACCAGCTGTGAGCTATGCTCTGCCATTGTCCCTAAAACAAGTTTCAATATTTCACAGAGAAGAGGCATCATTTTTTTTCTATCCAAAATAGTCATCCTTTCTTCTATTATTCCCTTACTTATTAACCACAGTTATGGTGGTTGAAGGGATGAAGTCACAGTCAGGCCTGGCCAATAGAAACTTAAAGGTTAAAGTTTCCATGAGTGCAGGGCAAGTACAGCTGGAGGTACCCACAAAATGATTGAACAATCAAATTGTCCCTTGTGAAGGAACTAACCTTTCTTTTCTCCCTTCAACAGATGCACAGTGAGCTCCCACAATGTTCCAGGCCTCTGTGAGGTGCTCAGGGAAAGCAAGGAGCAAAGTTGACATCATTCCTGATGTCACGAACCTACAGGTTGAGTAAGAGGCAAGTAAAGAAATCTTCACAACTACACGTGAACAGCATTACAATAGAGTAATCACAGGGTGCTGTGGAAGTGAGAGAGCAGCTCTCCACCTGGTCTACAGGTGAGGTCAGGAAAGAAAGGCTTCCTTGGGTTAGGCTAAAATATAAAGGATGGCTCCAAGGTAGCCAGGTAAAGAGAAAAACGAAAGGAAGCTTCCAGCAGGAGAAAGAGCAAGTGTGATGGTCTAGAAATGAGAATGACCATGAGGCCAGGAGAATCTGCAGAAGACTGGTGGAGAACAAAACCAAGAAGAGAAATGGGGGGAACCGAGACTGCGGGGCAGTCAAAAAAGATCTTTGTCCAAATGTTGAAAACTTTTTGGTATATCCTGAAGGCAATGAGGAGCCATGGAAGGAGTTTCAGCAATAATCAGATTTATATGTTATTTGCATCCCTTTGGCTACAGTGTGATGGACAGCAGGTGTGGGTGTGGGAAGCCTAGTTAGGGTGCTGTATTAGTTGTTATTGCCATGTTAGGAATTATTCCAAAACGTAGTGCCTTAGAACAGCAGCATTTATTGTCTGTCTCACAGCTTCTATGGGTCAGGAATCTGGGGGCAAATTTCCTGGATCCTCCAGCTCAGTCACCCTCAAGGCTACCAAGTGTCATCCAGGACTGCAGTCACCTCAAGACTCCACTGGAAAAGGATTTGCTTCTAAATTAAATCATGGTCGTTTGCAGCTGTTGGGCTAAAGGCCTCGGTATTTCACTGACTGCTGATCAGAGGCCATATGGGAGCTGACAGCACAGCTGCCTATGACCTCAGATTAAACAAGGAGAGGAGCCAGAGGGAGAGTAGGTGAGCAAGATGGAAGTCATGGTCTTTCATAGTCTAGCTTCAGAAGTTGCATCTTGTCACTTTTGCCATATTCTATTCATTAGGAACAAGTCACCACATCCAAACCAAACTCAAGGGGGAGAATATGTCATGTGCGCATGAATTCCAGGAGACAGGGATCAAAGTGAGCCATCTAAGGTGCTGCAAACCACAAGACCTATTTTAAAAATGCATTCATGAGATGCTAATGGCCTGTATGAGGGTAGCAATAGTAGGAACAGAGAGAAGTGGACAAGTGATAAATGAATCAAAAGGATTTGGACATTGGTGTGAGAAGGCGGTAGAAGCCAAGAATGATTCTCAGGTTTTGGTTTGAGCAAGTAGGAGGATGATTATGCTACTTGCTGAAATGTAAACACTCAAGGAGAAATAAATTTTCAGAAAGAAATTTTATGTATCTTGTTTTTATAAATATTCACTTTGTGGTGCCTGTGAAACACTGAAGAAGAATTGTCAAATAAATTGTCGTCTTTCCAGGTCTGATCTGGAACAAGAGAACTATTTGTACAAATGCATATATTAAAATGAATTCTACTTACTTGTTAATCTGGTCATACAAAGCCATGGATGGATGAATGGATGAATAGATGGATGGATGGATGGATGGATGGATGGATGGATGGATGGATGGATTGACAGAAGGATGGACGGACAGACAGACGGATGGATGGATGGATGGATGGATAGATGGATGGATAAATGGATGGACAGATGGATGTATAGATGAATAGATGGACAAATGGATGGATAGATGAGGTGATGGATGGCCCATCTGGTCCAAATATGAAAGGAAGATCATAGCAGTAGTATCCATCATTCCGTAATTATCTAGTCAGAAAAGACATAGATCAGCCCAGAAAAATTTTTCTCTGGTTGCAATGTATTGAGATTGTACAAATCCCTCTGTCCTCCCTTTGGATATGACACATTGAATATGACAACCATGTTGTTCAGTTGATGCTCAAGCCAAATTTTAAGTTGTCAAGAATATGCAAACACCTGAAATGCAAAGGACTTGGATGACAGCTTTCATTTGTAGATGTCTCTAACCAATAAAAGTAAGCAGGATAGGCTCAGATAATCAGAGTTGCAAAAGTAAGGGCCATTTGCCTTCAGAGATCCATAAAGTTCTATCAGGATGAATTGATTTTGGGATATGAAGTTGAAGTCTGGTGCTCACTAAGAAAATGCAGGTGTAGGATGGGAATCAGTTAACTGTGTTTTAGTTTTACTGTTCAATACTGTTTATTATAGCTTCCCACGAACATTCATGAGATATAACTCTGAAACTTCATTTTATAACAAAGCCAAAAGATGGCAAGGCTTTCCAGAAAAGTCTTCTGAGAAAACAGGTAGAATTATCTTGAGCACACAGATCAGTCTTAGCAAATCCTAGTCTTATTGATATTAATGATGGTAGGCCAGGCATGGCGACTCATACCTATAATCCCAGCACTTTGGGAGACTGAGGCAGGCAGACCACATGAGGCCAGGAGTTCCAGGCCAGCCTGTAAACATGGTAAAGCCCCATCTCTACTAAAAATGCAAAAATTAGCCAGAAGTGGTGGTGCACATCTGTAGTCCCAGCTACTCAGGAGGCTGAGGCAGCAGAATTGCTTGAACTTGGGAAGCAAAGGTTGCAGTGAACTGAGATGGTGCCACTGCACTCCAGCCTGGGTGACAGAGTGTGACTCTGTCTCAAAAAAACAAAACAACAAACAAACAAACAAAAAATCGAATTAATGATGGGGGGAAAAAAAGGAACAGAGTGCTGGAAACAAATGTTCCTGGGCATCCCTGCACTAACTCACACATAGACCAAAATTCTGGATGTCATTAATGTGCAAGACGGTAGCAGCTTCTTTGGCCACACTCCTTCTTTCAGGAGCTCTGGAAACAAAGCCACATTCTTTTATTCCCGTCTACAAAACCAAACCAACAGCCTCCTTTAGTTTTTTCATTTCAAGGTTGTCTATAAATCTTTGCTAAGGAGAATTCTAGCAAAACTGTCAATGAAGGCCCGATTGAAAATCACAATAATTTCTTCTATTAACTAGGGGAAAATCAGCTATTCATTATGGATGATTACTAATTAATTTTCTACATGCAATTGTTAATTATAACAAGAAGATATTACACCTGCTGAAGGTCTGGTTGAAGATAAAGTAGTCACCAGAATCCTATAAAGAACAGCAAAATATTAATAATTGTTAATTATTTATTAATTTAGTTAAGTGACCAACTAAAAATCAATATTACATGTCTACTGAGAATTTACAATTGTGCCAGGCATGGCTCTAAGCAGTTTACATTGAACCTTACAACCCCATCATAGGGGTGGGTATTTTGTATACAAGGAAGCAGATGTTCTAAAGGATGAAGGAGCTTGCCCAAGGTCACAGAAAAAGAAACTGATTTATTATGGGAGGTGGGGTAGAACACTTCAGAGTACTGTATTTTAACCTTTGTGTTACAAAACTCAGTCCATACAATAGTCCTTCAAGGCAGGCAGTGGAACCATCTTGTCTTATAGATGTGAAATTGAGGCTCGGAGAAAATAAATAACTTTCCTAAAGTCACGCCACAGCAAGAGTGGGATGCAACTCAAACCCAGGACCGAATAATTTACAGCCCACGCCCCCCTTCTGCTGGGGATAGTACATAAATGGCAAAATAACCATTTTCCCACAGAAGAGGATAACTTCTGTTTAAGGAAGTTTCCACCATTCCACAAAACTCAGCAGTGAAAGATGAGCAAGTAATGGGAAAACTAAAGTCACTCCACGTGAAGAACTCTTTAAGAAGAGAAAGACGGATCACAGTGGTGTGAGCACCTCATCACTGATAGAGTCGGGTCCAGCCTGACTGGCCTTATGTGAAGGCTGATGAAGGAGGGATTCTTACATCAAGAAGAGGTTCAGCCATGAACCTGAGGTCCTGTTCAACCCCTGGACTCCATAATTCACATAGATGAATCTCCTATTTATTTAATTCCTAGGAGTTTTGTTCTTTGTATTTTGCATTTCTTACCATAAAGCAAAAAAATTTTTAAAAATCTGACTCGGAACACAAACTAATCTTAATTTTCTAATTTTTTTTTTTTTATTTTTCAGAGATGGGGTCTTGCTCTGTTACTCAGGCTGCAGTACAGTGGCACGATCATAGCTCACTGCAACCTGGAATTTCTGGGCTCAAGCAATCCTCCTGCCTCAGCCTTCAGAGTAGCTGGGGGTACAGGTACATGTTACCATACCAGGGTAACTTTTATTTTTTAATTTTTTTTAGAGATGGGGTCTGGCTATGTTACCCAGGCTGATCTCGAAATCCTGGTCCCAAGCAATCCTCCTGCTTTGACTTCCCAGACTACTGAGATTACAGGAATGAGCCACCATACATGGCAAATTTTTTTCTATTTCTATCATCCAGCAGAATTAGAGGTCGGGTTAGATGATATGAAAAATATAAAGAACTAAACTTCAGTGGTTGACTCTCTAAGAAAAAAAAAAAAACAGCCCTAATATTAGTAGGAGTCACATTTGAATTCAGCAGGGATATTTTATTTTTCACCTGCCGTTGAGGCCATCTGTGTGGCAGAGACAGACACATTGAGCTGTGAGCAGCATAGGTGGATGGTTCAATGCAGATTGGATGTGCATGGGTTTTAGGTTTGGTACTTGCTTTAGATAAATTTCTTTAAAGATTTTTGTAAATTTGACTCAAGAAGACTCATGCAGTAGGAATTATTTTGCTGAGACCTTGGATGTTAGACACTTGGCTCACAATTCCTAATTCAGAATGTAAAAATCCCAAGTGCTATCAGCCTATTCAGTTCTGTGACGTGAGAATGCTGTGCTTTGAACATCATGCTTCTTTTTTTTTTTAAAAGCAAGCTTCTTTTGTCTGCCAAACTCATGAAAAAGATTTTCAGCAAAGAATAAAAGCAGAAAATAAGAGAAGTTGGCAATTTGCACATGTTCAGCTCAGTCTCCCTCTCTTATCCTATGCAGACTGAACTTCCATCCTTCTGGACACATTGGCTCAGGGACATAACACTGCACTCGAGAAAGATGCAATCCTCAGAAGCCACTAAACAGAGACTCTCATCTTCCATCTACCAAGTCTATCAACCTTGCAGCATTGCTGCTTCCTCTCTCTCTGTCCTCATACAATTGAGGAAGGGTCCTTCCCCATCTGTGCAAAAGGCCCACTGCTCTGCTTGCAGTGCACCTCAACCCCCTCATCCTCATGAGGGACCCCACTGACCCTCTTGTTCTCTGCCCCTCCTGTATCTTCACCATCGCCTTCATCTTGGTATATATTCTATTAACCTGCAAAAATATTTTAGTATCTTCTACCTTTAAAAGAAGAAACTCTGTCCACCTCACACACTCCTTCAGAGTCTATTCTATCCTTCCCCTCCTCTTCACAGCCAGTCTTCAAAAATATTTGAGTGTCTACCTACACACCTCTACCTCCTCTCATTCTCATTCTCTCCTGAATCCACCCTGAATTGACTTCATCCTATCTCCATCCAAGGAGCTCTTATCACCGGCACAAGAAGACTCCATGTTTCTAACTCCTGTCTCCTTCCTTCCTTCCTTCCTTCCTTCCTTCCTTCCTTCCTTCCTTCCTCGCTTTCTTTTCTTTCTTTCTTTCTTTCTTTCTTTTTCTTTCTTTCTTTCTCTTTCTTTCTTCTCTTTCTTCTCTCTCTCTCTTTCTCTCTTTCTTTCTTTCCTTCTTTCCTTCTTTCCTTTTTTTTGACACAGTCTTGGTCTGTCCACCAGGCTGGAGTGTGTGATCATGGCTTACTGCAGCCTCAACCTCCTCAGCTCAAGCAATTCTCCCATCTCAGCCTCCTGAGTAGCCAACACTACAGGCATGAGCCACTGTGGTCGGTTGATTTTTTATTTGTTGTAGAGAAAGTGTCTTTCCATGTTTCCCGGGCTGGTCTGGAACTCATGAGCTCAAGCAAGCCTTCCAAAGTGTTGGGATTATGGGCATGAGTTACCACTCCTGGACCAGTGGCAAGATTTCAATCCCCACTTCACCTGGCCTCTTGAAAGCATTTGCCATTTTTATTCAAATGCCTTCTATTCCTGGCTTCTGGCTTTCCTTGGACCTTTCAGTCTGTGTTCCTGGAACACCACCTTCCCCACCCTCCTTTACATATCGAAGTGCCTCCCACATGTAGACTCTCTATTATCGTTGCTGAATTAATTGACTTGAGGCCATCCTGGAGAATGGTGCAGCCAGTAATGGAGCAAAACACAAAGCTCACAAGTGTAAGCCTGGGAGTCAGATCATTGCCCAGCTTTTCTTCTTACCAATTCTGTGACCTTGCACAGCTACTCTCTTTCCTTATCTGTGAAAGCAAACTAAATGATAAATACAATAGGATTTTTCTGAGAATTTAATGAACACTAGAACTAAAATTTCATAAGGGCAGAGATCTTCATCTTTTTTATTCCATCAATAATCCATATCACCTGCATTCTAGAGGTGTTCAGCAAATAATACCTGCACACCAAATCTAGCTCACTGCCTGTTTTTGTGTGGCCCCAAAACTAAGAATGATTTTTACATTTTTAAACAGTTGGTGAGGAAAAGAAGATTATGTGATAGAGTCAGTATGTAGCCTGCAAAGTCTAAGATATTTACTACCTACCCTTTATAGAAAAAGTTTCTGTAAATCCTGACACAAGTTAGATATTCAAAAACTATTAAATGAATGACTGAATGAATAAAGGTATGTGCATCTAAAGCACTGAGTAGTGAATGCATGGAGTGTATGCCGCTAGCTAATGTATTGAGTGCTTTCCCAAATGCTATGCTGCCATCATCATCACTATCGAACACGTGGAACTTCTCCAAAGGAAGACCACTCCGCAGCTCCCGACACTTGTCAGACAACCTGCTGGAAGATGAAATATTCAGAATACCTCTTGGTCTTTCTAATGTCAAACCACTCATTTGATGCTGCTTTAAAAAAAAAACTGTTTACTAAATTGAGAGGTTGTAGTAATTTTGTATATTTGATGAAAAATATATTTTATGAATAATTTATTTCAATTTCACTGCTAGTGATTCAAGCATGATGATGCCCTCTTTTTTTTTTCTCTTTTTTTTGAGATGGAGTCTCACTCTGCTGCCCAGGCTAGAGTGCAGTGGCATGATCTTGGCTCATTGAAACCTCTGCCTCCTGGGTTCAAGCGATTTTCCTGCCTCAGCCTCCTGAGTAGCTGGGATTACAGACACGCACCACCACGCCCAAATAATTTTTGTATTTTTAGTAGAGACAGGGTTTCACCATGTTGGTCAGGCTGCTCTCAAGCTCCTGACCTCAGGTGATCCACCGGCACTGGACCCCCAAAGTGCTAGGATTACAGGGTGGATGCCCTCACTCTTAAGAACAATGGTTTCTATGTACTCAGAGCCTTCTGATAACTTGTTCCAGGCAAAAGATAACCAAATGTAATGGATGGACACATATGATTTTTGATACACTGCATCCATTCTCTGTTTTTTGGACAATTTTTCTCTGTTCTCTTGTAGGAAATCACCCCTTCCCACTCCCAGTCCATGAATGTCCAGTGAGACTGACTCTACCCTTGACTGCAGGAGAGGGCATGGCACACAGGACTGACCAAGTCTCATTCCCATGGACATGGAAATTGGTTAAAGAACAGGCGTGGCACGATTGGAGTCAGAGAGAGACAGTGAGACTTTAGTGGGCCCTTTGAGGAGGGAAACATACTCTCTTTTCCACCAGGCTTAAACTGGAAACAATGAGGGACTTGAGCCACTGGCAGTCATTTGACAAGTGGAGTTTGATCTCAGAGCCAAAAGGGAAGATAATAGCCACTGAATGAAGAGAACTTGAGCCCAGTGCCTTCATGGGAACCCCTGGATCAAGAGTTCACCTAACTCTAGTCTTTTCAGTCATCATGTGACCAATAGATTTCAACTTCAGCCCAAGCCAGGGTGAGTTAGAGCTGTTTGCTTTAGAGGAATACAAACCAAATGATGCACCCGTCCAGTTCATTGCTTTCCATTCCATGCTTCAAGTTAGTCACTCAAATAGGGGGGCAGGTGGCTTTTGATGAAGCACCATCAGGAAGCAGCCATTCCCTCAAGAAACATGGCACTGAAGTCATCATGTCAGAGACTCCATGTTTTCAAGAGGCCTGCTGCATGATCTTTAGAGACAGAATGGCAGAATTTTAAAGACAGATGGAACCTTAAAGAAGACCATATATTTAGAAGGTTGAAAATCCAAAAGCATGCAAAGCCAAGAAGGGGATGTGATTGAGTGAAGGGATCAGGAATGAGAAAGCAGCAACACAGGTACCGTGAAAAATGGCAAATGACACTCAGCCTCAGGGACCAGGAGCAGGAGGTGGTGGTGGGCACAGGGCTGCCAGGGGGGGCACCCATTCGCCTACCTGAGCAACCTCTGCTTAGTGACAGCTGATCATGTCAAGGCTAAAAGATGCAAGATTCTATGTGAAAGCTTTCTATCTTTATTTTCTCTATGTTAAGCAACTTTTATTTGGTTCTACTATTTCTTTCTTTCTTTAATTCAATAGCTTTAGAGGTACAAGTGGTATTTTTGTCACATGGATGAATTCTATAGCAGTGAAGTCTGAGCTTATAGTATACTGAACCCATCACCCAAACAGTGTACATTGTACCCCATAGGTAATTTTTCATCCCTCATCCCCCTCCCATGATCTCTCTCTTCTGAGTCTCCAATGTTCATTTTACCTCTCTGTTTGCCTTTGCATACCCATAGCTTAGCTCCTACTTATAAGTGAAAAATGTGGTATCTGTTTTTTTTTTATTCTAGAGTAAATTTACTTAAAATAATGGCCTCCAGCTTCATCCTAGTTGCTACAAAAGACATTATTTTGTTATATTTTATGGCTGAACAGTATTCCATGGTGTATATGTGCCATGTGTTCTGGACCCACTCATCAGTTGATGGGCATTTAGGTTGGTTCTGTATCTTTGCGGTTGTGAATCATGCAGTGGTAAACATACAAGTGCAGGTGTCTTTTACACACAATGATTTATTTTCCTTTTTGAGATGAGGGTGAGATGAAAGAATCTCTAAATTTAGTTTCTCTGAAACTCAGGTCTCCTCAGGCCGATGGCATGCACTGTTGTGATATTATAAAACATGCAGAGTTGGTCTTTGATATCGCTTGTATATGGTTTGTTTGGCCCCACCAAGTTTCAAGTTAAAATTTGATCCCCAATGTTGGAGGTTGGGGCCTGGTGGGAGGATTTGGGCCGTGGAGCTGGATTCCTCATGAATGGTTGATGCCCTTCTTGCAGGAGTGAATGGGTCCTCACTCTTCATTCCCAAAGCACTGGTTGTTGACAAAAGCTGGCCCCTCCCACTAGCTCTCTTACTTCCTTCTCTCGCCGTGTGATCTCTGCACACACCACCTCCCCTCCATCTTCCACTGTTTTCATCTGAGGCCCTTGGAGAAGCAGATGCTGGCGCCATGCATGTACAGCCTGCAGAACCATAAGCCAAATAAACCTCTTTTCTTTATAAATTAGCCAGCCTCAGGTATTCCTTTATGGCAACACAATCAGGCTAAGAAAAATCTTCAACCCTGTTTCCTAGCATACAACCCCTCAATCCTTAAAAGTTCCAAAGTGATGTCTCTTGTATCCCAATGAGTTGGCTGATGGCTGGCAGGCCTAGGTAGCTTCAGGATGGGGGTGGTCAATGGAAAGACCAAGGCACAACTAGATGGTTTGGGACTTTCAGCCCCACTCCCAACCTCCAGGGAGGAGAGAGAGACTGAAGAATAAGTTGATCACCAATAATTTAATCAATTATGCCTCTGTAATGAAGCATCCATATAAAACCAAAAAGACTAACAGCAGAGAGCTTCCAGAGCGTTGAACATGCGAAGGTTCTTAGAGGGTGGTGCACTAGGGAGGACATGGGAGCTCCGTGACCCTTCCCCCATGTCTCACTGTATGAATCTGTTTATCTGCATTCTTTGTAATATTCTTTAAAATAAGCTGATAAACAACTGTTTCCCTGACTTCTGCAAGTCACTGTAGCAAATTAATCAAACCCAAAGAGGCGTCCATAAAAACCCTGACTTGCAGCTGGGCAGTCAGAAGCACAGGCAAAATAACCTGGGGCTTGCACCTGGCTTTGGAGGCAGGGGCTGTCTTGTGGGACGGAGCCCTCACCCTGTGGAACCTGATGCTGTCTTCAACTAGGCTGTGTCAGAACTGAGTTGAATTGGAGGATGCTCAGCTGGTGTCTACTGCAAACTGATGCTTGCTTGGTATGTGTGGTAGGGGAACCTTCACACGTTTGGTCATAGAAGTCTTCTGTGTTGATTGTTGTGGGTGGGATGAGAACATAGGAAAAACAGTTCATGTTTTTTACACTCAACTGTTAAAAAATCATGCACCTAGATGAAGGATTCAATGTCTTCAAAGATGAGTCGTAATTTCCTATTTCCAAACATAGTCATTGCAAATTAAGAGCATCTGATCTAATTTCAAAGACCTCAGCACCACCCTGGGTAAATATGTTAAGTGAGTCCTAGAGAAAATATGGACACTCCAAAACATGAGTTTGCCTCTGATTTTAAAACAAGCAGTACAGCACCAGCACAGTTTAGCTGGGATCTGTTCATCTGTGCATAGACAAGCAGGCATAAATGACCTTGGTTCTCTTCAAGCTGTTCTTCCCAGGGGTTCAAACGTCTAATTAACTTAACTGCTCATTGTTTATCCAGGAAAAAATCCAGAAACATCTCCTTTATGTCCATTAAACCAGCCAGTCTTAGGAAGCATCCAAAAGCAGATTTTAGCCCTCCTGAGACGCCTGTGACGAGAAAGGGATTTATTTTAATGATGAAACATAATATTCCATTTGGTCCTAATTCTCTGGCACTGTAATTTTTTGGATCCATTGTTACTGAATATTCCTGTTGCAGATGGTTATGTAATCAACATTGGAGCTTGGCACATAATCAGTCATGAAAATTTTGTCCAGCTCATGAAATAAAAATCAGCAATCCTTGGAAGTTTGGTCAGATACTTCCATTAGCTTCCTAGACATCGGAAGGCTGGGGATTTGCTCTAGGTGTTAATGAAAAGGCAGAGAGGCCAAAAAAAAAAAAACATTATTTCCTCTCCCTTGGAGGTAGTTTGGCTCTTCTCCACCTCTTGGAATATGCAGAGCTACCAAAAAATATATACAATTATAGGAATACAGAGATAGTTGGCTGTTTATGCAGTTGAAGAAAGGCTTCCCTCAGGGTGCAGCAACGTTGTTTTTTAATTCTCTCTGGCCACAGCTGCCTGCTGTTTTACTCTGCATATAGTCAAGAGTAGATTATTTTATTTCTGGAAAAAGTAGGATGGTAGACTAAGCGGGAGTTCTACCTTGGGACCCTGGGTTCAAGTCCTGGCTCTGCCTCTGACTGGCAAGTCACTGAATCTCGTGGAGTTTTGAAACATCTGATAAACTGCATATGGACAGCTTTTATTCAAATAAATATGACCAGGACATATCTCCCTACTAAATGCATCTCTCCTTAGAAATCTTATCATGGTTGTCATTTTATAGGTTTGTCTGGGTTAATATTTGATGAATGTTGGTCCCTATGGCAGATGTTCTTAGTGCCTCCCCTACAGCCTCTCATTTTAGGGGGTTCAACCAGTTTCTGTGTCTCTGGTTCTAAGAACTTTTATTGGAATCCTGGAAGGTGATTGTCTTGCAGGCTATAAATGCTAAAGAATTAACAGCCTGTGGCAGCAGCAGTCAACCTGTTATTCTCTGGAGTTGATGTATTAACACCCCAACCTCTTACCCTTTGGGAGGAATGATTCTGAGGTACGTATTTTTACATATTTTTAGCTTCCCATGGGTTTAAGCTTCCGTAGTTCACTGTGGCATCTGGCTTAATAGCACCCCTTTACTGACGACCTTCTCTTCTCTGTGTCACTACACCACTTCTCTACCAGTGTCACGTACACCTCCAAAGTAAACTACTTGTGCTGGAATCCTTGCCTCAGGAGCTGCTTCTGAGGCATCCCAGCCTAAGAGAGGCTTTTTCATAAGACTTTAAGTCTCAAAATGACTGGGTATGACTTATTCACCATCATCCAAAGCCTACCGCGGGGTATGGTAATAGGACCTCAGAAATAATTGAGGGAAAAAGGAGGAAATGTTTATTATTGCTGTTGTTGCTGCTGCTGTTATTCAGCGTGTAACACATAACCAACCCTTCACTGAGCAGAGTCAGCAATTCATCTCTGATTCTTGGGGGAAAAAAATCATGTTTTGGGATTCCTGTTTTCTTTAGTGAAAATGAGAACAGGGTTGGGAATCCATGCTCCTTGAGGAAGGGCTGCCAGGCAGAAGGTCAGAACTCCAGAGGCAGAGAGGATTTGATATTTAGTGTGAGAGCCTCCAAGGCTGTCAGCTCTGTGACAGACACTTACCGTCTCAAGGAGGTAATTCAGAATTAAAGTCAAATTGACAAGCCAATCCTATAATTGAGGCTAAAAGCAAGAGAAGCGAGAAGCTGTAGGTATAGTTGGTGGCATGAAGGACAGGCATGTCACCTCTGGAAAAAGTACGAGTTAGGTCGGCACACCACCTCCTAGTGCCAGTGAGTCAGAGGTTTCAGTGAAACATGCTTGGGATTAGTCTGCACTGAAGACCAGCCTCATCCAGCTCCTGACGAGGGGTCATTTGTAGCTTAAAGAGGTGCCATCAGCTTTAATAGACTTCAAAACTCACCTTAAAGTCACTGACTCTTCACAGGGCCCAGTTTTCCAGTATAGTTCCAACCTGCTGGCCCATTTCACCTCATTCAGGAATGGGTGTGAAAAGCAAAAGAATCCAAAGACTTTGTGCTTCAAGACCAAAAGAATCACATTAGCCCAGAGATCACAAATTGAAATGTCTACAGTCACCCCGCCAGGACCTGCTAAGTCCAAATGAATAACTGCTTCTCAGTCACAAGGCAGAAGTTCAGATCCAGTGTGGCCAGACTTTTTCAGGAGAAGCTATATATCCAGGTTTATGAGTAAAAATTCTTCTGTTCTTCAATATTAACAATTAATTAGTATTTTTAAAGTAATAAAACTAAATAATAATAATAAAATTACTATTCAGGCAAGATTGGTTGTCAGTTGGTACTCACCAGCTCAGCTGTCAGAATTGTTAAATATTAAAATCATTCCATTTAAATTGGTAAACAGGCCAGGTGCAGTGGCTCATGCCTGTAATATCAGCACTTTGGGAGGCCAAGGCAGGAGGATCCCTTGAGCCTACAAGTTTGAGACCAGACTGTGCAACATAACAAGGTCCTATCTTTACAAACATATAACTAAAAATTAGCCAGGCATGGTGGTGCATGCCTGTAGTCCCAGCTAGTCAGAAGGCTGAGGTGGGAGGATTGCAGGAGCCCAGGAGTTCAAGTCTGCAGTGAGCTGTGACTGTGCCACCCCATTACAGTCTGGGCAACAGAGTGAGACTCCACCTCATAATAAACAAATAGGTAAATAGTCGTTATCCTAAACCCCCTAAATGACCTCCCCACCATCCTGGTACCTGTGGTGTGCCCAAGAATCTGTCAAACTGCTGTGTCATTCAGCAACTAAAGGGCAAACAACTAACTGACAGATCACCTCAAGAACCCTGTTTCATAAATCAACAAACAAGAAGAAAATCCATTAAAAAGTGGGAAAAGAACATGAACAGACACTTCTCAAGAGAAGACATACAAGCATCCCACAAACATATTTTTAAAATTCACATCATTACTAGTCATCACAGAAATGCAAATCAGAACCATAATGAGATACCATTTCACACCAGTCAAAATGGCTATTAAAAGTCAAAAAATAGATATTGGTGAGATTGTGGAGAAAAGAAAATGCTTATACAGTGTTGATGGCAATGTAAATTAATACAATTTCTATGGAAAAGAGTATGGAGATTTTTCAAAGAGTTAAAATAGAACTACCATAAATCATTCTATCAAAAAGACACCTGTACTATTATGGGTATTGCAACACCATTAGCAATAGCAAAGACATGGAATCAACCCAGATGCCCATCAATGGTAGACTGGCTAAAGAAAATGTGAGATATATATATGTAGATAGATAGATATATGAGATATATATGAGATATATATAAATAGATAGATATATGCTTGCTATGGAATACTACACAGCCATAAAAAAAGAATAAAATCGTGTCCTTTGCAGCAACATGGATGGAGCTGCAGGCCATTATCCTAAGTAAATTAATGCAGGAACAAAAACGAAATACCACATACTCTCCCTTACATGTGGACACTAAATGTTAGGTGCACATAGACATAAAGATGGAAACAATAGGCACTGGGGGCTACAAGAGGGGGGACAGGAGTGATACATGCATTGAAAAACTTTTCATTGAGTACTATGCTTAATATCTGGGTGATGAGATCAATCATACCCCAAACCTCAGCATCACACAGTGTAACCATGTAACAAACCTGCACGTGTACGCCAGCACATTTAAAATAAAAGTTGAAATTTAAAAAGAAAGAAAAAAGAAAAAAGAATAAATATAAAAATCTCTCCACGTTAATTTAAAAAAAGAATCCTGTTTCAGCACCATGGCCAGCGTCGCTTGGTCAGTGCCTACACTGTTGTTTTTCATTCTCTTTTTTCTTCTCTTTTTCTTTTTCTTTGCCCCTACCTTTTTTTTTCTTTTTTTTTTCTTTTTTTCTTTTTTTTTTTTTTCTTTTTTTTGAGATGGATTCTTGCTCTGTTGCCCAGGCTGTAGTGCAGTGGTGTGATCTCAGCTCACTGCAACCTCTGCCTCCTAGATTCAAACAATTCTCCTTCCTCAGCCTCCCAAGTAGCTGGGATTACAGATGCTCACCATCACGCCCGGGTAATTTTTGTATTTTTAGTAGAGACGGGGTTTCACTATGTTGGCCAGGCTGGTCTCAAACTCCTGACCTCAACAGATCTGCCTGCCTTGGCCTCCCAAAGTGCTGGAATTACAGGCATGAACGACCACACCCAACTGTCTTTTTCTTTTTAAAACAACTTTATGGAGATGTGGTTGACATTTTAAAAGCTGTGCATATTTAATGTAAATATTTCAATAAGTTGGTTAACTATGTATACACCTGTGAAACCATCACCTCCATCAAGGCTACAAACACATCCATCACCTCCCAAAGATTCCTCCCACCCCCTTTATTATTAGTAGTGTTAATTGTTGGGGGGAAGATGGTAAGAATATTTAGCATAATATACACCCTTTTCGCAAATTATAAACATAAAACACAGTATTGTTAGATACAGGCATTGTACGCTTAGATAAATCCCCAGAACTTACACATCTTGCATACCCGAAATTTTGTTCCTTTTACCCATCATCCTCTCTTTTTCCCCCGCTTCAGCTCTGCCCGCACTATTCTTTGGAATTACATTTAATATCATCTCTGGGCACAAGTCAAATGAAACACTTATGATTCTACAGGAATCCAGTTTGAGACTCCTAATTTATTCCAAACCCAAGACCCTGAGCACCCAGGCCAGGGCTCTGTCTTTTAAATCAATGGCTACCAAATTTGTGGAGAGGTGTGGCTTGTTAAAAACAGATTCACTCTCTACCCCACTGCTGCCAAAACTCTGGGGTGGGACCCAGATCATGCTTTTTTTAAGAGCTCCCTAGATAATTCTGATGATCAGCAGATCTGCAAAACATTGTTGCAAACTGTGCCATTGTCACACCACCACATTTTAGCACCCTCATCCCTATACAGGAGAAATTTTCAAATAAGAAGAGAATCTATGAAGAAAATATTCAAATAATTCTTAACAGATTTTTACACAGAAGACATGCGTGTGTGTGTGTGTGTGTGTGTGTGTGTTAGAATGACAAACCGATTTTTCCCCCAAGCCCCTGAAATCTGTCTTATTGCTGTACTAAATAAATAAAATAAAAAAGGGAAGTCTCAAAGACTGATAGTGATGGATCAGCAGAGAAATGGATATGTCATGTTATCAGAATGGGACAGGTCCGGGTTTAAACCCTAGCGCCATCGCTTAGACGATGTTGTGCTTCCTCAGGCATCTCACTTAAGGTTCTGCACTTTACATCTCCATCTATAAACTAGGGCAGCAATTCCTACCAGGTGAAGTAACTGCGGGTTTTGGAAATAAAGTTGTCAGTTCTGGATTACGCCGGCAGTGGATTCATCGGGAACAATAGGAGCCTCATGCAGAGCCAGGTGAACATGTGGCTTCTGCTCACAGGGATGGCAGAACAGCCTTAGCAGCCTGTGTCCAAACCCAGCCACAAAGGCAAGGACATCCCAGGCCCCTGGGATCCCTTTGTCACCTCTGACACTCACACTGATGAGGCCCAACTCACCTGTCAACAACTGATTCTGGGTTTTCTTTTTCTTTCTTTTTCCTTTTAGCAGGGATTTGGAGTTATCTATGTATTTCTACTGTCACACCCTCCATGTAACTCTAGAACTAACCTTAGTCATAAAGCATTTTGCATAGTACTGGCATATAGGGGCAGCCACAGTGACCATGATTATGGCTGGAAGGTATGGCATGTTGATTGAGAATCCCACTGTAGACCAGACAGACCAAGGTGCAGCTACACAACTGTGGATGTTATTTCTAAATAATGTCTTTGAGTCTCAAATTCACTATCAGTGAAATGAAGACAATAATGGTAGCTCCTACATCACATTATGGCAAAAGCTAAAGGAGCTAATCTAGGAAATGGCTTAGCATAGTGCCTGGCATGTAATAGATATTCAATAAATGTTGTCATTGGTGACATTACCATTAATGTCATCATTCAACCTCACATTTGAGGGCACCTTGACAATAACATGTAAGATTTGGTGATAGGACTAGCAGCCTAACAATGGCTACCAAACCTGAGAAAGATCCCCTCAACTCCCTGAGTCCAGCAGAAGGGTGTTGGCACTATGGCTTCAGGCCACAACCAACTGAGAAAAATAGCTCTACAAGAAGGCATCTCTAAGTCCGAAGACTTGCTGCAGAAGGACTGCTGGAAACCCAGCAACCACTGTGAGCCTTGTTCCTGGGGCTCAGCCGAGGGATGCCAAGGAGGAATGCTGGGAGATCTTGAGTTTCTGGTGGCCCAGAGGTGTCTGGAAAATACCACCTGCAGATCTCAGATCTCAACCACTTATGGACAATGTGTAAGTTAGACAGGCAGGCCATCAACCCAGGATTCCAAGACAGGCTTCATGTTGCTTGATCTAAATGTTGACTCTTCCCTGAACATTCCAGGATGCAGCACAGAGCCCAGCAGCAAGGAGATGAACTTCCAGACAGAACAGTTGGATTCAGAGCCCAGCTCTCCCACAGCCTCAGGGTGTCATTGGAAGGATCAGACACCATTATGTAAAGTTGCTATAGAGTGTAAATTGGGGTAATTATTATTAACCTCATTACTACATGGGCTACAAGTTTTCATCACAATACTCAGTGTGCAAAAAATATAACTTTCTATAACTGAACTCAGTTTTTTACAGTTCACATTTTTGTCTGATGCAAAAGTGTCATATAGTTACCTCCAGATAAACTCATTTTCTTCTGGGTAAATGCAGAAGTTTCAGGATTAAAAATGTTTCCTCCTCCCCCACCTTCTTCCTCTGGATGGGGAATCTCAGATAGCCCAGATGAGGGTGGGGGACAGGGCAACTCCTCATCTGAGTCTTGGTATCAGGGAGGTGTCAGGTCCACAGTCATTCTGACATCTGTGTCTCCTTCAGACCCAGGAGCCCTCTCCTGGCCACTTTCAAACTGGTCTCAGGTACAGAAAATGTTTGTCTGCTTCCTTTTGTCTCTACTTTGGGGGACTGTCTCAGGCCCTTTGGTACCTAGACACACAAAGCACCATTCATTTGCATTGACTAGGGTAGAGGTGCTTTGGGGCTCCCTTAAAAGTCACTATAAAGACACTCCTTTATAACCATCCCTCTGAAACACATGGGGGTCTCTAAGCATTCAGCCACCAGCTATCTTTGGGTCTCAGCAAGGCACAGACTCATAAGCAGGACAGATGCTGTATCTGCCCTTATGGAGCCAGCAATGGAAGACAAATAATAAACCAGTAAGCAAATCAATATACCTGGGATTGCAAATCAAGAAATCTTGATGGAGGTAAAATGGGAGGAAGTGACAGAAAAAACCAGGGGGGGGGCACCTTCTGAAGTCATCGGGACCAGGGAGGGCTGCAGAGGAGGTGGTGGCTGCACTGGGGCCCCCAGAGAGGAGAAGCCTCTGCATGGAGAGAAGGGTGCAGGAGGATACAGGATGGACACTCAGGTGGGGAAACAGCCTGTCGGGAGAAGGCCTTAAGAGGCCTGGGCCTGAGCTGGGCTTGGAAGCAAGGTCAGCATGGCTGGAACATAGTCAGCGAAAAGGCAGAGCTGGGCCTGAAGGGCACGGCCACGAGTGGAGTTTATCCTGAGAAAAATGTGAAGTCACAGAAACTTCCATTTCAGGGCTTATTTTTAATTATTGAAGGATTTTATCCAAGGATGAGATATATATTTTTGCCCATAAAAGTATTCTGTTAGCAACAGATCTCAACAGAAGCAGTCCAGCCACTCCCAGAAGACATGACAAACCTGTGGGGATATTTGTGGCTGTCACAATGCTTTGAGCACACTATCAGCATTGGGGATGCCCAGGGATGCTAAACGTCCTTCAATGGACAGGAAAGTCCTGCACAGTGAAGACTGGTCCCCCCAGATGCCACAAATGTGTTTGTGATGAGATTCACTGGGGATCTAGTAGCTGCTTGGAAACAAGAGTAGAGGGAGGCTGGGCACAGTGACATGAACCTGTGATCTCAGTCACTCAAGAGCCTGAGGCTGGAGGATCACTTGAGCCCAGGAGGTTGAGGCTGCAGTGAGCTCTGATCTCCCCTCTTCACTTCAGCTTGGGGGACAGAGATCCTATTTAAAAGTAAGAGTAGAGAGAGAACAAGTGGTAGCAGGGACAGAATTAGAACAGTACTGGAGTTTTCCAGGTGGGAAAAGATGATGCTGAGATGGGGCTGGAGCCTCAGAAACAGAGAACAGTGGAAAAGTAGGCAGACACAGCAGACACTGAGCTGAGCACACAGTGTTTCATGTTAGTGAGATGTGGTCCCAGCGTCGGCAGTGCTCCTGGTGGCCAGGAGCAATTGTCTGGAGTTGGCAGCTAAGGAGAACCTATGTGAAAAACACCTGGCTCAGCCAGTCACTCAGAGGTGGCATAAAGAGGGTTTAGAAGGAAGCAATAGGAAGTTTGTCTGGAAAAGGACCCTGTGGGCAAGTTTTTGCTGAAGGGTATGGTATCTATTCAGGAATGCTCCAGTGAGCTTTCCGAATGTAAAGACACTAGTTCCTCCCTCTGTGAGGGGATTCCCCCTAGAAGTCCACCAGAATTGCCACTTCCCTTCCTTCTCCACACCCCTAACCAAGCCTCACAACTGTAATTTGAGACTTTTCCACAACTTTTTAAAGCCTCTGAATACTTGCCTATCACTTGGAAAATTAGCTGCCATACGTAATTAGGCTACTTTGGCATAATATTCATCTGAAATGTGAACATGTTATTAATAATGAAAGCAAACATATGGAGCAGGTGTCCTTGCTCTGCCAAGAAAGGGTGGCTAAGTCATGAGCTCTGCCCACGAATCCTCGCTGTGCCTCCCCCAGTCAAGACGGCAGCATGACTAGGAAAGACCTCGCAGGGCCCCAGGGCCTTGCAGGAGTCCTCACTGGGGGTTATTTACTGGGGCCCCACACTCTGAATGTAGTGTTAGCATTCATTCCAGTAGATGCTCCTCACTTGGGTCAAATTCAAAAAACAATCCCATTCAGAAAACACTTGTTGTGTCTCCTCTCTGCCTCTCAATCAGCCCTAATCTGTATCCTCTTGTGGACTGACAAAGATTGCAGAAGAGACCCTAGAATGAGGACAACCTAAGGTTCATGGTGTGGACAGAAATATACTAGGTGAGAAATGGGAGACGCAAGTGATTGAGAATCATTAGGGTCTCTGCCCAGCTGCCCTGTCGTGTTACAAAGGTGCCCACACCTCATGATGCTTCCTGTGGGTCTGCTGCCCTTTCCCACAGGCCGCATGGCCCTGAGGTGGACACCCACACGTGCAAGTATTCATGTGAACTTCCAGACATCAAGGACAGCATTTAAAACAAGCATACCTAAAGCCACGGTATTGAAACTAGGCCACAACGTTAGGCTACGGTGGAGAAACAAACCATGCTCTCTCTCTCTCTCAACTCCCTGATTAATTCACTATAGCCAATTTGAATTTGGAAATTAAAATTAATTTTTTAAAGTTTTGTAAGTTTTTAGGTCAGTTTGTTCTGTCTGTCACATTAAATCACCTGAGAGAATGTATTTGCCATAGATCAGACTTTTTTTTAATTTCTTTTAAGAGCATTCTCATCAAGAAGTCTTCCCTAATTATGTTCAGTCAATCATAACAACATGGAATGGGGAATCCGTGCATTTAAAGGCAGTCTCACAGTGACACTTGGCTAGTAGGAACTAGAGATGTGCTGTCAGACGTTTCTGAACCATGTTGAAACATTAGATCTGAAATTGACCCTTGCCAACATGGATTATCCACACCACCATATCAGACTGGCTTGGGGAAAATTAGGTAAATCACTTTTCCATTCCAAATACATTTGGAGACCTGTGACTTTTTAAAAACATTTATGAGGTTATAGCAGACACTATTGTTGGGACCAATCCTCTCGGTTCACCTGAGGTCACCTGAAGCAGTGATAATTGGTTCCCAGCTTGGTGACAGCCTCCCGCCTCAAGCATTTGCACCTGTCTGGTTCTCTGCTGAACTTTCTCCAGCACCACCAGTAATTGCTCCACTAAGTGGGGACATATGCCAGAACTTCAGCGGCAGGGCACCAGGGACAACCCTCAACCAACAGGGATGGGAGTCAGTGAATAAATGCCTCCACCTCCCCACCTTCTGGCGAGACAATTCTAGGTGTGTTCCATGGAGTTTCTTAAAGGGTCTCCAGCCAGATGGATTCCCAGTGACCCACTCATATGCACAACCTTGATCAGCTTTCTCCGTCCCTGTCTCATTTCCCCATTCCCTCACTTGTGCTTCCTGAATTTGTCTCCACGAAGATAGAATCACAAGTCCTTGAATCAGAGTCTGCTTCTGCAGGAACCCAAAATAAGACAGAGACAGAGAGAGTTTTATAGATAAAATAATCCCCCTTCAACTGACAGGTTTTAGAACATGATGTTGCAATAAACTCAGGCCCAGCTGCTCACCACCTGTCATGTTGAATACAAGAGGTGAGGTTTGGGGAAAGGGAAGTAACTTTTATTCCAAACACCAGCAGCTGGGGAGATGGCTGGGCTCAAGCCATGAAGAAACCATCTTCAATTGCAAGCTGGGTGAAGGGTGTAAGAAGGGAAACTTAGTATGAGAAACATGTGGGGGTCGTGCAGGGTAAGGGTCTGCATGTCTCGTTCTGAGGGCTGTCTTGGGCGTCTGGAGGTCTGGTTGTTATTACCTTGACTGCAGCCTGGTGGTGGTGAACTCACAGTTCAAGACTCCCCCTAAGTGGAAGAATTTCATGACGGGGGCCCATGCCTGGTTTAAGATGAGCCTCTGGGAGTGTTAAGCAAGTACGCAGTTAGATAAGCATGCATGGGGCAAGGGGATGTCTGGTGGGAAAGGGGGAGGAACACAAGTTTCAAAGCACATGTCAAGGCTGCATTTCTAAGCTTACAACAAAGAGTTCTGAATGCATTTGGAAGATACTTGGTTACAGTATTTTATTCTAAGTTGTTGGAAATGTGTGTGTGTCTATTTTTATATTGCAGGTACATGCATAAACATTTTAAATAAATGAGATCAAATTATGCAATAAACAGAAAGATATACAACCAAGACCGATTACTTAGCAGGAAGCTTTCTGTCCCAGATGCTGAGAATGCTGTGGGGGTCTCCTCAGAAACTGCCCACCCAAGAGTGCATGCAGCCCCTGAGTCGGTCCCCATATTGGGTTCTTGGCATCTGGGGAAGGAGAGGCTAAAATGGGGAAGACCAAGTGGAAGCCCCATCACTGGCCAAAATAATGACTCTGAAACAATACCATATTCTAAGGGTAGGTGGGGAGGTGGGATTAGTGCCACCCTTAAAGGTCTTAGGAATGCAGGGGTAATGGTCCCTATTATATATTCATTTAACTTACTAATATGGCCCCTGAAGAACCAAATGAATTCTGAAAAATGGCTTTAGACTACTTAAGACATAACCAAGTATAGCCCATTTATAACTGAAATAAACTCATAAATAAATATGTGGGACCTTTGTAAAATAAGCAAAATAAAGTACTAAAGAGCAGAAAAGAAGATCTGAATAAATGGAGAGCCATATTAATGTTCCTGAAATTGAATATTTAATCAAAACCCCAGAGACTGTAATTCTTCCCATATGAATTCATCCTTTTAACAGTCTCAATCAAACATCAAAAGATTTATTTTCAGAATATGAAGGCAGTATTCTAAAATTAATTTTGAAAAATAAATGAACAATAATAGTCAAAAACTATATTCAAAAATATATTATTAATAGGAAAAGAAATGGCAGGATGATTCTATTATTATATATATAATATACTATAAACTAAAATAATTTATATAGAGATAACAGAATTTTTTTAAATTTAAAAATAGAATACAGAGTGACACATTCAAAATCTCAAAGACCTCTAAAACTCAATTCCTTCTTAAAAGCAATGAGAACACTGCAGAAAAAATACCAAAATAATGCCTCCAGAACTCTAAAAATTATCCAAAGACCTGCAAAAATGTAAGCTGTGTTTATTTAAGAATAGCAGGTGAGTCTCGGTAGGTCGGTGAGCTTTGTGGTTCTGACTTGTCCCATATCATCCCTCCCCAGGCCACAAAAGCCATGAAAACCAGAAACCCCACAACCATGTGTGTTCCCCAAACCAGCAGTCTTGCAGCAACTGGAGAGACCCGGTTTAGGGAGCAGCAAAAAACCCCACCACTAGAGAACTGACTCCATTTCATCTGTTGGGCAGCACCTAGGAAAAGCCCCACGCACAGGTCTTGTTATTATCTCACCTGATCCAGAAACTCGTCAGGGAAAGTACTCAGCCACGGTGTGTGTGGAAAACACTAAGTGAGAGTTGTTTAACCTCACAGCTGCCTGAGAAAGTGATAGCAGTTGCAGCATTTAAGAGAATATCCAGAAAAGTAACAGGAAGATCTTGAAAAAGAGATGTTTATAGGGGACTTCAAACACTCGGAGATATTCCTGTGACCCACCAGGTTGTGGGCATGAGCAAGGCTCTGGCCCACCCAGGAAAGACCTGAGGAACCCCAATCTCTCATTTCTGGCAGACCTCAAGTTCCTGCATCAGCAGGCAGCAAAGGCTGAAGCTGAGCTCTAGACTGCCAGAGTGCTGGAGGCATCACACCCTGACACAGAGATAGCCCTCAGAAAGGTGTAGAAGGCTCACTAGAGACATCACACCCAGCACAGAGGAGAGAGAGCCCTTGGCGAGGTGTAGAAGGCCCACTGGAGGCATCACACCCCAACAGAGAGAGAGAGAGAGCCCTTGGTGAGGTGTAGAAGGATCACTGGAGGCATAACATCCCAACACACAGAAAGAGAGTCCTTGGTGAGGTGTAGAAGGCTCACTGGAGACATCATGCCCAATACAGAGGAAAGAGAGCCCTTGGTGAGGTGTGGAAGGCTCACCGAAGGCATCAGACCCCAACACAGAGAGAGAGAGAGCCCTCGGTGAGGTGTAGAAGGCTCACTGGAGGCATCACACTCCATAACAGAGAGAGAGGGCCCTCAGCAAGGTGTAAAAGGCTTACAGGAGGCATCACACCCCAACACAGAGGAGAGCAAGCCCTTGACAAGGTGTAGAAGGCTCACTGGAGACATCATGCCCTGACACAGAGAGAGAGAGAGCTCTCGGCAAGGTGTAGAAGGCTCACTAGAGGCACAATGCCCCAACATAGAGGGAGAGCACCTTTGGCAAGGTGCAGAAGGCTCACTGGAGGCATCCAACCCTGACACACAGAGTGAGAGCCCTCAACGTGGTGTAGAAAGCCCACTGGAGTCATCACATTCCAAAACAGAGAGAGCCCTCAGCAAAGTGTGGAAGGCTCACTGGAGTCATCACACCTAAACACAAAGAGAAAGCCATCGGTGAGGTGTAGAAGGCTCACCAGACACAGAAAGAGAGAGAGATAGCCCTTGGCAAGGTGTGGAAGGCTCACTGGTTCAAGGCTTCCAAGGGATTTGTTCAATCATTTGCTGACCACTGAGCCAACCAAGCACAGACATCAATGATTTCACTGTATATTACAGGAAACAAGGACCTCACAAAGTTAGTCCAGAAAAGTCACTAAACAGCAAATAGCAACAACAGATCCTAAGGAGAGGGAGTGACTGGTTTCCAGAGCTTTCAAGTTATACTATTTTAAACGTCCAATTTTTAACAAAAATTTCTGAAAAGTGCTAAGACACAGGAAAGTATGATACACACACATGCACACAAGCATACACACACATACACACATGTGCACGCACCCACATGCACACATGCACACATATGCACAACACATACACACATATGCACACACATGCACGCACATATACACGTGCACACACATGCACACACACAGTTGCAGGAAACTGTTTGAGGGACCCCAGATATTGTCTTTACTACAAAGACTGTAATCGGCTTTTACAAGTATGTAAAGTATGAAAATAATGAACACCAAATGGAGAATATTAATAAAGAGATATAAAATACTTAAAACACTATGGAAACTCTGCAGGTGAAAGAAACAATTTTTTAAAAAAAAAATCAATGGACTGTAAACTCCACCTTTGGGAACAGAGCATAGCTAAACAAAAAGCAGCAGAAACCTCTGCAGATGTAAATGTCCCTGTCTGACAGCTTTGAAGAGAGCAGTGGTTCTCCCAGCACGGAGGCTGAGATCTGAGAACGGACAGACTGCCTGCTCAAGTGAGATCCCGACCCCTGAGTAGCCTAACTGGGAGACATCCCCTACTAGGTGCAGACTGACACATCACACCTCACGTGGCTGGGTACACCTCTGAAACAAAGCTTCCAGAGCAAGAATCAGACAGCAACACTTGCTGTTCAGCAATATTCTATCTTCTGCAGCCTCCACTGCTGACACCCAGGCAAACAGGGTCTGGAGTGGACCTCAAGCAAACTCCAACAGACCTGCAGCTGAGGGTCCTGACTGTTAGAAGGAAAACTAACAAACAGAAAGGACACCCACACCAAAACCCCATCAGTACGTCACCATTATCAAAGACCAAAGGCAGATAAAACCACAAAGATGGGGAAAAAGCACTGCAGAAAAGCTGGAAATTCAAAAAATCAGAGCACATCTCCCCTTCCAAAGGAACGCAGCTCATCACCAGCAATGGAACAAAGCTGGATGGAGAATGACTTTGATGAGCTGAGAGAAGAAGGCTTCAGTCAATCAAACTTCTCAGATCTAAAGGAAGAACTGCATACCCAGTGCAAAGAAACTAAAAACCTTGAAAAAAGAATGGAAGAATGGATACCTAGAATAATCAATGCACAGAAGTCCATAAACGAACTGATAGAGATGAAAACCATGACAAGAGACCTACATGACAAATGCACAAGCTTCAGTAACCGACTCAATCAACTGGAAGAAAGAATATCAGTGATTGAAGATCGAATGAATGAAATAAAGTGAGAAGAGAAGTGTAAAGAAAAAAGAGTAAAAAGAAATGAACAAAGCCTCCAAGAAATATGGGATTATGTGAAAAGACCAAATCTATGTCTGATTGATGTGCCTGAAAGTGACAGGGAGAATGGAACCAAGTTGGAAAACACTCTGCAGGATATTATCCAGGAGAACTTCCCCAACCTAGCAAGGCAGGCCAACATTCAAATTCAGGAAATACAGAGAATGCCACAAAGATAGTCCTTGAGAAGAGCAACTCCTAGACACATCATTATCAGATTCACACAAGTTGAAATGAAGGAAAAAATGTTAAGGGCAGCCAGAGAGAAAGGTCAGGTTACCAACAAAGGGAAGCCCATCAGACTAACAGCAGATCTCTCAGCAGAAACTCTACAAGCAAGAAGAGAGTGGGGGCCAATAATCAACATTCTTGAAGAAAAGAATTTTCAACCCAGAATTTCATATCCAGCCAAACTAAGTTTCATAAGTGAAGGAGAAATAAAATCCTTTACAGACAAGCAAATGCTTAGAGATTTTGTCACCACCAGGCCTACCCTACAAGAAATCCTAAAGGAAGCACTAAACATGGAAAGGAACAACTGGTACCAGCCATTGCAAAAACATGCCAAAATGTAAAGACAATCGAGGCTAGGAAGAAACTGCATCAACTAACGAGCAAAATAACCAGCTATTATCATAATGACAGGATCAAGTTCACACATAACAATATTAACCTTAAATGTAAATGGACTAAATGCTCCAATTAAAAGACCCAGACTGGCAAATTGGATAAAGAGTCAAGACCCATCAGTTTGCTGTATTCAGGAGGCCCATCTCACACGCAGAGACACACATAGGCTCAAAATAAAGGGATGGAGGAAGATCTACCAAGGAAATAAAAAACAAAAAAAGGCAGGGGTTGCAATCCTAGTCTCTGATAAAACAGACTTTAAACCATCAAAGACCAAAAGAGACAAAGAAGGCCATTACATAATGGTAAAGGGATCAATTCAACAAGAAGAGCTAACTATCCTAAATATATATGCACCCAATACAGCACCCAGATTCATAAAGCAAGTCCTTAGAGACTTACAAAGAGACTTAGACTCCCATACAATAATAACGGGAGACTTTAACACTTCACTGTCAATATTAGGCAGATCAACGAGACAGAAAGTTAACAAGGATATCCAGGAATTGAACTCAACTCTGCACCAGGAAGAAGTTGAATCCCTGAATAGAGCAATAGTAGACTCTGAAATTGAGGCAATAATTAATAGCCTACCAATCAAAAAAAGTCCAGGACCCGACAAATTCACAGCCGAGTTCTACAGAGGTACAAGGAGGAGCTGGTACCATTCCTTTTGAAACTATTCCAATCAATAGAAAAAGGGGAATCCTCCCTAACTTGTTTTATGAGGCCAACATCATCCTAATACCAAAGCCTGGCAGAGACACAACAAAAAAAAGAGAATTTTAGACCAATATCGTTGATGTACGTCGATGCAAAAATTCTCAATAAAATACTGGCAAACCGAATCCAGCAGCACATCAAAAAGTTTATCCGCCATGATCAAGTGGTTTTCATCCCTGGGATGCAAGACTGGTTCAACATATGCAAATCAATAAATGCAATCCATCACATAAACAGAACCAAAGACAAAAACCACATGATTATCTCAATAGATGCAGAAAAGGCCTTTGACAAAATTCAACAGCCCTTCATGCTAAAAACTCTCAATAAACTCGGTATTGATGGAACATATCTCAAAATAATAAGAGCTATTTATGACAAACCCATAGCCAATATCATACTGAATGGGCAAAAACTAGAAGCATTCCCTTTGAAAACTGGCACAAGACAGGGATGCCCTCTCTTACCACTCCTTATCAATATAGTGTTGGAAGTTCTGGCTGGGGCAATCAGGCAAGAAAAGAAATAAAGGGGATTCACTTAGGAAAAGAAGAAGTCAGATTGTCCGTTTGCAGATGACATGATTTTATATTTAGAAAACCCCATCATCTCAGCCAAAAATCTCCTTAAGATGATAAGAAACTTCAGCAAAGTCTCAGGATACAAAATCAATGTGCAGAAATCACAAGCATTCCTATACACCAATAACAGAGAAACAGAGAGCCAAATCATGAGTGAACTCCCATTCACAGTTGTTACAAAGAGGATAAAATACCTAGGAATCCAACTTACAAGGCATGTGAAGGACCTCTTCAAGGAGAACTACAAACCACTGCTCAGTGAAATAAAAGAGGACACAAACAATTGGAAGAACATACCATGCTCATGGATAGGAAGAATCAGTATCATGAAAATGGCCATACTGCCCAAGGTAATTTATAGATTCAATGCCATCCCCATTAAGCTACCAATGACTTTCTTCACAGAATTGGAAAAAACTGCTTTAAAGTTCACATGGAACCAAAAGAGACCCCACATTGCCAAGACAATCCTAAGCCAAAAGAACAAAGCTGGAGGCATCATGCTACCTGACTTCAAACTATACTCCTAGGCTACAGTAACCAAAACAGCATGGTACTGGTACCAAAACAGAGATATAGACCAATGGAACAGAACAGAGCCCTCAGAAATAATACCACACATCTACAGCCATCTGATCCTTGACAAACCTGATAAAAACATGAAATGGGGAACAGATTCCCTATTTAATAAATGGTGCTGGGAAAATTGGCTAGCTATAAGTAGAACGCTGAAACTGGATCCTTTCCTTACTCCTTATACAAAAGTTAATTCAAGATGTATTAGAGACTTAAATGTTAGACCTAAAACCATAAAAGCCCTAGAAAAAAGCCTAGGCAATACCATTCAGGACATAGGCACAGGAAAGGACTTCATTTCTAAAACACCAAAAGCAATGGCAACAAAAGCCAAAATTGACAAATGGGATCTAATTAAACTAAAGAGCTTCTGCACAGCAAAACAAACTACCATCAGAGTGAACAGACAACCTACAGAATGGGAGAACATTTTTGCAATCTACTCATTTGACAAAGGGCTAATATCCAGAACCTACAAAGAATTCAAACAAATTTACAAGAACAAAACAAACAGCCCCAACAAAAAGTGGGCAAAGGATATATGAACAGACACTTCTCAAAAGAAGACATTTATACAGGTAACAGACAAATGAAAAAATGCTCATCATCACTCGCCATCAGAGAAATGCAAATCAAAACCACAATGAGATCCATCTCACACCAGTTGGGATGGCAGTCATTAAAAAAATCAGGAAACAACAGGTGCTGGAGAGGATGTGGAGAAATAGGAACACTTTTACACTGTTGGTGGGACTGTAAACTAGTTCAACCATTGTGGAAAACAGTGTGGTGATTCCTTAAGGATCTAGAACTAGAAATACCATTTGACCCAGCCATCCCATTACTGGGTATATACCCAAAATATTATAAATCATGCTGCTATAAAGACACATGCACACGTATGTTTATTGCAGCACTATTCACAATAGCAAAGACTTGGAATCAACCCAAATGTCCATCAGTGACAGACTGGATTAAGAAAATGTGGCACATATACACCATGGAATACTATGCAGCCATAAAAAAGGATGAGTTCATGTCCTTTGTAGGGACATGGATGCAGCTGGAAACCATCATTCTCAGCAAACTATTGCAAGAACAGAAAACCAAACACCACATGTTCTCACTCACAGGTGGGAATTGAACAATGAGATCACTTGGACACAGGAAGGGGAACATCACACACCGGGGCCTATAGTGGGGTTGTGGGGGAGGGGATAGCATTAGGAGATATACCTAAAGTAAATGACGAGTTAATGGGTGCAGCACACCAACATGGCACATGTATACATATGTAACAACCCTGCATGTTGTGCACATGTACCCTAGAACTTAAAGTATTATAATAATAATAATAATAAATCAATGGAGATCAAACAGCAGATTTTAGTTTTGAAAAAAAAGAATCAGAAAACTTGAAGATGGGTTAATTGAGATTGTTCAGTCAAGAAAGAGAAAATAGAATTACGAAACATGAACAGAGCTTCAGAGACCTGTAGGACACCATCGTGCAAACCAAATAAACATAACAGTCAGAGGAGGAGAGGAGAGAAAGAGGCTACAATAGCTTTGCAAAAAGAAGGGTCAAAAACCTCCCATATTTGGTGGAAATCATTAAGCAATATGAAATTCAAAAAACTCCTAATAAAATAAACTCAAAATGGGCCAAACCCAGACACATTATAGTCAAACTGGCAAAATATGGAGTGCAGAAATAGACAGTCAGAGCTGATTATTTAGTATATAGTATAAGTGGCATTTCAATTCACTGAGGAAACCTGCATTGTTGTTAATACGGTTGGGCCATCAGGTTAGTGATTTAGAAAACCTAATACATATCTCTCTAGGTTCATACGCGTCATCACACATGACATAATTTCCTGCTTGTTTAAGGCTATATTGTGTGTATATACCACATTTTGGTTATACATTCATCCACTGTTGGACACTTAGGTTGATTCCATACATTGGCTATTTTGAATAATGTTGAAATGAAAAAGGCAGTGCAGCTATCTCTTAGGCATATCCATTTCAATTCATTTGCATATGTACTTAGGAGTGGGAGATAGTTTTGATATTTGTCTTCTCCAAATCTCATGTTGAAATGTGATCCCCAGTGTTGGAGGTGGGGTCTGGTGGGAGATGTTTGGAGTGAATCCTTCCTGAATGGCTTGGGGCCCTCCCCACAGTAATGCGTGAGTTCTTGCTCTATTAGTTCACATGACCTGGTTGTGTAAAAGAGTGTGGCGCCTCCTCCTGCTGCTCCATCTCCCACCATGTGACACCCAGCTCCTCTTTCCCTCTGCCATGATTGAAAGCTTCCTGAGGTTCTGAGCAGAAGCAGATGCTGATGCCATGCTTGCACAGCCTGCCGAGCCACGAGCCTCGGGTATTTCTTTATACTGATGTGAAACAGACAAACACAGTGGATTGCTGGCCCAATTACATTGTTAATTTTTTGAGGAAACTTCATACTATTGTCCAAAATGACTGGACAAATTGACATTCCCACCAACGGTATGTCAGTGTTTCTTTATCTCCACTTCCTGGCCAGCACTTACCTTTCATCACCTGAATGGTAGCCATTCTACATTCTAACAGGCGTGAGGTTACAGCACATGTTGTAAATCTCTCATTGAGGCTGTTTTGTTTTGTTTTGTTTTGTTTTTTGAGATGGACTCTCGCTCTCTCACCCAGGCTGGAGTGCAGCGGTGCGATCTCGGCTCACTGCAAGCTCCGCCTCCCGGGTTCACGCCATTCTCCCGCCTGACTCCCGAGTAGCTGGGACTACAGGTGCCCGCCACCACGCCCGGCTATTTTTTTGTATTTTTAGTAGAGATGGAGTTTCACCGCGATAGCCAGGATGGTCTCCATCTCCTGACCTCGTGATCCGCCCGTCTTGGCCTCCCAAAGTGCTGGGATTACAGGCGTGAGTCACCACGCCCGGCCTCACTGAGGTTTTCATTTTCATTATGTGATGATTAGAGAGGTGGAGCATTTTTTCATACATTTGTTGGCTATTTGTGTGCTTTCTCTTGAGAACTGCCTGTTCATACTATTCATCCATTCTTCCAGTAGCTTATGTGTTTTCTTGCTATTGAGTTATTTGAATTCCTTACATATTTTTTTACACTAGCCCCTTATCAGACTTATAATTGGAAAATATTTTCTTCCAATTAATGGATTGTCTCTTCACTCTGTAGATTGTTTCTTTGTTATACAAAAGGAGGACATAAGTGAAATAAGCCAAGCACAGAAAGACAAATACTGTGTTACTGCACTCGTATGTGGAATCAAAGAAAGTCAGTCTCATAGAAACAGAGGGTAGAAAGGTGGTTACCAAGGCTGAGAGAAGGGAGGAGGAAGGGGAAAGAGGACAAAGGGAAAGTTGATCAAAGGGTACAAAGTTTCAGTTACACTGTAGGAATAAGTTTTTGTCATCTATTGCACTGTACAATTACCACAATTAAGACTAATGTATATATACAGATATATATTTTTTGAGACAGGGTCTCACTTTGTCACCCAGGCTGGAGTGCAGTGGCACAAACATGGCTCACTGTAGCTTCAACCTCCCAAGTTCAAGTGATCCTTCCACTTGAGCCCCTACAAGTAGCTGGGGCTAAAGCCACATGCTCTGCCAAGTTAATTTTTATATTTTTTGTACAGAGTGGGTTTCACCATGTTGCCCATGCTGGTCTTGAACTCCTGAGCTTAAAGGATCTGCCTGCCTCGGCCTCCCAAAGTGCTGGGATTACAAGCATGAGCCACCATGCCTGGCCAATAATGCATATTTTTAAATTCCTAGAAGAATAGATTTGTGACATTCTGTCTACAGGAAACATGGTAAGTTGTTGAGGTGATGGATATGTTGATTAGCTTGATTTAATCTTTACACAATGTATCAAACATCACATTGTACCATGTAAAAAATACAATTATTGTCTGTCAATTTCAAAATAAAGAAATAATCCAGTTAAATAAATAAGGATATAACCAAATAATGGAATGCATAAAAGTTATATGATTAATTTACATCCCCCAGAAAGATGTGACACATATATATTAAATATATTATCTGTGCCAGGTCCTATTCTAACAAGGTGCTAAAGATACATCAGTAAACAAAACAAAATTCCTGCCTTCTTGGAGCCTGTATTTTAATGGAGGGGAACAGACAATAAACACATAAATAACTGGAATGCATAGAATGTCAGATGGTGGCAGCTGTGATGGAGAATGATACAGCAGGAAGGAGGACTGAGGTGTCTGAGGAGCTGAAAGAAGGGAGGGTTGAAATTCCAAATAAGGTGCTTAGAGAAGGCTCCAATGAGAGGATGACGTGTGAGCAAAGACCCAATGGAGGTGATGAGCTAACAAGTTATGTCAATAACTGGGGGTAAGGAATCCAAGACAGTGCTAAGGTCCTAGGGTGGCAGTGTGCCTGGTGTGTTCAAGGAATGCTAAGGAGGCCAGGTGGCTAGAGGTAGTAAGGGGAACAGAAGAGTGCGAGACAGATGGGCAGGCCATGACAGGGATGTTGGCTTTCACTTTAATATTTTTGTTGTTGTTTTTGTTTTTTGAGACAGCGTCTCACTCTGTACCCCCAGCCAAGTGCAGTGGCACGATCTCAGCTCACTGCAACCTCCGCCTCCTGGACTCAAGCGATTCTCAGACCTCAGCCTCCCGAATAGCTGGGACTACAGGCACGTGCAACCACACTTGGCTAATTTTTGTATTGCAATAGAGACGGGGTTTCACCATGTTGCCAAGGGTGGTCTCCAACTCCTGAGCTCAGGCGATCCGCCCCACTCAGCCTCCCAAAGTGCTGGGATTACAAGCCTGAGCCATTGCGCCTGGAGGCTTTCACTTTGAGATAAAGCCATGAGAGAGTTTTGAGCCAAGAAGTGGCATGATATAATGTAAACTTCAAAAGTTGATACATTTCAAAAAAAAATCTGCTGGAATTATTTATTTTTTCCCAAATAAACTTTCTAAATGATGAAATATTTAAATACAGAAAAGAAACCATAAAAGCACTAGAAAAAAACAGAAGGAAGTGTATTTATTGTTTGAGAAAAAAGACATTAGTTTTCACATCAAAACTAAAAGTGAGGAAGAAAAATGCTGACAAATTTGATTATGCTATAAATTTTAAATTTCTGAATAGCAAAAATCAAAATTAAAAAAAGAGAGAGCTATAAAATATTTACAGACACATACATGCCTTACTACACAAATGTGTTTGCAAATCAAAAACAAAAGGCATTAATAGAAGAGAGAATAAAATAGCCAAAACCAAAAATGTTGGTGAATGGCACTCACATTGGAAGATATAAAATTAAAACCCAGTCCAATGTTGTTTCATGTATCAGATTGTTTTACCTTCTTTAAATCTGTCATTGTAAACAAAGATATGGTAACTAATGTCAACCTAAAAGGAAGAAGCTGAGGTGCAAAATAATATTTATTTATTTATTTATTTATTTGTTTATTTATTTATTTGAGATGGAATCTCACTCTTGTTGCCCAGGTTGGAGTGCAATGGCGTGATCTCGGCTTACTGCAACCTCTGCCTCCTGGGTTCAAGTGATTCTCATGCCTCAGCCTCCTGAGTAGCTGGAATTAAATGAGCAAAGAGAGATAGACCATCTCACATTGTTTTATACTCAGAAAAAGAAAGCGAAGCGAAACTAAAGGCAGGTAGCCTGGCGCCTAGGAACTAGACCCGAAACCAAGGAACCAGACCCAAAACCAGGCCTGGGCCTGCCTGACCTAAGCCTGGTAGTTAAAATTCGACCCCTGACCTAGTAACTGATGTTATCTATAGATTCCAGACATTGTATAGAAAGACACTGTGAAACTTTCTGGTCTGTTTTGTTTCATTCTGACCACTGGTGCATGCAACCCCTCCCTGTGACGTACCCCCGGCTTGCTCAATCGATCACGACCCTTTCATGTGAAACCCTTAGCGTCGTGAGCCCTTAAAAGGGACAGAAATTGTGCACCTGAAAAGCTCGGACTTTAAGCCGTTAGTCTGCTGATGCTTCCAACTGATTAAAGCCACTCCCTTCACTATCTCGATGTCTCAGGGGTTTTGTCTGTGGCTCGTCCTGCTACAATTTATTTATTTATTTATCTATTTATTTGAGATGGAATTTCGCTCTTGTCACCCAGGCTGGAGTGCAATGGTGTGATCTCAGCTCACTGTAACCTCTGTCTCCTGGGTTCAAGTGATTCTCATGCCTCAGCCTCCTGAGTAGCTGGGATTACAGGCACCTGTCACCACACCAGGCTGATTTTTGTATTTTTAGTAGAGACGAGGTTTCACCATTTTGGCCAGGCTGGTCTCAAGCCCCTGACCTCAGGTGATTCACCCACCTTGGCTTCCCAAAGGGCTGGGATTACAGGCGTGGGTCACAGCACCCGACCCCAAAATAGTATTTAAAGAATTTACTTGAACCAAAGTGAGGACACCTGCCTGGGACACACTTCCCAGGTGCCTTGGGGAGTGTTTGGGCAGCCTCTTTCACAAGCAGGTTTTTGAGGTCAAGGGGAACAGAGGGTGGGCTGATACAGAGTTGTTTGATAGGAGTTCTCACTGGTTTAGAGAGAGAACACTGATTAGAGATTGACTGTACATTGTTGACCTATAAGGTATGAGTTACTCCTAGGGCATTTTATGGCTATGGGGTGTCAGTTTACAGTCCACACAGTAAGTGGCTTCAAGAGATAATTACTTAGCTCCAGGGGTGATAGCGATTGCATTTTAAATTCCTCCCTGGGTCTAAAAATTTAAACGGGCTCACATTTCTCACATAAAATGTTTTTTGTTTTGTTTTGTTTTTTTGTTTCTTTCTCACTAAAGGCATCCCTGAACAGCAATTTGGCTGGATCTGTTAATATTTTAAAGTTTATCCTTCGGCCTAGCATTCCCACCTATAGCTATTTTACCCTGTAGAAACACCAAGCGCAAAAAATATGCCAGGCTGGCTGGCCACGGTGGCTCACACCTGTAACCCCACATTTTGGGAGGCCGAGGCGGGCGGATCCCCTGAGGTCAGGAGTTTGAGACCAGCCTGGCCAATGTGGTGAAAACCCATCTCTACTAAAAATACAAAAATTAGCTGGGCATGGTGGTGGGTGCCTGTAATCTCAGCACTTTGGGAGGCCGAGGTGGGCAGATCCCTTGAGGTCAGCAGTTGGAGACCAGCCTGGCCAACATGGTGAAACCTCATCTCTACGAAAACAACAAAAATTAGTCGGGCCTGGTGGCACCCACCTGTAATCCCAGCTATTCCGGAGGCTGAGGCAGGAGAATCACTTGAACCCCAGGGGTGGAGGTTGCAGTGTGCCAAGATTGTGCCACTGCACTCCAGCCTGGGTGACAGAGTGAGATTCTGTCTCAAAAAAAAAAAAAAAAAAAAAAAATTCCATGGTGGTAAGCACCAATAGCCCCAGCTCCTCAGGAGGCTGAGGTTGGAGGATCACTTGAGCCCAGGAGTGTGAATCAAGCCTGGGCATCATAGCAAGACCCCATCTCTAAAATTAATTAATTAATTAACTAATTAAACATATATCCAATTGGACGTTTAGTGCAGTGAAGTAATAGTAAAACAATTAGAAAAATCTAAATACCCATCAACAGATTTTGATCAACTTATCTGTGAATGATATTTAATATTAGGTTACCTACATTTAAAACCATATCAACCTTAAATATGTTACCTCAGTGATTGTGTCATAGAATAAAAATATACATTTTTTTACTACTATTTAAACTTTATGTTGAGGCTTCATCTCTAGAATCCAGAATATAAAAAAATGTTGCTAAGAGATTAAAGGCAACTGCCAACTTTAAAGAATGAAGTTCAGAAGATATGATTAAGGGTGGAGTTTATTTGGGCAGATAGCTTGAGGATGCCCGTCTGGGAGACACCAACCCCAAATGAATAGGGAGAGCTGGTGTTTGTTTCACTTCTAAAGGCAGAGACAGAAACATTGGTGAGATCAAGACACTTTCCGCAGGAGACCAGGGCAGAGCTGGAGCAAGCTGATCAGTTACACATTGCTCCATTCCAAGGAAGATGACCCCACTCCAGGAAGAGGGTTAGTGACCTGAGAGGGTCTTGTCTCTGGCACTGTTGGGTTATAATTATTTACAAGCAGAAAAAGGCGGAAGCCGCAGCTGCATTCCACGTGACTCTGCTGCATAGCCATGTTCCTCACAAGGCTCAGAATAAGGTAAAATTCCAATAACTTTAAGATTAAATTATTTTAAGCTTGAATTATGTGATATCACAAAACTAAAATACTTCACCCCAAAATATGTGTCTTAGACATATTCTGAGCTGGCTGTTCAGAGGGCCTGCAAACACAAGGAGCCCTGCAAAGCTGTCTTTTGTGGGGCAGATTTGCACTTGCAGAGGAAATAAAGGAAAGTAAACAACAGATGTGGAAGGCTTTCTCTGAAGCCCTCCTTGTCAAGGTCCAGGAAAGATTAACTGAGAGGCTAATGCCTTTAAATGTCTTGCAGAGAAACATTTACCAGAAGCTACTACCCACCTGCTCTGAGGGTTGCCACCTAACAGGCTCTAGCTGCGTACCAAGACCGCCTCTGTTAACCAGGCCTCTTCTCCTCTTCTCTCTCTCTCCTGTATCCTTTTTGCCATGATCCAAGCCTCTATTTTCTGTAAACTCAAGAGGGTTAAAAGCATCCATCAGGCCAGGCGCAGTGGCTCATGCCTGTAATCCCAGCACTTTGGGAGGCCGAGGCGGGCGGATCACAAGGTCAGGAGATCGAGACCATCCTGGCTAACACGGTGAAACCCCGTCTCTACTAAAAATACAAAAACATTAGCCAGGCATGGTGGTGGCTGCCTGTAGTCCCAGCTACTCGGGAGGCTGAGGTAGGAGGATGGCATGAACCCGGGAGGCGGAGTTTGCAGTGAGCCGAGATGGCGCCACTGCACTCCAGCCTGGGTGAAAGAGCGAGACGCCCTCTCAAAAAAAGGAAAAAAAGAAAAGAAAAAAAAAAAAGCATCAACCATCTTGATGTTTGTTTGCGTCTTTATATTTTGTATGACTCCCGAGCCCATACGAATGCTAATAAAATGTTTACACCTTTTTCCCCTGGTAATCTGTGCATTACATTTATCTTATAGATTCAAATTACCAAAACTTCAGGAACAAAATTAAATGTTCCTTTAAAATATAAGACTAGGAAATCAGAGTTGGGAGAGAAATTAGAGATCATCTATCCTCTGACCTCATTTTTCATATGGAAATTTATGACTCAGACAGGGGAAGTAACTTTCTCAAAATCATGCAGCAAAAGACAAGGTACAAGGTCTCAAGTTTTCTGATGTCCAGTTAAGAATTTTGCTCCCAGAATTTTCCCAGACTCCAGGAAATGATAAGCCCTTGCAGGGCTGGTCCTTTGTCTCTTCTCCCTTTTCTCCTCTATGATCCACACAGTGCAATGGACAGAGCAGAGCCTCAACGAGCAGGTGACAGAAGGAAATTTAATCAATGGTTAAAATTAAGCACTTGGCTAAGCCTCACTCAGTGGGTCTGCTTGGTGTGTCAAGACACAGGACTTCCCTTTATGGCCCCTCTGCCCTGATCCCATGAAAAACAGATCAAAACCAGAATAAATTGTGAGGAGCACATCCCCTCAGCAAAGTGGCTGGAATCACACAGTTTGCTCCTTCAGAGCAAAGATCTCCCCATCTCATAAAGCAAATTCCATAAGGGGCCTTAAGAAGACTTTGTATGTAATTTGCTGAATATTAAGCCCAACATTTGACCTATTTTCCGTGGAGACCTGTCTGTTATACGCCTGGTGCGGAGCACTGCCTGGATTTCAGAAATCTACCCTGGTCCTGTGCTTTCTCACCAGAGCAATTCCCAGCCTGGAGGTTCCATGTCTCCTGATGCCATTTTTCTCTCTCATTCTCTAATAAACAGAGCCTGAAACAAAAATTCATGAATAAAAAATGTATCTGGGGCCAGGCGCCAGATTACTCACACCTGTAATCCCAGCACTTTGGGAGGCCGAGGCAAGTGGACTGCTTGAGGTCAGGAGTTCAAGATGAGCCTGACCAAAATGGTGAAACCCCGCCTCTACTAAAAATACAAAAATTAGCTGGGCATGGTGGCAGGCGCCTGTAATCTCAGAACCCAGGAGGCAGAGGTTGCAGTGAGCCGAGATCACACCACTGTACCCCAGCCTGAGCAACAGAGCGAGACTCTGTCTCAGAAAAAAAGAAAAAGTATCTGGAAGGTGATCCCAGGAAACACAGATAGGGGAATAGAAAAGTGAGATAGGGGCTGGGTGCAGTGGCTCATGCCCGTAATCCCAAAGCTTTGGTAGGCTGAGGTGGGAGGATCACTTGAGCCCAGAATTCGAGACCATCCTGGACAACAGAGCAAGACCCCATCTCTACCAAAAAAAAAAAAAAATCTAAAAAAATTAGCCAGGTGGTGGTGCACACCTGTAGTCCCAGCTACATGGGAGGTTGAGGCGGAAGAACTGCTTGAGCACAAGAGTTTGTGCCAAGAGCTAGGATTGTGCCACTGAACTCCAGCCTGGGAAAGAGAGTGAGACCCTGTCTTTTAAAAAAAAACAAAACAACAACAAAAAAAGTAAATAGAAAGGCTGAGTGGATGGCTCATGCCTGTACTCCCAACACTTTGGGAGGCTGAAGTGGTGGATCACTTAAGCCCAGGAGTTGGAGACTAGCCTGGGCAACATAGTGAGACTCCATATGGACAGAAAATTTTAAAAAATTATCCCTGTGTGGTGGCATGCAGCTGTAGTCCCAGCTACTTGGGAGGCTGAAGTGGGTGGATCACTTGAGCCTGGAAGGGTCAAGGCCACAGTGAGCTACAGTCATGCCACTGCACTCCAGCCTGGGTGACAGCTAGACCCTCTCTCAAAAAATAATCATCATAATAAATAAGATGGTTGCAGGAGGTAACAGTAAAGGATGGATTGTCAAGCTAATTACCAATGTGGACAACTGGAGCTTGAGTCTTCTGAGGTAGGAGGTGCAACCTGACTCCAGAAGCGGGACTAGGACGCCAGAACAAACCGAGGACTGGTTGAAACAGCTTTACTGTGCAGAAGTAACTTTCCACAGGAGACGCCCACTAGTACGCCGTGTCAGTTTACTGTTGCCATGGCAACACTGGGAAGTTACAGTCCCTTTCCATGGCAATGATCTGATGTCCCTGAAGTTACCACTCTCACCCTAGAGATGTCTGCATAGACCGTCCCTTAATTTGCATATAATTAAAGGTGGGATAAACGTGGCTGCAGAACTGTCCTCCAGGCACACAGCCTGTGGGGTGGCCCTGCTTTGTAAGGAGCTGCGCACAGCCGCATCAAGAAAAGTTGCTGTCCAACACTACAGGCTCGCCCTCAAATTCTTTCCTGGGAGAAGCCAAGAATTCTCCCAGGTTAAGCTTCAGTTTGGGGCTCACCTGCCCCGCATCACTTCTGGGCATAGAACACAGTCTTCAGAGTTAGCTCCCCTGAGGACAGAGGGGCTGGGGTATTTGTACTGACTCAAGGCAGCTCCCATCATGGGCTGGCCATGGGGGCAGGGAAGAGTATCCTGTTTATCAGACCTTCCAACGTGCTAGAAAAAGGCTTCGGGTCTTTGGAAGTCTACACTACAATAATAAGACCTAGGGAGGAATGAGTGGGGCACTGACATTATCTTTTACATATATTTTGTCTACAAAGAAATCCCTAAATATTAGTTAATAGGAGAGACTGAATGAGGAACAATTTAACTCTTGGAACAGGGATTTAAAGAACTTTAACTCAAGTCCCCAACCAAGATTGTATTTGTTGCCCAAAACTGCCCACCTACCCATTCACTGAATTCCTTGAGTCTCTCAATGCAAAGAGAGACTTAAAAACTATTTCAGGTTAATCGGAAGTAAAATATTTTGGCATGACAAAATCACTGTGGATGGAAATTGGAGCAACCCCATGAAAGTGTGTGCCTGAGCTCAGAGCTGCCATGTGCACTTCATTGGCGCTGGGAGGAGGTAACTGAAGCAGAGAGGTTCCTCGCTGATGGTGGAGAAATGGGCCTTAGCAGCTAAGGCAGGAACCTTATTGTCACCCGGGGACTCTCTGGGCGTGCTCCGTGAAAGAGGCCATCTGTGGCTGTTTGTGAGGATGTGTTTGTGAAAGGCGCCTGGCAGGCTCTGCAAGAGAGTTCTGGTACCACTTCTGAGTTTCCTCTCCCTCCCTAGCCCACCCTGCCTTGTGACAAGAGTTCTCTCCCTGGCCATCACCCAGCCAAGCGGTGGGCGTGAACTATCCCATGTCTCAAGGTGGGACCTCCACCTCCAGGGCTCTCTAAGTCTTGGCGTGGAAGAGCTGTCAAAGGAAAACGGGGCCCTGAAGGAAGAGGAGGAGAACCTGACAATTCCGAGTTAAGAGCAAGGAGAAAACAATAAATTCACAAACCATATTAGTCGTTCATAACTCACCTTATGATGCCTGCTTCGGTCCTCATGAAGATGAGGGAGAGGCATGCTAACGGGGTGGCGCTTAGTGCTCTGGATGGGTAGAGGGCAATTGTGGCCACAGGGCGGCGGGGCACAGGCCTTGGCTGATCTGATTTTCTACCATCCCCCATTAAATTGTTTTGCGTTGAGACACTCCCTTTTGGACAGTGATCATACACTCAATTTGAAAGAAAATCTTGATGGAGAGGAGGCAGTCATGTGATTCACGAACTGCTCAGGCAGCAGCAAATCTGGGCTTCCAATTCCAGCACGTGTTTGCCTGATGTCTGTATCTCAGACACTTCATAAAACATTATCTGGGGGTCAAGGAGCTGGAGAAGCCAGGGTGGGCAGACTCTGGCATCCAGTGTGACCGCGGGACCCTCCTATCCCCAGCCAGTCATATTTTCACAGCAGCAGCAGGTCATCAGGAGATAATGAAGGAAACAATAGACAAACAAGGAAATATGAGACCTTGCTCCTCAAAGACATGGAGAAGCCTCCAATCTCAGAGCCAGGGCACACACAATTCCTACAGTTCATACCAGAACAGAGTTAGAGGCTTCCATCCAAGTCCTTTCCGAAGGCAAATTACCATGCCTCTCCCTGAGGCCTGTGTTCTTGTCAAGCCCAGGAGCCTTGCAGGATGTGATCCCCCAAAGCGGGCCACCTGCCACCATGCACACCCGCCTCCAGAGTCCCCACTCTTCCTAGAAAGGCATCCGGGCCTTCTGTACATGAACCTCAGCCTGCCTCGCTCACAGCATCCCTCTTGTCCCCTCCTATCAACAAGGCTGTTATCAAAATAATATTTCGTTTTTGAGGCTGAGTCTCTCTCTGTTGCTCAGAATGGAATGCAGTGGCACTATCTCAGCTCACTGTAACCTCCGCCTCCCAGGTTCAATTGATTCTCTTGCCTCAACCTCCTGAGTAGCTGAGACGACAGGTGCCCACCACCACACCCAGCTAATTTTTGTATGTTTAGTGGAGATGGGGTTTTGCCATGTTGGTCAGGCCAATCTCGATCTCCTGGCCTCAAGTGATCCGCCCACCTCGGCCTCCCAAAGTGCTGGAATTACAGGCATGACCTACTGCGCCTGGCCCAAAATAAATTTTTTATGAATTATTTATTTGTCCTTAATTTTTCAACTTTTTAAAAATGTTCAACTATTTTAGAATCAAGGGGTACCTGTGCAGGTTGTTACATGGGCATATTGTGTGACGCCGAGGTTTGGGCTTCTATTGAATCCACCACCCAAATAGTGAGCATGGTACTCAACAGGTGGTTTTTCAACCCTTGCCCCTTGGAGTCCCCAGTTTCTACACCCTGCATACCTCTCCCATGCTCTCACTCTGCTTGGTTCATCCTTGTCACAACTTTAGCAGTCTTTGCCTGGGTTGCACCTGCTGGTGCACATGCAGGTCTGTTCCATTGGGATTCACACTCCCAGATGCAGGGCTCACCCTGCTCACCCATGCCTCCTCCTGACCAGGATTTGGATGGTCTGTGCATTTGTATGCACACACACACACACACACACACACACACACACAGATAAAGTAGGTGTAGGCACTCAATACATTCTTGTTGAATGAACAGACAAATGAATAGACATTTTCCTGATTTTTCTAAGACATAATATTCTTTACCCTCCCTGAAACTGGAAACATGACCCTTAAGGCTGATGGTATTTGTTGAGCAACTGCTATGTGCCGGATGCTGCGGTGGTAACTTGCACAGGGACTTTCTCATTCGGAAGCTACAACTCTCTCATTCTGAGGCTGAATCACAGTGTGGTTGGCATGAGGTACAATCCCAATGCCATCTATCTGCTCCAGGCTGTGGATAGGAATAGAGGTCCCAATTAGACTTCGGTACAAGTCACCTGCTGAGAGAGGAGCATAGGTCTCCCAGTATTCCCTCCCGGTGTTTCTGAGCCCCACAAAGACAGTCTCATGAGCCACAGACCTGGTCTAGCTCCATCACCAAGCAGTGTGGGCCTGACTCTGACTGCCATGGCCAACCACTCCCATCAATGCCTGTGCAAGGTGCACTGCCTCCAAACATCCCAAAGCTCCCGGATGTGCTGGAAGTGGCACAGGATGGAAGAATCCTGTCCCCAGCCCATGCCACTCTCTCATGGCCTGCAAACACCAGCAGAGTGGCTTTGGGGCCCAACTCATAAAATATGTGGCTGGCTTCTGGTCCCCACCCCTATACCATGGGCCATGGGCTGGGCAGGGCATGTGAGATGCTGCTCCTTGTTTATCCTTGCCAGCCTGTTCCAATGCACCAACGTCTCCTCCCAGCCTCCCAGTTATGAAACAAACTACCCCTGGCATTCAATGCATGTAGCAGATGCCATAGGTGGGAGGAGGGGGAACAAGGGCAACCTTGGCGGCCTGAGCCCCGGCCCACCCACCAACATGCTCTGCCAAGGTTCATTTACACTTGCCAAGCTCTGGCTTATGTACTTTGCATTCATTATTTCATATTAACTCTTAGTTAATACAGTTCAGATATCTGTGAAGATAACTATTATTGCCTTCAATTTCTGATTAGGGAACCAACTGCAAGGGGTTAAAAAATGTTGCCTAAGTCCTCAAAACTAGCATCAGGATTAGAATCTGAGTTCAGGCCCATCTCTCTCCAAAGCTGTGCTTTCAATAAGGTAGATTTCTCATGTTAGTCTTTTTCTTCTAATTAATCTGTAAGTTTCTCCCCTGCTATTTGGATATTTAGACCTCTCTTGTTGAATTAGGTTAAAATCCTGAAGTCATCCTAAACTGCTAAGGAAAGTTACTTTTCCCAGAAACCTGTAACCTCTCTTGGGAGCTCCTTGTCTCTTTCCTTGAAGCAGGGAATATACATGAACAAGACGTTTAATTACCCCTCGCCATCAGCTCCTACATTCTATAATAATTATCTTTGGCAATGTCATCTTGAGTCCCCTGGGTGGCATGGACATTATGAACTATTAGAGGCTGTTCTGAAAGCTAGCCACCAGTCTGATTCATATTAGGCCAATTATTTTACTAAAATTAAAATTTGTCAAGGATAGCTTGATGATGAGTCCTGGCAGCTAAAAGGAGCCCTTTAACCAGCCGTGCAGCACTCTTTGGCAAAAGCACAGTGATTTCATCTCAAGGTGAAGGTCTGGTTCTTAGTGAAACTACCAGAGATCAAAGGAACGAACTTCTCTGGATTTGTCACCTTGGACAGAAGCCCTGGCTCCCAGTAACCACTCCTGCTGGAATCAAGCAGTCAGTCATTGCTTAGTTCTCTTCTATGGCACTCAGAGGTCCTCAATATAGAGACAAAGTCCAGGTCACAGACCCAGCAGCCATGGGTTTTATGGTGTAGTTAGTATAACAAATCTATGCGTTGCCCACACAACACACATTCTCATGTTTCACTTGCCAATAGAATCCCGGTTTTGCTAGAAGCAGAAATAGGATGTGCTAAAAAATAATTCTTTTCCCAGCCATCATTTCAAGAGAGCTGGTCATATGACCTAGACACTAAAGAGACCTAAAAGGAAGTCTGCTTCTAGCTTTCTGGGAAAATCTTTTCTAACGACAACAACAAAAACCAATGTGTGTGCTTCCCATTTTCTTTTGTCTCTTCTCCCTTCTGCCGCATGGAGTGAAAGTGCAGCTGAGACAGGCAATGGCTGATTTCCTATTTTGACATGGGCTGATGTTAAAGGATAAAAGTCCCTCACTCAAGCTCTGGCTCATCTAACCCTCAGGCAACCAGTAACAAAAGTCCTAGGAACCTATTGACAGCAAATTTCTATCAGGGGGCTAAGGGCTTTCCTCAAGTACCACGTGTGCAGTCAGACTTAAGCTCCAGCCTAAAGTTACTCTTTCCTCATCTAGATACTAAAATTCATGCCCAGGGGTAGAGATTTAAAATGCTAATACTACATGCAATGCATAAAGAAACGTGTTGAGCCACCGTGCAAGCACAGGACAAACTCCTAGACACACTCTGACATAACCCTTCCCTATAAAAGACCCTATAAGGCTGAACTACACAGTCTCCTTGGGGGCCGCTGCTCTTTTTCCCTGTTTCACGCTGCCTCCCCAGCTCACAAGGTAATAAACTCTCCTTTATTGCCACATCTTTCTTGACTTCTATCCTGGGAGATGGAAAAATCCCAAGGCTCCCGTCTCAGCTGCCACCCTGCAAACATGAGATGATTGACTTAAAAATGAAAGCCAACCTGGTTAAGAGTGGAAGAACGGAACTGTAAAAAGAGCCTGGGTCCTTGGAGACACAGGAGCTGTTGCACAGCCTCGGGTGGCCCTCCTTTGAGCAAGGTTGAGGAAGTTAGGTTTCAAGTGACTTACTGCTGAAAGTAACAGGTACAGTTAGTTGCAAAGACAACCAGAGAAAGATACATAATGACCCAGCTGAGCAGGAGCATGAAACGGTGTGATGGGTGGTTCTATCTAAAGACCACTCAGGTCTGGTGTGGTGGGTGGTTCTCTCTAAAGATCACTCAGGGCTGTGGCCAACGATGGAAGGCCGATGAGATCAGCACGGGCTGAGAATTCTCTCTGCCTGCACCCTTCATAGCACGTCTTCATTCTCACGTGTGGAGCACCTTGCTATGCTTATGTGTCAGGCACTGGCTGTGTGATGCTATAAATATAACACAACTATTCCACGGTTGCTTGAAAACATGAATATTTGTAGGTTTGGTATCTCCTAAGTACACATGTCCCACTGCCAGCCATCCAGGCCACGTGAACTCCCCCTACCGAGCCCCTGAGGAGGGCTCCTTGCTGCACTGGCTGACACACATCACCATGCTGAGCACGGGGCAGAAAGGTCCTGAGGAGAAGGGCTCCCAAGATGCCACCCAAGGCCACTGTGTGCTGATGCTATGAAGGTCCAGTTCTCACTTTGTGTCACTTGGCCTCATCGGCACATTCTCTGGTTGACCTTTCTGTAATAAATGTGTTTCTGAAATTTTATGTTAAGTGGATTTACATTTTACATATGCTATGAGGGTTTCCAACTTTACTATTATAATCAATCCTGAGTCTAAACTTTTCTGTAAAGTGATTACTTTCTCCCTTAATCTATCTGATTGTTGGAACTTGACAATCGATTATCAAATTTTTATGCAAAATGAAAAAATCTGAGATAATGTCAATAGAATATTATGGAAAATACACCTGTGATGAAGTTACCAGCATATCACTAAAGGCTGCTCTACCCACAGCTGCTGCTTCTCAGCTGATGGGAAGTCCTTCTTTCAGGTATTTAGGCCAAAAAGAAAAAAGTACTGTTCTAAACATGTGTCTTTCCCTCACAGCCATATTCAATCCTTTAACAAACACTGTGGCTCCTACTTCCAGAATGCACACCGAATCTGAGCTCCTCTTGCCACTGCACTGCCACGACCCTGCTCCAAGTCACCATCATCTCTTAACTGAATTATTGCATCAGCTTCCTCGTGGATGTCCTGTTCCCACCTTTACCTCCCTGCAGTCTATCATCCACCACAAGGATCCCCCAGGTCACTGTTGTGCTCACACCCTTCAAAGGCCCCCACCTCTCTGGAGTAAAAGCCAAAGCCCCCCGACCCCCCAACCAGTGGCCAAGATGACCCACGTGACCCAGCCTACATGTCTCTCTTCCGGGTCTCCCGGGGCTCTCCCAGGGCTCTCTCCTGCCTGGCTGGCTCCACCACCCTGGCCTCCAGCTGCTCCTCAGGGCCTGTGCTCTGGCCACTGCCTCTTCCTGGAATGCTGTCCCCCCTGGATGTCTCCAAGGTTCAATGCCTCGCTTCCTCACCTCTGTGTTCATGTGTCATCTTCTGGGCTATGGGTTGGACAGGGCCAGGGTGTACACGGGGAGGCTGGATGGGAGGGCTCTAGTTGCCTCTGCTCCCCATTTTCTTAAACCAGAGCAGCTTCACTTTTGTGGGCCTTATATACTAGAGTTTCACATAAGATTTTATTTGAGCAATGATACTAACTACTGTCTCAACAGAAAGCTTGAAAAACCACCAGGTCGAAAGGGGCGTGGCAGGTGGTTGGGGGTCTTGTTAGACATCATTGCTGTATTTCTGGGAAATGGTCAAGTGTGGCCCCGGATCGTGGGGGAAATGAAACAGATGGCCTTGGGAAACACTGGTGAGGGTGAATTTACCAAACGTTTTGATTGATTGGCTGTGGAAACTAACAAATATCTCAGGCAGGTCTCAATCAACTCAAAGTTTATTTTGTCAAGGTTAAGAACATGCCTGGAAGAAAGGACTATGGGACCCCGGAAACATCCTGCAGTCTGTGCCCTTCTCCAGAGTTGACTTTGAGGGCTTCAATATTTAAAAAGGAAAAGTGGGTTGGAGGGAAAAGAGGGAGGGCATGGTCACATTACTGGATCCACATGTTGCAAGGGAAAAGGAATAGGTGGGGAAACAGTCAATCATGCATCCTTCGCGCACTCAGTAAATCGGCACTTTACACAGACAAGGTGAATGCAGAGTAGATATATTAATAGCCTTTTATCGGTAGCTCTCTGCTTAGGAAGAAAAGAAAAGGCAGCTTCGTGCATGACTCAGCTTTCAGCTAATTTTTCCTTTTCACAGAGTCCATTGGAGTCCCGAGATTTTATTTCCTTTTCATGGTTGTGGGAAAGGAGAAAGAATTAGGGATGCTCTTTGGCTTCTGACGTGAATACTGGATATGTGGTGATTGTTCATGCCAAATACGCAGGTATCTTAGATGAGAAATTCATTTTTATTGAGTTTCGGGTGTTTGAGACAGTCCCAAGAAAACTATTTTCATTTCCTGGCTGTCAGGAAATAAAAAGATTTTTATTTCCAGTCCGTTTCAGGGGTAAGGTGAGAGACAAGGTCAGATAGGACCAGGGATGAAGTAGTCATCATTATAAATAATAGTGGCTGCCATTTGTCGAGGGCCGGGTGTATGATAGGCGTGGTGTTAAACACTTCCTCTCCTAGGGAATTAAAATGACATTATAAACATAAAGAGTGTTTGTTCATGTCGTATTTCTGTTCTTCTCATTCACTTAAGTTAGTGAAAACTGAGATATGCATGATGAAAGAGGTGCTTCATACAAATGGCGGGCAAAGAAGCTGTGGGGCCTCTGGAAGGAGCTAGAAGAAGCCCCCGCACAACCCTAGCCCCGCTTTCCCACCTCTTGCCCGTCCTCCTCGTGGAAGATCCGCTTCGCCCTGCTCTCCAACTGCACCGCAGCCTGCCCTGGGCCTCACCTCCTTCAGTGGAATCAGCGCGCCCAGAAAGACCCAGCTCCTGTTGCCCAGCAGCGGTCACCTGGTGACGAACACACCCTTTTTTGTCTTTCTTTCCTCCATGTCTCACTGTCCCACTCCCTCGTTGTACTTCCCCAGAGGCTACCTCCACCCAAGTTATTGTTTCAGGGTCTGCTTTGCGAGAGAACTTAAAATAAGGCAGAGAATGTGAGGGAAGTTTCATGGACTGTGCAGACAGGCCAGAGAAAAACAAAGAGGCCAGAAAACAGAGAGCGGAGGCCAAGGTCTTCTGGTTCGAGGGACGCGGCACCCTCCGGCGTGGCCTGAGGGGCATTAGCATCTTCGCAGCCACTAACCACGGTCATCCATCTCCTGCCTCCGCGCGGCTCCCACAGCGTGAAGGGAGCCTGTTAATTACACTCCCGATCAGTCCATACATCAAACGTACAAATGAGCAGCCTATTCCTTCCTTATTATTATTGCCAGTGCCACACTCCTGCCCATAATCCCTGGCCTACAGCCAGGGCTTTGTGTTGTTTTGAAACCAGCAAAAGCAACAACATGAATCTTCTGTTAAAACACACGCACACACACACACACAGAGAGGCACTCCACTAGGCTATTTTTATTTCCTGGCTGACAGTCCTTTTATCATCTCCAGTGGGTACGAAATTAATTGGGGGCTTGAAAGTACAATTTTTCCATAGGTGATTATTATAAACCACTGGGCTGCCTTGCAGAGAGGGAACTGTTTCCATCTCAGGCTCGGAAAACTCGGTGTATTTTTTGCATTATTTCTAAGACATCACTTGCCAATTACCTTTGAAATGCTTCACTGCCAACCCTCCAAAACAGGCCCTCTCCTTGCTAACAGGGTACATGGGGGAGTTCTCCACATCATTTAGAGAGCCTTATATGCGCAATCTCCCCTAACACAAGCACTCCCTAAAGGATTAGCAAGCAGCCACTTGAACTAATAACAATCCCCAATATCACAGGTGAGTAATTACCAGCTCTGCTCTCTAAAAAAGGGGGAATAAAAGAAGGTGGGTAGGACAGAGGTACCCAGAAGAAGAAAGAGGAAACAGGACTAGTCCCGTTTTTAAAAAAGAGCTTTAGGTTAGAATTTCACCTTCAGTTTAACCTAAAACTATCTGTGTCTCTATCTCTATCTCTGTTCTCTCTCTCTCTCTCTCTCTCTCTCTCTCTCTCTCTCTCTCTCTCTCAATAGATGATAGATATGGCTATATATTAATATCTCCCCATTTCTCTTTCTTTCCCTCTCATTCTATCTCTCTATCTTTCTCAGATAATATTTCCAGTTTATCTTCAATGTGACATTTCCATAAATTGACTGGGCTCACAGGATTTACAATGAAGGCATGTAATAAGCCCTGCAAATACTGGAGAGTCAAGATTCACACACATTGAGTAATTAGGGCACCACAGAGCAGAATATGTAATCAAGTACAAAATGGACTGCCGTGAGCGGGAAGTATTTCTGGAAAGGGAGAGATAAAGGAGGGAGAGGGGATAACATTCTCTGGACACTAGTCCTGGAAGCTCCCACCCCACGCAGGCTGTGATGGGCTCTTCATGACCCCACCAGTTAAGGCCTTGCTGGGTTACACTCATTCCTAAAAAGCTCCACCTTATCTTGAGCTGAAAACTGGCTCCTAAAAGCCTTGTTTATTCTTCCCTCTGAAGCCTCGGAACACTGAGTTTCTTTCTTATTCTTCAAGATATATGAAAGTAGTTTTTCCAAACTCTCAAGTCTTTAATGACCTCTAATTTTCTGACTCTAAAAAATATTTTTTAAAGAAAAGGATCAGATAACTGTCACTCTAAGTTTTTAAAAGGCATTTTCGAATGAAAGAAGGCAGACATAGTTTAGGATTTAAGTTTGACAAAACCAAGCCCAACTCAAGAGAACTGAAAGCAGAGACTCGAACCTGTGTTTGCACACCGGCGTTTACAGCAGCATTATTCATTGCAGGCAAAAGGTGAAAACAGCCCAAATTGATGGAAGAATGGATAATCAGAATGTGTTACATGAATACAACAGAATATTATTCAGCCTGAAACAGGAATGAAATTTCAACACATGTTACAAAATGGATGAGCCTGGAAAACATTATACTAAGGGAAATGTCAGACACAGAAAAATACTGTATCATTCCATTCACCTTACCTACCTAAATAGTGTAACCAAAAACACAGAAAGGAATGGGGTGGTTGCCAGGGCCTGGGGGCAAAAGAAATAAGGAGCTACTGTTCAATAGCATGGACTTCCAGTTGGGATGATGAAAAGGTTCTATAGATGGGTAATACCGGTGGTTGTACAACAATGTGAGTGTACTTAATGCCATAGAATGTACACTTAAACATGAAAAATGGTTCAAATGATACATTTTTGTTGCAAATATTTCACCACCACCACAGAAAACAAGTCCAATGTCTACTCACTGAATTCCCCAGACCCTCCCAGTAAACTTTTCTGAATTACTTGCAGTCCATTCAGACTGTACCAGATGAAGTGTTTCTGATCATTCTGATCATCCCCTTGGCTCTTTGTAGAAGCAAATACCCAGAATGGCCATGTCACAGCTCCCATATGTTCTCCCACGTCCCCTGCCACATATGGTGATGTGTGGCCATGGGCTGCAGGCCTGAAGGTTATCTTCATCATGGCAATGCTCCTCTTTGGCCCACATCCCTAACCTGGGATCAGGTTACTGTGGCCTGGGTCAAAGCTGGCAGCCCACGAGGTTTTGTAGAGAGATGCTGGAATATTGAGATGCTAGAGCAGGACTGAACTTAAAACATTACACAGGAGGCCAGAGAAAAAAAAGGATTTGTCCAAAATCACAGAGGAGAAATGAGATTATTTTCAGTCACACTCAGGAGCTTGCTGGTCCTGACAATAACTCTGACGATGTGCTTGGCAACGCCCTCCCATCGGGTGCATCCAGGGACCAAGCACAGAAGGCACATGTTCCTGACTGTTGTCTGCATCGATGTGGTTACATGGTTCCAGATGGAAACAAATAATCTATTCTTTAATAACCTGCCCTCTTTTAAGACTGGCCCTACTTGATCTTCTGTCCCCTCTTAGAAGCTCACAGCCCGGCTGCTCGGGAGAATGGCGAGAACCCGGGAGGCGGAGTTTGCAGCGAGCCAAGATCACACCACTGCAAGCCAGCCTGGGAGACAGAGCGAGACTCTGTCTCAAAAAAAAAAAAAAAAAAGAGCTCACACCCCAGAGCCCAGAGCAGCTACATCAGTCAGGGACCAGGGACTTCTTGTACAACTTCCTGGATTATAAAACGTGGCAGCTGCCTGCCGATATAACGCAAATGAATGCAAATCAGTTGCCAAATGAAATTGGAAAAACCTTGCACCTTCTATAAGATTTGCAAAGTCAGTGAAAGTGACAAGGGAAATGCCTTGAATCCCACTCAACTCACTGACAAATGAAGATAACGCAGAGTTAGGGTTGTTAGTGCAGAAGAAAAAAACCACAAAGCAATGATTTGACCAGAGGCAAGCTTCAGAAACAAAAGATGCCAGCAGAACCTCTTGGAAAAAATGGAAAAGTCTTCAAACATTTTGGCTGAGGAGATCCTCTTAGGACTGTAGTAGGAGTTAGGTAGCTGTTAATAAGACTTTCAGAAAAATTGATTTGTTCTGTAGTACACGATTGCAACTAAAACAGATTGTTTTAAACATAAGATAAAATAATCAAGTGGTTTTTTTTTCAACATAATATTTGAAGTTCAGGGATACATGTGCAGGATGCACAGGTTTGTTACATATGCAAATGTGTGCCATGGTGGTTTGCTGCACAGATCACCCCATCCCTAGGTATTAAGCCCAGCATCTATTGCATCTATTGGCTATTCTTCCTGAGGCCCTCCCTCCCACAAGTGTTTAATCAAATCTTTTTTGTTACACTTATTGTGAAACATTGTTCCTTTTTTTTTTTTTTTTTTCTTTTGGGACGGAGTCTCGCTCTGTCGCCCAGGCTGGAGTGCCCCGGCCAGATCTCAGCTCACTGCAAGCTCCGCCTCCCAGGTTTACACCATTCTCCTGCCTCAACCTCCCGAGTAGCCGGGACTACAGGCGCCTGCCACCGCGCCTGGCTAGTTTTTTGTATTTTTTAGTAGAGATGGGGTTTCACCATGTTAGCCAGGATGGCTCGATCTCCTGACCTCGTGATCCGCCCGTCTCAGCCTCCTAAAGTGCAGGGATTACAGGCTTGAGCCACCGCGCCCGGCCAATGGATTCTCTTTTAAAAGACGTTTTCTAGTGCTGCTAACCTGACAAGTGAGCCCACTGTGTGTGCGCGTGTGTGTGTGCATGTATGTGTGTGCACACTCATGCATCTTCTTGTGTGCAGCCTGCATGCAGCAGCGCCCTTGCCTTCCAGCAACATACCATCAAGACATGGGCTGAGGTCACTGGCTGCATGTTATGTTGAACAAATCAGCAAATGAAGCTGGTATCCACACAGTGCCATTTCTCAGTCACCATCCCCAGAAGAGTATTTTGTGTTTTATTTCCAGGAACGGGGCGTAAGTTTGCAAGAATACTTTCCCCTCCTCCGCCAGCATTCCTATAATAATCATGCTTTGTGTTTGTGCCTTGTACTTTCAGCTTTGCTAAAGGGCTTTCGTGGCATTATCCGGTTTTACTCCACAACAACCTTGTAAGAGTTTCGAGCAAGAGGTATTAGCCCCATCAGACAGGCTGAGGTAAAGAAAGGCTCTGTCCAGCAGACCCAGTTCCTCTCCACCCTCAAGGCTCCTGCCTTCCAGACCAAGTACCTGTGATCCAGCCCTGTCAGTCCCGCACTTAAACTGACAGCTCTGACTCTCTGGGGTCAGCTGGCATTACGTCGATCACCTCCATAGCTCAGCCCCGTAGTGTGATGATATTCAGCAACCCAAAACCTTAAGATGGGGGCAAAGAGAACCTGAACACACAGAGAGAATCTACCATAGTGAAGAGCAGGGCATCATAGCAAACAGCAACAGGATTAAGCACCAAATTAGAAGCCAGAAGTGGGAAGTTCCCATTCAAGCCTCACTCCTCACTAGTTGTGTGGCTGATTTCAGAGAGCAGGTCATTCAGCCATCCTCAGCCTCAGTCTCCTTGCATTTGAATTGAAAATCATTTTTAAAAATGTGTATCTTATTTAGTTCTAGAAAGATTAGTATTAAAATCTCGGCCCTGTATTGGCTTACGGAAAAGTATTTGAGGAGCAAATGAGCTCATGGAAATCTTTTAAGCTATGACCCTAAAAAAATGAGATGAAGGATCATTGTTATCTACAAAAGACACTGAAACCCTCATTTATGCCCAAATAACAACTCTTCTTTAAGCGAAAGCGTATTTGAGACCCAATCGTTTTATTAGCAATAATAAAAATCAAATGAAAAGAAAACCTCCACTGTTGTACCAACCCAGTAAATCCATCCTTTACTTTTGGTACGTCTTCTATTTCATTCCCTGTTCACAGTTAATCTTACTTAATGTAATTATACTGTGATTTCTGCATTTACCCATGTTGTCCCATCACCCACCAACAAAAACAGAAAAAGGCAAAATATGTAAATATCATTTCTCATTTCCACATCTGATGCCCAGTCTCTTTCCATAGACAAACATAGGATAAAATGGCCTTGGAGTTGATGTCATATAAGAGGGAGATAAGGAGAAAGGCCTGGTTGGCTACTGAACCTCTATAGCTATCTCATAAAACACTTTAAAATGGCAGAAATACTCGGTATCCATATCGGTCCATCTGGCAGCCACTAGCCATGTAAGACCCGTGAGCATTTGAATGTGGCAGGTGCAACTGAGGAATTGAACCTTTAATTCTATACACTTTTAATTTATTTACATTTAAATCAGTACATGTGGCTAGCGGCCACTCTATTGGACAGCACAGGAGTGCCTGGCTGAGCAGAGAGCTGGCTGAGTTTCAGCAGGACATCCGAGCACAGACCAGGTTCCCACGCAGTGCCAGGGTCCCTGAGGCCCAAGACTCTGCCCCCACCCAGGCATACTTGTCCTTTGTCACTTTCTGGCTGCCTAGTGTTCATTTCCCCTTCTAAAAGCAGCTGGATTTCTTTTGGTGACCTACTCTTTTCATGTCATCTCCTTGAGGCAGATCTCCCAGGATCTTGTCTCTCACTGAAGAGAGTAAAAGGGGACAGCTCCTTACTCTGTGGGAATGAGTCTGTGGCCCAAGTCCCCTACTCAAATGGTTCCTCCAGGACTTTGGGTACTTAGAATCCAGAATCACTCGAGTTGTCCTCTGCAGTGGCTGCAGTGGCCACATGTTGCCAGCCACATGGAGGGGACTAAGATTCCCCATCCTTGGGCATCTTGAGCTTCCCAGTGCTTCTCATTCCCAAACCCACTTCTTCAGCCTGCATCATACGTCCCATAAATCCCTTTTAACGTATATTAGTCAGACACTGTTGTTTGCAGGATAGGAACCCTAACAGGCCACAAAGATGAGCCAGGGATGGTTCTGATCATTCTCCCTGTGTGTCCTGAACCCAGATGTGCTCTAGGAACTTTCTCATTTCTGTTCTTCCCCTGGTATAGTCTGCTCACCCAGAACTGACAGCATGGCTGGTTAGGTCTTCAGCCTGAAGCACACCGAAGGCAAATGGTGCCACATGTTTTTCTTTTTGGGAAGAGTTCATCTCCCCACTTTGAATCTCAGCATGACCAATATCTGTCTAGGGCCTGCTGTTCATGGATGGATGTGCTGATTCAGAGTGGGTCCACAAGCCCACCTCAACCTCCAAAAGCTTCTCATCTGGACTCCCCACCACCCCCCAGCACCAGCCCATAAACATCTTATGTAGACAAAGGCAACTACACTGGAGGCTGGAGGGATCTCTTGAAGAGCTTATACATCTGCTTGAATGCTCAAAGGATCAGCCAGGACCAAAGTATATATACTAGTAGACTAAAGTATCCCTTCAAAGGACTCGCACTCTGCTAGTGGAGCATGCTCCCAAGACTCCACTTCACTCATTTCATCTGCGCAGCAGAACCCCGCAAAGCAAGCCGCTCTGCTTTTGATATCCTGACATTCTGAAGGCAAGTGCTGATTACCAACAGCGCAACCGTGAAACAGCACCATGGGGAACACTTTTTAACATATTTACCTAATTAGCCCCTTATAAAGTGTAATGTGATTTCTTGCCTCATCCTGTCATTAGTTTCATGACTGTCTTTAAGAAATGACAGAGTCAGAGGGGAGAAGAAAGAGGCATGTCACGCCCGACTCCGTATGCTTCCTGAATGGCCCAACTGTCCTTGAATTTAGCAAGGTGCATGTGAAGCACCCCCGAGCTTGGCACTAGGGCTTGACTGCTTTGATGGAAGTAGAGGAAGAGTTCCCCTCCAAAGCACTTTACATGCTCATGAAGATAATACATAGAACCCAATAACTGCATGCTCCACTCCAAAATAGCTTTGGAGAAATGAGCACCGATGTAGTCATAAGGAAAATTAGGTTCATGTCTCAACCAATTCATTTATAAATCTGTACCTTGGGAAAGCAATACCCAGTAAGTCTACTCGTGAGCCTACAGCATGTTGATAAGGCCAGGAGAAGATGACCATAAAAGTCTGTATCGCAGTCATTGCTAATATGTATTGAGCATTTTACTAGATGCAAAGCATCTTTGGGATGATCTCTTTATAACACAGTCAACATGGTCAAAACCATTCATTCATTCAGATTCAAATGTCAAGGACAGTCTCCCTAAAAGCAACATATTCAGAGAGGTCTTCCCTCATCCCCCGATCAAAAATTGGCCTCCTCTTCCTCTTTTTTTCTCTCTTCTTAGTCCTTGAAACACTTAGTCATAACTTATGTTAAGGATTTGACTTTTTAATTCCCATCTCCCCCATCAGATTGTAAACTCTGCAAGGCAAAGACCATGTCTGTTTTGTTCACTCAGTTTCTTAACACAAATCCTGCCATTTAATGATGATGAATAAATACTACATTGATGACTGCCTGCTTTCTAGGGGAGAGAACTTCCAGGAGACCCCCACCATGGCAGATAAACCATCTATATTTAAAGAAGAGAGCTCCAGAGCCAGACTCCTTAAACTACCGCCTTTCATTCCAGGCATTCCACACAGTAGGGACAGAGCCATAAAGAGGATGCACTCTATTGACTGAAGAGTGTGTTAGTGGGGGAATTAAATTCATGCTCTCGGATTACGTTAATGATGTTATTTCCTACTAATGCATCTGATTACTGTAGATTTCAATACATAGTATTAGTCTTCTTAGAATCAACATTAGATATGATGATGTTAGCTATGATGACATTAGATAGATTCTTTTATTCACTCAACACAGATTAATCAAATGCCTCAGGTGTAGCAGGTACCATGTTGGTCCCTGAGTAGTATTTACAAAAAAAAAAAAAAAAAAATGACTGAACTTTATTCTGAGGGTTTTGAGGGCAGGGAAGGGTTTTTTTGTTTGTTTGTTTGTTTTGTTTTTTTGTTTTTTTGGTGGGTTGTGTGTGTGTGTGTGTCTCTTTTTTTTTTTTTTTTTTTTTTTTTGGAGACAGAGTCTCACTCTGTTGCCCAGGCTGGAGTGCAGTGGCATGATCTCAGCTCACTGCAACCTCCACCTCCTGGGTTCAAGCAATTCTCTGCCTCAGCCTCCTGAGTAGCTGGGATTACAGGCGCCCACCACCATGCCTAGCTAATGTTTGTATTTTTAGTAGAGATGGGGTTTCACCATGTTGGCCAGGCTGGTCTTGAACTCCTGACTGTGTGATCCACCCACTTCGGCCTCCCAAAGTGCTGGGATTACAGGTGTGAGCCACCGCGCCAGGCCTGTTCTTAGGGTTTTGGATAACAGTCAGCACCAATATCATATACTTTATACCACCTGCTCACCATCCCATTCTCACTCTGCTTTCTTTAATTTTTTAATTTGTAATTTCTGTGAGCACATAGTAGGTGTATATATTTATAACGTACATGAAATGCTTCGATACAGGCCTGCAATGCATAATAATCACATCATGTTGAATAGGGTATCCATCCCCTCAAACATTTATTCTTTGTGTTACAAAGAATCCAATTACACTCTTTCAGTTATTAAAAAATGTATAATTAAGTTATAATTGATTTTACAAGTACCATTTTATGCTAACAAATAGTAGGTCTTATTCATTCTTCCTATTATTTTTGTACCCATTAACCGTCCTAATCTGCTCCCTCCCCCACCCCTCCCACTACCAATCCCAGCCTATGGTAGCCATTCTTCTACTCTCTCTGTCCATGGAGTTCAATTATTTTGATCTTCAGATCTCATAAATACGTGAGAAAATGTAATGTTTGTCTTTCTGTGTCTGGCTTATTTCACTTGATATAATAATCTTCATTTCTACCATGTTGTTGTAAAGAACAGGATCTCATTCATTTTTATGGCTGAGCAATACTCCATTGTGTAAAAGTACCCCATTTTGTTTATCTATTCATCTACTGAGGGACACTTAGGTTGCTTCACAATCTTAGCTACTGTGAACAGTGCTGCAACAAACAAGGGAGTGCAGACTTCTCTTCAATACACTGATTTCCTTTATTTTGGGTCTATACTCAGCAGCGGGATTGCTGAACCATATGGTAGCTCTATATTTAGCTTTTTGAGGAACCTTTAAACCACTATTCATAGTGGTTGCGTTAACTTACATTCCCACCAACAGTGTACGAGGGTTCCCTTTTCTCCACATTTCACCAGCATTTGTTTTTGCCGTCTTTTGGATACAATCCATTTTAACTGGGATGAGATGACGTTTCATTGCAGTTTTGATTTGCATTGCTCTGATGATCAGTGATGTTGAGCACCTTTTCATATGACTGCCATTTGTATGTCTTTTCTGAGAAATGTCTATTCAAATATCTTGCCTATTTTTAATCAGATTATTAGATTTGTTTTCCTCTAGAGTTGTTTGAGCTCCTTACCTATTCTGGTTATTAATCCCTTGTCACATGGGTAGTTTGCAAATATTTTTTGCCCATTCTGTGGGGTTGCCACTTTCTTGACTGTTTCCTTTGCTGTGCAGAAGCTTTTTTAACTTTTTAACTTGATGTAATCTTTCTTTTTTTTTTTTTTTTTTTTTGGTATTCTCATTTACATTCAATGTCAATATTGATAAATAAGAACTTACTCCCGCCATTGTGTTACTTGTTTTCTAGTGGCTCTGTGATGTTCTCTGCCTTCTTTCTTTCCTTCCTGTCTTCCTTTAGTGAAAGTGATTTTCTCTAGTAATATGATTTAGTTTCTAGCTTTTTACTTTTTGTGTATTCATTGTATGTTTTTATGGTCTGAGGTTACCATGAAGCTTGCAAATACTATCTTATGACTTTTTTTTTTTTCCTGAAACAGAGTCTCGCTCTGTCACCCAAGCTGGAGTACGGTGGTGTGATCTTGGCTTACTTCAACCTCCACCTTCTGGGTTCTCATGCCTCAGCCTCCTGAGTAGCTGGGATTACAGGCATGTGCCACCATACCTGGCTAATTTTTGTATTTTTAGTAGCAATAGGGTTTCGCCATATTGGCCAGGCTGGTCTCGAACTTCTGACCTCAAGTGATCCACCCACCTTGGACTCCCAAAGTGCTGGGATTACAGGCATGAGCCACCGTGACTGGCCCCTTTATGATCTGTTACTTTAAGCTGATAACAACTTCACATTGTTTGCATAAACAAACAAACAAAAAGGAAACTAATAAAAACTCTTTGTCTTAACTTTGTCCTGATTTTAAACTTTTTGTTGTTTCTATTTATATCTTATAGTACTATCTATGGCTTGAAAAATTGTTACAGTTATTATTTTTGATTGGTTCATCATTTAGTTTTTCTATTTAGAATAATAGTAGTTTACACATCACAGTTATAGGGTTATAAAATTCTGTGTTTTTCTGTGTGCTTACTATTACCCATGAGTTTTGTACATTCACATGATTACTTACTAACATCCTTTTCTTTCTGATTGAAGCACTCCCTTTGGCATTTCTTATAGGACAGCTTTAGTGCTGAAAAAAATCCTTCAGCTTTTGTTTGCCTGGGAAAGGCTTTATTTCTTCTTCATGTTTGAAGAATATTTTTGCTGGATATACTATTCTAGGATAAAAGTTTCTTTCTTTCAGCACTTTAAATGTGTTGTGCCACTCTCTCCTGGACTGTAAGGTTTCCACTGAAAAGTCCACTGCAAGACATATTGGAGCCCCATTGTATGTTATTTGTTTCTTCTCCCTTATTACTTTTAGGATCCTTTCTTTACCTTTGATCTTTAGAATTTGATTATTAAATGCCTTGAGGTAGTCTTCTTTGGATTTAATCTGCTTGGTGTTCTGTTTTCTTGTACTTGGATACTGATATTTTTATCCGGGTTTCAAAAAGTCTCTGTTATTATCCTTTCAATAAACATTCCACCTTTCTTTATCGCCCCTTTAAGGCCAATAACTCTTAGATTTGTCCTTTTGAGGGCTATTTTCTAGAATCTTTGGCATGCTTCATTGTTTTTTTTTTTCTATTTTCTTTTGAGTCCTCTGTGTATTTTGAAATAGCCTGTCTTCAAGCTCACTAATTCTTTCTTCTACTTGATTAATTCTATTATTAAGACTCTGATGCATTCTTTAGTATGCCAATTCCATTTTTCATCTCCATAATATCTGTTTGATCATTTTAATGATTTCAATCTCTTTGTTAAATTTTTCTTTTTTTTTTTTTTTTTTTTTTGAGACGGAGTCTCGCTCTGTCGCCCAGGCTGGAGTGCAGTGGCGCGATCTCGGCTCACTGCAAGCTCCGCCTCCCGGGTTCACGCCATTCTCCTGCCTCAGCCTCCCGAGTAGCTGGGACTACAGGCGCCCACAACCGCGTCCGGCTAATTTTTTTTTTTTTTTTTTTTTTTTGTATTTTTAGTAGAGACGGGGTTTCACCGTGGTCTCGATCTCCTGACCTTGTGATCCGCCCGCCTCGACCTCCCAAAGTGCTGGGATTACAAGCGTGAGTCACCGCGCCCAGCAAATTTTTCTGATAGAATTCTGAATTCCTTCTCTGTGTTATCTTGAATTTCTTTGCATTCCCTCAAAATGGCTATTTTGTATTCTCTGTCTGAAAGGTCACATATCTGTTTCTTCAGGATGGGTCCCTGGTGTTTTATTTAGTTCATTTGGCAAGGTCATTTTTTTCCTGGAATGTCCTGATACTTGTAGGTGTCCATTTGTGTCTGGAATTGAAGAGTTAGATGTTTATCGTAGTCTTCGCTATCTGGGCTTGTTTGTACCCGTCCTTCTTGGGAAGGCTTTTCACATATTTAAAAGGCCATGGGTGTTGTGATCTGAGTTGTATCTGTTTTAGGGGGCACCCCAAGCCCAGTAACACGGCAGTTCTTGCAGACTCAATGGTATTGGCTTGATGATCCTGGACAAGATCTGGGAGAACTCTCTGGATTATCAGAGAGATTCTTGTTCTCTTTCTTATTTTCTCCCAAAGAAATGGAGTGTGTCTGTTCCGAGCCACCTACAGCTGGGGTGGAGTGACACAAGCACCCCTGTGACCACCATCACTATGACGGTGCTGAGTCAGACCTGAAGCCAGTGCAACTCTGAGTCTCACCCAAAGCCTGTTGTAACCACTCCCTACCTAGGGTTCAACAATCAGCAGATGGCAAAGCCAGCCAGGCTTTTGTCCTTCCCTTCAGGGCAATGAGTTGCCCCCAGTTTCCAGGCTGCTCCAGTGGTGCTGGCTGGGAACCTAGCTGGTGTTCTATTGTACTGTGGCTGAGCTGGCACTCGGACAACAGGATGCAGTCTTTCTCATTCTCTCCTACCCTTTCCAGAGGCAGGGCAGCCTTGCCCCATGGCCACCACCCCACAGGCCTATGTGGAGTACTTCCAGACTAACTTCCCTGTCCCTTGAAGGCCCCAAGGACTCTTCAGTCGACTGTGGCAAATGCTGTCTGGCATGGGACTCACCCTTTAAGACAGCGGGCTCCCTCTGGCCCAGGGCAAGTCCAGAAATGCCTTCCAAGAGCCACATCCCAGAATCAAAGATTCCAAAAGCTTACTTGGTGCTCTACACCCCTGTGGCTGTGCTGGTGTCTAAGATGCAAGACAAAGTCCCTTCTACATTTTCCTCTGCTTTTCTCAAGCAAAAGGAGTCTCAACCATGGCCACCACACCTGATAATATGCTGTCTTCCCTGAAGCCAGCAAGTCTCAGAGGCTCTCAGCGTAGTAGCTGGGTATTACTGTTAACAAGCGCTACCCAAAAGGGGCAGGAGAACTCAAATAACATATCACTAAATAGTAATGATAATTATCAATGGAAAGATAAAAGATTATGTCAAACAGAAAAATACACACGGTATTCTGTTAACGTGTAGAACATAAAGTTCTATCAATCCCATCACTACAAAATAATAATTATATAGCTAGGTTTGTCATAGTTGAAAGCAACCAGGCCAATTTAAACAGAAAAACACTTTAATTGAGAATATTCGGAAATTCACTTACATGTTTGGAGGCTTAGGGAACCAAAATTAGGGACAGCATAAACACTACCCCAAATGACACAGAGAATGGTTTGACCTGTCACTGGCCCTGGACATCTCCACCATCATTGCTGCCTTTGAAAGCCTTTCTTGATAAAATTGCCAATTCTTCCACAGAGAGGAGGCCCCCAGAGCCATGTTGTTGGTGGATGGGAGCTTCTGAGTGACAGGGTCCATGCACATGGCTGTGCCCTAGTGACAAGAGAGGCAGAAAAAAATTGGCACTGATTCATCACTTCATAAAGTGGGGAAGAACCTAGACAAGGCAGAGACTCAGATGTGGGGCGGCCAATGAGGACAACTGGTATGGATTGTACGGGCACATGGAGAGGGGCGAGAATCCCTGGCAAGAGCAACAATGCTTACTGGACTAGTTGATGGGAACAGGGAAAGTTTGACCTTATATTTCTTTGTTCCCCTAATATTATTTTGCAATAAAACCACTTAAGAAAATGGCTTAAGGAGGCTGAGTGCAGTGGCTCACGCCTGTAATTTCAGCACTTTGGGAGGTTGAGGTGGCAGGATTGTCTGAACTCAGGAGTTCAAGATCAGCCTGGGCAACAAAGCAAGAACCCACCTCTACACACACACACACACAAATTTAATCAACTGGGTGTGGTGGTGCATACTTACAGTCCTAGCTACTCGGGAGGCTTAGGTGGGAGGATTGGTTGAGCCCAGGAACTCGAAGCTGCAGTGAGCTATGATCGCACCATTTCTCTGCAGCCTGGGCAACAGAGCAAGGCCTTATCATTTTTTTTTAAGGCTTAAAATAAGAGACAATAAAGAAAGACAATAACCAAATCCCACTCATGTGCTGCCTGCCCCTGAAGCCCAGCTCAGGTTGGTGGCGGGCGCCCGAGCTGTGTGGCCTGATTGTGGAGTGCAGGTATCAGACTCAGAGGGCCCTGGAGGCTCAGAAGCTTTCATCAGTTCACAAACCTCTGTCACAGCCTGATAACAGAGTTGTGGAAACTGCAACAAATAATCAGAAAAAATGGGGAATTGGGAAAACATAGCAAATATTTTTCCCATGCTCTCAGATAGCAGAACGTTTACTGAAACGGATCACTTTCATCATGAAAACTGCAGTGAACTGGCTCAAGAGACACACAGCAGCTCACAGCGTGTGCTTTGAGTGGACTTTCCTGGAAGAGGCAGCACCTCCTGGAACACAAATTCTAGCTTCATTGTCCTGGTTCAGCACATTCTTGGGACCTGGAAGACAAACTCCATTAAGTTTTCCTTCTGGCTTTGCATTGCCAAACAGAACTTCTGGTCAACCTCCTTTCAGTCCCAGAGACCTCACAATGTCAATGGCCTCCAAGGGCAGCAGTGCTTGTTCTGGCAGCTTCTCCATTTGGAAATGGCCTCTAGAAGCGTGGAAGGAAATCATTTTACGGAGCATGCGTACAGCGAGAACACCTGACACACAGTCCTAGGCTCAGTCAGAATCTACCCTCGGAAAAAAAATGTTTCTTCTCTGGAGCATGGGTATAGCATAAGCATCTACTGAGTGCCAGAAACTTTTACATTTTTTATATTTTAATTTTTTTTTAGAGACAGGGTATCACTCTGTTGCCCAGGCTGGGGTGCAATCGTGCAATCAACGTACACTACAGCCTCAACCTTCTGTGCTCAAGTGATCCTCCTGCCTCAGCCTCCCGAGTAGCTGGAATTACAGGTGTGTACAACCACGGCCGGCCAGTTTAAACTTCAAAAAAAAAAAAAAAGATATGAGGTTTGGCTATGTTGCGCAGGCTGGTCTTGACCTCCTGGCCTCAAGCAATCCTCTCACTTCAGCCTCCAAAAGTGCTGAGATTACCGGTGTGAGCCACCACACCCAGCCATCAGGCAGTTTAGGGACACATAGGAGTCAGATAAGAAGTGAACAAGATAAACTAGGATCTCCATAAGGTGGTGGCTTTGTCTGACTGACTGAGATTGATGCAGTAATGATGCCCAAAGAGGGAGCTGATGAAGTAAAATGAAAGGGGGCAGTTTCACTCACCTTGTCTCCTGCTGGCAGCCAAGAGGGAGAGGTGAGCAGTGCCGGGAGGCCGGGATGGTGTTGCTCAGGCCCCTGACTGCCTGAACTGCTTCTCTAAAGAACCCGAAGCCGCTTTCTGCACTTGAGGGCCCCATATCCTCTGGTCCCTGTGTCGCTGCACCCGAATCAGCCCCGGCTGGGGCAGCATGGATTCCAGGTGGAGCGGCTGCCGAGAGTCCCTGCTAGTTTCTGAGAACAGCTTGCAAGAGCAGAGGTGAGATTCTGCAGAGCTTTGTGGGTCTCTAAGCCAGTCATCCATCTTCCTGCCACCTTCGGAGTCCTCCAGGGCTGAGCAGAACCCATGTTTCATGAACACATAAATTACTTAGTGCTCCCTAATGCACTCTCTAAGCCACAAGCACCCCCGATTAAATCATGGAAGACGTGAGGACAGAGCCTGAGGCTGCGGCTGGACCAGTCTTGTGCAAGTGGCCACGTGGAGAGGGATTTCAGGCTCCCGGTGCCAGCCACGGCTTCGTCCCTCTTAACCAAGGCCCTGACAATCCCACTGTGGCATTTCCTTTGCACGTGGTGTCACTACCCCCTCCCTACTGAGCTGCAGATATCACTACAGGGGCTGTGATGTGGCAGTTGCGTGAGCACAACCACGCAGCCTGGAGGTGGAAGAAGGAGGATTGGACTCAAAGCCTGAGGACTGGGTCCCATTCCCATACCCTCCCCAGCTGCCTGTGTGGCCTGACCCTCTGTGGACCTTCCTTTCCTCATCTATAAATGCAGGAAGTGGGGAACATAAAGGTCTGCAAAATTGAATGCCTTCAGGGCTAGGCTAGTGGGGTGAACAGCAAAGCTGCCCTTTGGGCCAGCTACATGGAGGATGCAGCCCCACCAAAGGGCACTTGAGCTCTCCTCTCAGTTTGTGCAGCCAAATGACACTTTTCTGTGGGTGAGATTCTGCCAGCAGCCCCCAGCTACCTTGGAAGCTTTCCACTCCTGACACTGATCTCAATGGAAACCTTCCTCCAAAAGCAGCATTTTCAGGGCTGACGTGATCACTGCTGAGGCAGGGGTCTCACCAAGTGACGGAGAGGCCCACAGTGGGCGTGGGGTCTATGGAGCAGTTATAGCTCCTGTCCCTCCAGCCACATCTTTATTCTGAGTTCAGCCCAACCTTTTCTATGACGTTTCTATAAAGTTCTTCCGTCACCAGGACAGAAGATTCTGTGTTTGATCTGGGGCAGATGAATCAGGCAGGAGGACTGAGGAAGACATTACGGTTCTCCAGCCACCTTATGGGGACTCCTGCGAAACAGGAATGGGTATCAACATGTCCCCCCGCCTCCTACCATGGATTGATAAGGGAATCACCTCTGGTTGTCACATGTCATACAGACGATGCCTCTTCACTGAGTTACGGGTGGAGGGTCTTGACTGCCAGATTCTTGGCAGTTTGAACAAAGAATTGGACAAAACGCACAGCAAAGCAAGGAAATAATGAGGCAACGAAAGCAGAGATCTATTGAAAATGAAAGCACACTCCACAGGGTGGGAGCGGGCCTGAGCAGCGGCTCAGTGGCCCTGGTTACAGGATCGTCTGGGGTCCAAATACCCTCTAGAGGTTTTTCTTTGCCCACTTGGAGTACACACCCCATCCAAATAAAGTAGTAGTCTGCCATTAGTGTGACTGATTGTGGAAAACAATCAGTCACAGGCTGAAGTGAAGTTATAAAGGTCATGTTCTATGCAAACGTCTGGTTGGTTATGGAAAGCAACCAGTCAGAGGTACTTTTAATTTTCCATCTGCCATGAAGGAAGTAGGGCCGCGTGGTGGTGGGGGAGGCGGGGAGATGAAAAGGGAGTAACCTCTGGTTCTTTGGTTACTTAGTTGTGGAAAGTTGGGGTTTTCCTTTTGATATATATATATTTTTTTGCTTTTTAATAAACTTTATTTTTCTAGATCAATTTTAGATTTACAGAAAATTACAGAACTAGTGAAAAATTCCCACATACTCTACACCCAGTATCTCCCCTTGTTAACATTTTATATTAAAATGGCACATGTGTTACAATTAGTAAACTATATTGATATATTATTATTAACTGAAGTCTATACTTTATTCCAATTTCCTTAGTTTTTAACCTAATGTCCCTCTTTCTGTTCCAGAACCATTTGATTTAGTTCTAAAAAGTCAGCATAAATCAGCCTTAGGTTCCCCTGCCTACAGCCCCTGTTCTCCTGCCTCAATTGTGGCTCAAATACAGAGAACCAGGTTCCCAGGCCATTCAAAAGAAAACAAGCTAGCTAGGCATGGTGACTTTTGCCTTTACTAATAGCACTTTGGAAGTCTGAGGCAGGAGGATAGCTTGAGGCCAGGAGTTTGAGACCAGCCTGGGCCATGTTGCAAGACCCCCATCTCTACAAAAAATTAAAAATATTAGCCAGGCATGCTACAGGTGGCATACACCTGTAGTCCTAGCGACTCAGAATGCTGAAACAAGAGAATTACTTGAGCCTAGGAGCTCAAGGCTGCAGTGAGCTATAACTGCAATACTGCACTTCAGCCTTGGCAACAGAATAAGATCCTGTTGAAAGAGAGAAAGAGAAAGAGAGAGAGCACCAAAAAGAGAGAAAGAGAGAGAGAGGGAAAGATAGAAAAAGAGAGCGACAGAAAGAAAGAGAGAGAGAGAGAAAAAAAAGAAAGCAAAGAAAGCACACTAGATGTGGTAGGATGGGGCACTCACACTCTAGGTTCACGTGGGCTCAGACTTTCATGCAGCACAATCACAGCAGAGGGATCCTGCCACGTCCCCTGGAGCTTGTTTGTGGCTTTTGCACCACCCCGCATCCATTCGCCTTTCTTCCTGAAGGGAGGAATTGCTTAGCAGCTGTCTGTCTACTTCCCTCCACCATGCTCTTTAGAAGGACTCCAGTCCACATTCCAAAAAGGAGCCTGGCCATCTGTGTACTGAAGGGGAGGGCATGGGACCCAGGCTGTCCCATCACAGTGAATCCCAGGAACTGTGCAGAAGCAACTAGGGTCAGAAGTTTTCTCTTTCTGAGGCTAAGAGCAGAATGGTGGTTCTAAGACTAGGACCAGACCTGTATCATAACAATTGTTTCTTTTACTTACCTTCCTTACTCTTTGTCCTTTTCTCCCTCCACGTATGATTACTTGCAAGTACTCATTTTAATAGAGGGTAGTCACTCATAATTGATTAACTGCATATCTGGACTCGCAGGCGCTGGTCGCAAGAGTCACAAATTTGATTTTCTTTCGAAGAACAATGATCCTTAGGTCATGCAGACCTCCTTGATGGTATCTGGAAGTTTGATTGGCTGAGGGACATGAACAGCTTTGGTCACCAGGAATCTCACCTCCTGCACCTCCCTTACACATCAAAGCCCCAGTTGTATTCAAAGACAAGTCAGATTGGAGTTTGCCTTTCCCAATCTCACACTTTGGTTCAACCAAATAAAGCTTTCTCTGCTTCTAAGCGCTGCTGTGTCAGCGTTTGGCTAACTGCACATTGGTACTTGGGTACTGGAATCTAGTGTTTGGGATCCTGCAAGACTAGAACCTACGTCTTCCGGCTTCCAGCAACACCTCTTCCTCTCCATGGAAACAGATGACTTCCTGGAATTCCAGACTCAACATTTGGAAGACAAAGACCAATCGTGGGTGGCCAGATTCCTTAGTGACAGGAAAGTTAGCTCCCAGCTTTCAGATCTGGAGACCAAGGAAGAGAGAGCAAGCTGAGAGTAACATTCATTCACATACAAACACACACACGCGCGCACACACACATACCCCAGGCTTGAGGAAAAGAACCCCATGAGAAAAATTACAAGACAGGCTTAATAGCTAACATTGATTGAGCGCTTAGTCTTTGCCAGGCACTCTGCTCAGCCATTTTACACATATTATTTTTTAAAATTCTCAATAACCCAGTGATGGGAGCTATTACTGTACCTGTTTTACACATGAAAAACTGAAGCTCACACACACTGAGCACTTTCCCCAAAGCCGCACAGCTACTGAGAGGTGCGGCCAGGCTGTCCGACTACAGAGCCCACGCATATTTTCTCTTTTACAAAAAGAACAAATAGAAATCAATTGCTGAAAAATAGCACATTATAGATAACTTTCTGAGTTGCAAATTTTACCCCTCTTTTACTCAGAGATACTTTAAGACTTCTCTTTTAAGGATTTTAAGTTGCTTAGGGCAGAGCTTGTTAAGCTTTACACACATGTGAGTCACTGGGGATCTTCTTAAAATGCAGATTATGATTTGAGGGTGGGGATGCCCTGAATTCTTCGTCTCTGAGACCCTCTCAGGTGGGATCTCTGATGGTGGTCTACACACACATCCTAACACAACACACACACACACACACACACACTTACCGTAGCGCCAATACTGAGAAACTGAGATCCTATATTTTATATTTGCACCTAAGCTTCCTCAGAAAAAGAAAGAAATGCAAATACTCCCTCACTAAGAATTTGAAGGAGCACATTGTGGCTTCCAGCGTCAGAAGCAGGAACCATTAATCTAGTGGGAATGACAGGAAATGAAATGTAAGAAAGCTGATTAGCAGCACCTTTGCAAATTAGACGGCTCAGCTCCTGAAAGGGAAATAAAAGTTCGGAATCTGAGCTTGCCCTGGCATAAAGGGGCAAAAAAGCTTTTTTAAAAAATCTAAGGGACTTTTAGTTGTTTTGTTGTTGTTGTTTTCTCATCACCTCCTTAAAATCGGCTCTTACGCTGCTTCTTGGGGGCGCAGATAATCCGGGCAGACTTGGACTGCTGCCGTGAATACACAGTCTCACTCCTTTGCTGCTCCTCAGTCTTTTATTTTCTTTCCTGTGGAGAGGTCGGTGAAGGTGAGGTTGTGCTGCTGGTGATTAATTGTGGTAATAAAAAGGGTGGAGAGAAAGAGAACTGGAAATGCTACAGGGGTTGGTGATTTATCTGAAAACATGGATCCTGGGTAAATAATGGTTTGACTGTGAGACGATTACAGGCTGAATTGTGTCCTCCCCAAAAGATATGTGCATACCTCGGTGATATTGCTAGTTCAGTTCCAGACCATCGAAAGAGAGTGAGTCACACAAACTTTTTGGTTTCCCAGTTCATAGAAAAGTCATGTTTACACTATACCGTAGACTATTAAATGTGCAATGCCATTAGGTCTGAAAAGTCTACTTACCTTAACGAAAAAAATACTGCTAAAATTCTGACACAGAGGAAGAAAGTAAGCATATGCTTTTGGAGAAATGGCACCCATAAGACTTGCTCAGTGCGGGGTTGCCACAAACCTTCGACTTGTAAAAAACACAGTACCTGTGAAACTCAATACAGCAAAGCACAGTATAAGGACATCTGCCTACGGTAGAGATTTTAGGTCCTAGGACCACAGAGTGCACCTTTAGTTGGGAACAGGGTCATTGCAGATGTAACTAGTTAGGATGAGGTCAGACTAGAATAAGGTGGGCCCTAATCCAAAATGACTGGGGTTCTTATAAGAAGATGGCCATGTGCCGGGCATGGTGGCTCATGCCTGTAATCCCAGCACTTTGGGAGGCCGAGGCAGGCAGATTGCTTAAGCTCAGGAGTTCAAGACTAGCCTAGGCAATATGGTGAGATCCTGTCCCTACCAAAAATACAAACATTAGCTGGGCATAGTGGCATGCACCTGTACTTCCAATGACCAGGGAGGTTGAGGTGGGAGAATCACTTGAGAGGAGGCAGAAGTTGCAGTGAGCTGAGATTGTGCCACTGCACTCCAGCCTGGGCAACAGAGCAAGACTCTGTCTCAGAAACAAACAAACAAAAAGAAGAAGATGGTCACATGAAGTCAGAGGCACAGGAAGGACAACCATGGGATGAAGATGGCAGAGACTGGAGCCCTGCAGCTGCCAACCAGGGAACAGCACAGACTCCCAGCAAACCAGCAGAAGCCAGGAGGAGGCTGGGACACGTTCCCTGCAGAGTTCAGAGTGGGCACAGCCCTCCCGACACCTTGATTTTGGACTTCTGGTTTTCAGGCCACAAGATGATAGATTTGTCATATTTAAGCCATTTAGTTTGTGACACTTTGTTATTACAGACCTAGCAAGCTAATACATGAGGTTATCTTTCCACTTCTGACAAACTCCTAAATCCCCCTTCCAGGCCCTCTTCTACACTCACACCCCTCACCCCCTCCCACCACCACTACAATGATTGACCAAAAAGGAAGCAAGGAATGGTGCCAGTGTGGTAAGCAGTCAAGCAGAGCCTCTCGACTCCGGTGAGGAGAGGAGGCAGTGCAGGGAAGACACTGAAGAGCCTGGCAAGGCCCCACCTGCAGTCCAGCTGGGGGGCCTGGTGACAGGAGGGTGGGAAGGGTGGAGGGCAGAAGGGGAGGAGGGGAGGAGGGTGGAACTGGGAAGGGGAAGAGGGGACGGCTGGAGGGGAGGAGCAGGGGAGGGAAGGAGGTGGAAAGGGTAAGAGGGGAGGAGGGCAGGCTCAAAGATGCTTCCCGCCCGCTGTTACCATGAGAGCACCAGAGCCTGGAAGGGGACAGGAACTGTACACTGAGTTTGGCTTTGAGCCAGAATTGACACCCCAGTGCGAAGAGCCTCTCACCAGGTGCCTGGAGTTCTAATGAACAAATCAAGGAGGCCCCTAAACAACAGAAGGACTGGGGATTTGGAGGTGGTGAAGCGGAGGCTATAGAGTCCCCCAGTGGATGTGAGGGGACCCTAAGGGATTACCCTTCTCTGAGTCGCCTGTCCTCCATGCCTTTATATTCCTAAAAAACCACTAAAATCCTGGTATCCTCTGAGCTGAAAGCAGTTTTCCATCCCATCCCCAAGCCTCATGGAGGCCTCAACTCAGCTCCTGTTGGTTTATCCACTACTCATCAGCTCTCAGCACCTGTCCCACAGACTGGGCGGCTCTGGGACACTGCCTGGCAGCAGGGGCTGTGATTCCAGCTGGAGTTTAAACACACACCCTCCAGCCATGCTCTCCAGCAAACGAGGACACCCATCCTCATATTCACACCTGGAGACACTCGCACAGCACCACAAACATTCCCACACACATAGACACACCCACTCTCCAACATGCAGAGCCGCACACCCTCACACAGACTCACACACGCAGCACAGTCACACACACCCAGCACGGGTTCATAGAGCAGCCACACGCTCAGAGACACAGACACACGCACACCCACAGCCACGTTCTCCAGGGCGGAGACAGGCGTCCCCTCTCCCTCCCTCTCTCAGACACATGCAGGACTCAGGAAATCCACACGGGCCTTCACAGCAGAGCTGGGAGATTTTACACATCAAGGTCCTCAACTTCCCAACAGAACTAATTCATGCCACAAATAAAATGGTTACAGATAAATCTGCCTAGTGTGGAGTTCTACTTGGTGTTGGTTTTTGGGGAGGGACACATGGCTCCTTCTCCTCAGAACCCCCACTTCTGGGAAAGCCTCCAGACCATGCCCTCCTCACTGGGCCAGGCAGGATCCTGCCTCCCCATCCTCTGAGCCTCAGGGCACCGAATGTCCGTATCCCTCATGAGGCGCTTAAAACCAGAGAGAAATCCCAGCCCTCATCACCACACACCAAAGACAGAGGAGAGAGGGAGGCTGTGAGAGGGGACCCCAGGGCAGTCATGCTTAAATGTGTGGACACCGCCCTCCCCAGGGCTCCTGGAGGGCATCACATGGGGAAGGACCCTGGGTACCAGCTGGTGAAGAAAAGGGCACTTCCAGCCGGGCTCTGGTATGACGTCATCTACACTTGCATTCATCATCAGGTGAAGGCTCAGACCCTTGGCTACATTACCATTGCACCTAGTCCCATAATTATTTTATGTAAAAAAATTATTGTGTGAGCCAACTGTGCATTTAAACAAAGCTCCATTTGAACATCAGATCGATTTCCTATAAATACCAGCATGCAACTGCTAAAACTAAATAGTAGGTCCTCTGTGCCATCTAGTAGCCTCTGTGATGGGAACTATTAGCACAAGAAATTCTAGGTTGGCCCCTTGGTGCTAACTGCGAAAGGGTGAAGGATTGGATCTGACATGCGCCAAGTTTCCAGCTGCAAACACCAGCACGTTGTCAATATCTGTTTTGTGCTTCTCCATCCTTCCATCACTCTTCCTAATGACAAAAATAATTAACACTCTCATATAAAAGCACAGAATGAATGGGAGACCTAATTTATCCACCTATTTCAGGGTCATGGCTGTTATCAATATATGACAAGTTAATGAGTCTTAATTAAAAAAGCAGCAGTAAAACAATTTAGGAAACTGAAGGGTTATTATGAGTCGTCACTGTGACAGCATGTTTTGTGCACCATGGAAGATAACAGATTCGCTTTCCATGGTATCACAGATCCATCATCCTGAAACTACTTGTTCTCTGTTGCAGAGAGCTATTTTCTTCTCTTTAAAAGAAGTGCCTGAGCTGGTGGCTGCTTCCAGAGTGACAGCAGCAATGCATGATAGGAACCAGGAAGGCTTTGGGAACAAGCATGAGGGAGGGGGCAGCAGGCCTGACCGCAGGCAAGGGTCAGGGCCCTGGGAGGAAGCAAGAGGTCAGGACAGGACTGCATGTCGGGGTCATTCCCAACCTGTTGTTCTTTCCCCCCAACAACCCAGTAGTTTTCTAAGGACTGTCAGGATCCACCCCCTCCACCCCACCGTGGCCACACTTCCTTCAGGTTCCTCTGAGACCTTCCCAGGTAGGCTTCAGCGTTGACCTAAAGAGACTTGAACACTCACATCATTTCCAATGGTGCGAGGCCACATTCCCTAAGATGACACTAGTCCTCTTCATGTGCCTGCATGAGAAAGCTCAAGGCTGCCAAAATAAGTTACCATTTATTTCAGCCAACACCTGAAGTCAGGGCCTCTGCCTCCCAGCCTCTGTAGGGGTGGGAGGCTAACTTCAACAGGAACCCATTAGTAAACCCAGGTGGGTTTCACATGGACCACCCCACTTCCTGCTTTTGTAGTGTTTCACTTCCCTAACTCTGCCAAGCCCCTGCTCCTTCCCTCCCTAACCCATCATTCTCTCATGTTATCCTTTTTTCAGACAGAGTCTTGCTCTGTTGCTCAGGTTGGAGTGCAATGGTGCAGTCATCACTCACTAAAGCCTTGAATTCCTGGGCTCAGGCAATCCACTCACCTCAGCCTCCCGAGTAACTGGGACTGCAGGTGGGTGCCACCATGCACAGCTATTTTTTAAAAATTTTTTGTTGAAACAAGGTCTCGTTCTGTTGCCCAGGCTGGTCTTCACCTCCTGGCTTCAAGCAATCCTCCCATTTCACTCTCAAAGTGCTGTGATTACAGGTGTGAGCCACTGAGCCTGGTCCAGTCTCACGTTAAAATGCCCAGTGACTTCTGCACATATCAAAGTTGAGTTCAGTTTCTGCTGGGCTCTTTTCCCTGCTGCAATAGTTGTTACTGATTAAAATCTGTCCTTACCACTTTAGGGTTCAGCTTTGTTCATCTTTGACAAGACTAAGACATCTATTTCAGAAATATTTCTAAAATCCAGGTCTTCTTTGTTATTATTTTCTGGCCCTCACCATCTCTTCCCTGGAATGATGCAGAGGCTGCTTCATAGCCAGTCCCCCTGCTCATAGCTCATCTTGTCCATGGCTATTTGGATCATGTCCTGCCTTTTTAAAACACCCTCCAATTGCTCCAATTTGCAAAGCAGAAATTAAAAACTGACCATCTGACAAATGTGTACTTTGGCTAACTGTGCAATTATCACGATGTTAAATTTTTTCCCTAAAGATGGGGTCTCACTCTGTCGCCCAGTCTGTAGTGCAGTGGTGCAATTACAGCTCACTGCAACCTCAACCTCCCTTGTTCAAGCCATAATCCCACCTCAGCCTGCCAAGTAGCCGGGACCACAGTGGCACTGCACCACACCCAACTAATATATTTATATATATGGTTTTATTACCAACAAAAGCCCCTTGGAAAGCTGAGGAGGGAGAATTGCTTCTGGTCAGGAGTTCAAGACCACCCTGGGTCTTCCTATGTTGCCCAGGCTGGTGTTGAACTCCTGGAATAACAGGTGTGAGTCACTGGAATTCATTACAGGTAGCCTTGAATTCATTTCATGGGTAATTGAATGATTTTTGCATAAAACTATAGATGTCTTGCAAGACTGGCCTACAGTCCTGGATGGCAGCATTGAAACAGACTGATCCCATTTAGGCAGTGTGTGCACTCACCAGGTGACCCAGTTCTCACGACTCCCTGCTACTCCTCACTATCCTCAGTTATGAATCTGCCGGCCCCATAGGCATCAGTGTTTGCCAGCCATCACAAGTAGGAGAACTGAGGCTGGAAAAATGGAAAATGAGACCCCAGGACAGAGAAGGATCTAAGGAAATGTGGAGATGTTTCTTGCTAGCAAGGAAAACAGTCTCGGGGACTGAGCTGAGCTCACAGTTCAGTGTCCAGAGTGAGCGCAGGAGAGGTGCATCTCCAGAGAAAAGCAAAGGCCATGGGAAAAAATGCAGGCTCAGGGCTCCCGGCACCCCGTGTTTTGTCACAGGGTAAGAAGCCGAGCCTTCCTACAGAAAAAAGGAAGCACAGCACATCTCCTCAGAACTAGCGCGTCTTTAAACTTGACCTAGATGGCATCGCTCAGGGTGGCCCCGCGGAAATCCATGAAAGCCAGAAAAGAGGCCAAGGAGGAAGATAGCATCTCTCACTTTCCCTGCCATGCTTTCAGTATTGAAATGTCTCTGCAGGAAGCCCTTTGAAATGCCTGAATTAGACAGTGGATTCGCAAACCAAGTTTCCGCTTTATTTATTTATTTATTTATTTATTTTTAAATTAAAAGTATAATCTTTATTTCTCAATGTAAGCTCCATCAAGTTCGAGATACTTTTGTAAGTAGTATTACCAACCATTTAGTCCATTCCTAAAGAACTGAGAGTCTTTGGACTTTAACCACATCAAAGCAGTCTTTTTTTACATTATTAACAGAACAGAAATGAGTGCTCTTTAAAGATTTTTTAAAATTAGGAAACAAAAAGAAGTCAGAGGGAGCCAAAGCAGGACTGACTTACTAGTTTCCCATTAAAACTCTCACCAAAGTGCCCTTTTTTCTTTTTCTTTTTCCTTTTCTTTTCTTTCTTTCTTTCTTTTTTTTTTAATTATACTTTAAGTTCTAGGGTACATGTGCATAACGTGCAGGTTTGTTACATATGTATACTTGTGCCATGTTGGCGTGCTGCACCCATCAACTCGTCATTTACATCAGGTATAACTCCCAATGCAATCCCTCCCCCCTCCCGCCTCCCCATGATAGGCCCCGGGGTGTGATGTTCCCCTTCCCGAGTCCAAGTGATCTCATTGTTCAGTTCCCACCTATGAGTGAGAACATGCGGTGTTTGGTTTTCTGTTCTTGCGATAGTTTGCTGAGAATGATGGTTTCCAGCTGCATCCATGTCCCTACAAAGGACATGAACTCATCCTTTTTTATGGCTGCATAGTATTCCATGGTGTATATGTGCCACATTTTCTTAATCCAGTCTGTCACTGATGGACGTTTGGGTTGATTCCAAGTCTTTGCTATTGTGAATAGTGCCGCAATAAACATACGTGTGCATGTGTCTTTATAGCAGCATGATTTATAATCCTTTGGGTATATACCCAGTAATGGGATGGCTGGGTCATATGGTACTTCTAGTTCTAGATCCTTGAGGAATCGCCATACTGTTTTCCATAATGGTTGAACTAGTTTACAATCCCACCAACAGTGTAAAAGTTTTCCTATTTCTCCACATCCTCTCCAGCACCTGTTGTTTCCTGACTTTTTAATGATTGCCATTCTAACTGGTGTGAGATGGTATCTCATTGTGGTTTTGATTTGCATTTCTCTGGGATCTAATTAAACTAAAGAGCTTCTGCACTGCAAAAGAAACTACCATCAGAGTGAACAGGCAACCTACAGAATGGGAGAAAATTTTTGCAATCTACTCATCTGACAAAGGGCTAATATCCAGAACCTACAAAGAACTCAAACAAATTTACAAGAAAAAAACAAACAACCCCATCAAAAAGTGGGCAAAGGATATCAACAGACATTTCTCAAAAAAGGACATTCATATAGCCAACAGACACATGAAAAAATGCTCATCATCACTGGTTTCTGCTTTATTTTTAAAGACTTTTAGCCCGACTTACCCTTTGAGAGTCAGGGACAGGTGAAGCATAAATTCCAGGCCCAAGAGTCACGCAGTCCCTGGCCAATGGGAAACCACAATGGTGCCTCCCAGCCCTGGCTCTTAACAGCGCCACTGCACGGCTGAGCCAGCCTCAGAAACATGCATTTACCCTCCCAGACATGAGCCTCTGTGTGCCACTTCTCCCCTCCTCTGCTTTGCCTGGCCCCTGACTGTCTGCCTAGGGACCTGCAGTCTATCTGGTCCTCTGTAAAGCTCTTTTTAGTTCCATATAAAACAGAAGGAGAGTAAAATTGGGGCCCAAATGAAACAGAACTATGCAGGTTGATATCTAGGAAGCACCCTGAGCTCCTTAATGTTTTTCTTTTCATTGGCCACTTAGGACTCAGGTTTGCCAAGGCTCAGAAGCAAGAGCCAGGAGTGAATATCGCACATAACAGCGGTGAACCTGGCCTGCTTCCGAGTGTGCAAAAGCCCTTCACACAGGATTTCCTGAGGTCAGCCCAAGCCCAGGCTCCCTACCCTCCCAGAACGCCTCAGCTAGCTGGCAAAACATTGTAAGTGGAAGTAGAGATTTGTCCAGTGTCAAAAATCACTTCACACAATAACAAGACACACCCTGGGTGGAAACCACTGCTACAGAAACTGTGCCCTTCCTCCAGTCTTCATCTCAGCACATCCATGACCACAAACACTGTCTAAATTCACATCTTGTTCAATTTTAGATTCATAGTTTTCTTTACTCAAATACTTCACACTTGTAAGACACGTTGTGTGGAAGTGGTTTAAACTTGTCTTTTAACATCACCAATAACCATCTTCTACATTTTTTTCAGTCATTAATTTGATATCTTCACTAAGAGAAATGCCAGTAATTTGAGGGTTTTCAGAGTAAAGTGCCTTGAGCTCCTCCAGACAGAGAAGAAGCGGAGGTATTGCTGTTATTATTCTGAGCCGATAGGAAGCACATCACGGATTGGAGGCCGGGAATCAGCCACCGCCTGTCCGACACGCATACAGCAGGTGTTGGCTATTATTGCCTCTAGACTTCCTGCCATGGTCAGTTGAAAGTCAAACCTGTAAATGCTGCCTGACTGCAATAGAACTGGAGTCCACAGACATTTTTGCATCACTGCCTGGTGAAAATATACTGACTGGGTGGGATGAGGTGGAGGGCGCCTATGGAGCAGACGCAACTGGAATAGCAACCGACAGGCTGTTAGTCTTCACTGCCTTTTCTCGTCTTCCATTTTTTTTTTTTCTTCTATGACCACACCTGTAAGAAAATGGATTTGGTCATTTCCAGAAGAAGGTTTTTCTTTGATCTGTCTGACAGCAGGTCAGTAGAAGGTATTTTTGTTAACCTGCATCCTCACCATGGCTATTTCCTGAGCTTCTACGTGGCAGTTCTATGTTTTAAAGTTCCGTTTGCCATAGCAGCACAACTCCACACCAGACAGTCACCCTTCTTCCTGAGAGCCGCTGTTATTTCACTTCAGGCTCAAGGTGCTTTCAGCAGATCTGAGGGAGGACTAAAACAGATGCACACACTTTGCTTTTCTGCATCACCACGGTTCACAGCCTCCCAGAAACTCCTGCACTCAGTAGAAATATCATTCAAGTGGCTTCCACCTGGTACCCAAACCCATGCAGCCTCAGACCCATCCCCTCCAATCTCCCGACCTCCCAGGGATCCTCCCTGGTACCCAAACCCTCACAGCCTTCAGGCCCAGCCCCTCCAATCTCCCGACCTCCCGGGGATCCTCCCTGGTACCCAAACCCTCACAGCCTTCAGGCCCAGCCCCTCCAATCTCCCGACCTCCCGGGGATCCTCCCTGGTACCCAAACCCACGCAGCCTTCAGGCCCAGCCCTTCCAATCTGCTGACCTCCTGGGGACCCTCCCTGGTACCCAAACCCTCGCAGCCTTCAGACGCAGCCCCTCCAATCTCCCGACCTCCCGGGGACTCTCCCTGGCCAATCCGGTCCAGAATGACCTCCCTCCTCTAGAGGCCCCAGGCACCAGGATCCACACCTTCTATTCCAGAGCATTCTTGACTTCAGGTTGGGTCCTATTTATCGAACGTTTGTCTAGAGAGCAGCCCCAGCACATAAGTGTGTGTGAACCACAGAGTAGAGGCGTGGCCCCCGCTCACTGTTCCCTCTGACGCTGGGCCTGGGTAAGACTAGGCTCCCCAAAAGCAATATAAGTGCACCAGGAATTTTCTATGGTGCTCCTGGGAGAAGTAGGAAGGAGGAGGGAAAGGGAGAAATCAAGTAGGGGCGTGATTCAAGCCCCATTCTTGCTTGCACCTGCAGTGTGACTCCCAGTGTGAGCTGAACCTTAGAGCTCTCCCCGACTTGAATCAAAGCAACAAGCCTCAGGTATTGCTGTGGGTCAAGATGGAGGGACATAAACCCCCTGGAGCATCACTTCCAGCTTTCTGTACCCGTGAGCAAAGCCCAAGGGTGGGTCACTGAGGAGAGACACAGGCATGGCATTAGTTGCTGAAGAACACAGATGCCGAGCAGTGGTCCTGGGTGGGAGCAGGTGGGTGGAGCAACAACCAGCTTTAGGGCCAGTCTCCTGCCAGTGGCACGAGACACTCCAAGGAGCCAGAAACCGGAGTTTCATCTCCTTTGTGACTCTACCAGGTACTCACAGAACCACGAAGGGAGAGGCACTGTTTAAAAAAGGGAACACTTACATAGCACTTACTATATGCCAGGCAATGTTCCAAGCATTTTACAAACATTAATTCACTTAGCTTCTCAATGTCTCGATTTCCTCATATAAAAAGTCAAGCTAATAATAACAGTTACTTCACAGGCTTGCAGGGAAGCAAAATAGCTTACCTAAGGTTACAGAGATGATCTGCCAAGATTTGAACCCGGGCAGTCCAGCTCTGAATCTAAATGCTTAACCAAACCATTAAAATGAGTGCAGGCTCGTAGAACCAGACAGACACAGGTGCAAGTCCCAGTTTACACCAATAAAACTGCATATCATCCACAATGGTTGAACACTCCAACCAACAGTGTAAAAGCGTTCCTATTTCTCCATAGCCTCGCCAGCATCTGTTGTTTCCTGACTTTTTAATAATCGCCATTCTAACTGGCGTGAGGTGATTCCTCAAGGATCTAGAACCAGAAATACCATTTGACCCAGCAATCCCATTACTGGGTATATACCCAAAGGATTATAAATCATTCTACTATAAAGACACATGCACATGTATGTTTATAGCAGCACGATTTACAATAACGAAGATTGGAACCAACCCAAATGCCCATCAATGACAGACTGGATAAAAAAATGTGGCACATATACTCCATGGAATACTACAGAGAGAGGAACATCACACACCGGGGCCTATTGGGGGGTCGGGGGCAAGGGGAGGGAGAGCATTAGGACAAATACCTAACGCATGTGAGGCTTAAAACCTAGATGACAGGGTGATAGGGGCAGCAAACCACCATGTCACATGTATACTTATGTAACAAACCTGCATGTTCTGCACACGTATCCCAGAACTTAAAGTAAAATAAAATAAAATAATTTTAAAAACTGCGTATCATCTCTGCATCTTCACTTTCCTATTTTTGAAATGGGTTTTTCTTAAAAAACAAAAAGGCCACTAATACCTGTATCTATGTAAGAAATGTCCAGCAGGTGCTGAAGCTTTGCTGGGAACTCAATAATTCTCAGTGATCATTACAAAAATCCTCGGTAAAATTGTCTGCTTGCAATCTTTGATACAGGAATGCCTGTCCCCAGTAACTTCCAGTGGCAGATGTGTTACGTGTGTGTATATGAAAAAACTAAACGTGCAAAAACTAAAATCCAGGCCATCCAGTACATACATATGGCATTACCCAGGTCTACACCCCGGGGACAGTCGACCATGCCTGGAGACATTCTGGGTTGTCACTGCTGAGGGAGGGGTGCTGCTGGCATCTCATGGGTAGAGGCCAGGGATGCTGCTAAACACCCTGCAATGCACAGGACAGCCCATTCTATACTCTGTCTTTCCAGCATAACAATAATAATAAAAGCAGCTGCCAACACATATTCAAGGCACAGGTCTGAGTCTATTATAAAGGTGATCTCTAAATAAACTATCTCTGAGAAAGGATCTCCTATTAGCACCTTTATAGTTAGGGAGAGGAGACTTAAAGAGGCTGAGTAATTTGTCCAGTATCACACAGCAGACAGGGAAGCTTGGATCTGAATCACTGTCATGCAGAGTCCAGGACTTACACTCTTCACCATTATACATCGTTCACTAAACTTTCCTAAGTTTGACCACAAATTACAATGCAGAAAATGAAAAAGCATGTAACTTGGTAGTTCTAGCAACTGATTTACTTCCAAAAAAGGCCCTTCGGTTCTAGAAAGCTTTATCTATGTGTTAATGATAGCAGTATATTAAATTATCGGCTAAGTGTGGTATCAAATTGTAAAGTAATCTATGAAATCTAAGCTTTACTTTTTCTCATAGTTATTAATGGCTGGGGTCAGACTCTCTTGGGAATCCCTCAATTGGAAGAAGATTGACAAGAACACATACACAGGACTTGAACCAAACCCATGTGAATTCAAAGGGAAGGCAGGTTTATTACCTTTCATTCCTCAGAGGTGAAGTCATCACTGTTCATCACTGGGGAGGATATTGAACACAATTCTTTACACGGGGGAAAAAAAATCATTGATTCTCAGAACAGCTTTGGTGAAATGGGCCTTTGGCTGGAACAGCACACGCATAACCTCTCCAAGACAGCAGGTCATCCACCCTGAAACCTCACCCTTGGTCTCTGGCTCTGAAACTCTTGATCACCTTGGGGAGTGTACTGGCAATGACCAATAGGCCAGGACCTTTTGCTGTAAATCTACTAATGTTCCCTAAAGGGTGATCTCTGGTGCTCAAGGTGTTTCCCACCACAGGGCTGCAGGCTGCCACTCTGCAAAGTGAATAACTCTCTTAGTCAAGGATGGTGGATACATGAAAACCTCCCATTAAAAGAAACACATGCTGGACTGGTTCTCCTAGAATTAGCCATTTGGACTCTCCTCAGGAACCATTAATGGGACATTTTGCCTGACTTTGTGCAGGTTTAGCCATCCTTTGGAAAAAGCAATTTTTTAAATTTTTTATTTTTTTAACAATAGAAAACTACAAAGTACAGTACAAAGGGGACTTCGGGTGCCATCAGCTCCTCTCAAAACCCCTGTGATGAGATTATTACTCAGAATAGCCTAGGCTATTCCACAGTAACAAATTAACACTGAAATCCCAGTGGTTTAAAAAATCTAAAAGTTGATTTCTTGTTAACACATATTATGATCCTGGACAAACAATTCTACAAGGCAGTCATCCTCCATGCAGTGACTCAAGGATCCAGGCACCTCCACATTTGTGGTGCCACCTATCAAAAATTGGCTTCCAAGTCACCACAGCAAGAAAGCACAAAATTTGGGAGTTGTGGATCACTTCCTAAATGCTTTGGCACTTCTGCTTATAGCCCATTGGTCATAACTAGTCATAGAGCCCCACCAAGTGCAAGGAGGCTGAGAAATACATAGACAGCACATGGTAAATATCATCATTTATTTGTGTTACACACACTCCAATTATGCTCTTTTAGTCCTCTTAAAATGTACAGTAAAGTATTATTGACTGTAGTCACCCCGTTAATCTCCCCCATATGTAGATGGGGAGCGTGGTGAGTGTAGCCTATTGCAAATATTTTTTTCCACTAACCCAAAACTTAGATTGAAAAACTAATGCTGATTTTTAGAGAATTTTAGGTGATACTGACTTTGGTAAAATTTATTGAAATTATACTTCTCCTAATCACATTATATCATTTTCTATAATCTTGTAACTCTAACATCAAATTTAAGATTAGAAATGTGTTTACGCCCCACATCCATAAGCAACAAGATCATTAAATCTCTTTAGGCACCATTATTTAGAAAAAAGAAAAAAAATCTGTCTAATTATTTTCAGTAGGAAAAAAATTACAGAGCTTACAACCTAGCATTTAATCGCTTCTCTTTTTTTGCATTGGTGAATTATTTTGAGCTTATAATTTCAAAATAAATATGTTTTAAAACCTCAAGACATTCATTGTGTAATGATCATTTGAAAGATTTTTTGGTTATGGTTTTCTCAAATGAATAAAAAGGCTGTTCACCAGCAACAGTTATTTCTATATTAAAAAGAT